>NC_136860.1:7834382-8253523 GCF_951799975.1 Gobius niger | reverse complement strand
CCATTGAGCAGGTGCCATTATTCCGACAGCTCTAACCCAGTTGTGTTGTGGATTAGAGAGCCAGATACAACCACTGGCCCTAACCTTAAGGTCAGTGGACTTTTGCCTGAACCTAATTTTATTTTTCAACCCCTACTCAATGGGACATTTTTGGAATAATGAGCCGTCGGACTAATGGGCCGACCCCCTGATGTAGGTGGAAAAGCACTATATACACTAAGTTGAGTCCATTTACCAAAGCTGAGGGCAGCTGTAAATTACCATTACCAATCTGATATGCCAATGAGACAATGCTGTGTGAGTTAAAAATAAATGTATTCTATGTCCCGATAGAAAGAGAATATACCAATGGTCTGCTCTGGCGTCGGTATCAAAGAGCACTGGGCTCTCCACGAGGAAGAAACATGATCGAAACACACCCCCCCCCCCCCCCCCCCCCCCCCCCCCCCCCCCCCGGTCCACGGAGAGTATGCTGTAAGTCGTGGGAGGGTCACTGCTCTATGTAACATCACCCCTTTCTTAGCGCCACAGTCTTGTCCACAGCCTTTAGTAACACCAGAACAGGGCCCTGGACTCGCAAAGCCAATTTGAAAAGCAAACTCCGATGACGCCGAACTCACACACGTGTTGACTCATCGAATGAAACCACTCAATTCTGACATTGGCAGAATTTGATTTGATATCTTCCCCTAAAAAAACCGCAGCTACACATTTTTCGAAATCGCATCCCAAATAAAACGACCTTGTAAGTATTTCCCTCAATCTCGTTCCCAATCAAATCAAATCACCGCGTTGAGTTAAATGAAGCCAGATGATTATGCTGGCTGTAATTGACTGGCTCCGGGCGCCTGTCTGTGTCTCTGTCTCTGCACGTCTCTGAAGGCAGCTTTGATCGGAGCGACTTGTGCCGAATGACACGGGCCAGCGGACTGGACGCGGGTCAAACGCGCCGGGTCGTCTACGCCGGCGTGTCCCAGCGCGAGGGTGTCAGAGCTCAATGGTTGATGAGTTTTGGTTTTTCGGATTACTGGGACATGTAGGGATATTTTGGGCTCCTAAACCTCTTCATAATCCACATTTGGAAACTTAAAGGAGCAGGAGACCGTTCTTCCAAACTGAGATATGTTCTTACCTGAGCTTAGACGAGTTGATGCGTACCTGTCTGGTCTTTGTGCCCGTGGAAGAGCTTGGTCGCTTCCAACTTCACCCCCATTTGGAGCTATAGGAATATACAGGGAGAGGCCAAATGCTAACAGCAGCTTTGGTCGTTATGCGTGACTGAGGGCACGCACACAGGTACGCGTCAACTCGTCTAAGCTCAGGTAAGAACATATCTCAGTGTGGAAAAACGGCCTCCTGTTCCTTTGAAGTTGACATATCCTGTATATGGGATTAACTGCCACCTCCACCAGGCGGATTTTCTCCATTTTGCATATCCAAATCTCCAAGCTAATAGACTCTAGAGCTTAGAGCCTGCACACCAGTGTGATACCTCATTTGAAAGCTAAGACCTTTTAGTTTCTAAAAATAACAATAATAATGCATTGGTTTTATATAGCGCTTTTCTGGACACTCAAAAGACGCTTTACACTTTGCACTATTCGTTCATTCCATACTCGAACCATACGGAAGCGAGGCAACCAGTCTGCGGCATCGGCCCGTCCGACCACCACCAACCACTCACTCACGCACTACATTCACTTGGCTTCCTGGTGTTCCCAAACGGTCTCTCCCATCCAAGTCCTGCCAGGCCTGACCTGCTCAGCTTCCAGGGTCTACGGGATTGGGCAGAGCAAAGGCGGTTTGGTCAAATGAGTGCAAAATCTGTGTTAGTGAAACACAACTGATATTACACTTGCTTATACAGTATTTGCCAAAAAATGATGCTTTTTTTTTGTTTCGAAACGTTGATGCTACTTTACAAAAAGATTCCTAAGACATACTTCATGGCTTTCATTTGAAACTTACTGTAGTTACTAATAGTATTGACAGCACCAACTGTGTAAAATGTTCTAGCTATGGGAATAATAGTTTGGATTCTGGGGCCCCCCTGATGACAATTCGGCACATGTGATCAATTTCTGTGTAAAATGGCGCCTTTGTTTTCTTTGAATGGTTGTATCTCTATAACCACGGCACTGGAGGCTCTGGGATGGTTTTATTTTGAAGGCATGAAGCAGGGGAAGACAAAGACATCCCACAACACGCACATATACAACTGAAGAGAAAGAGATGCTGATGAAGTGAAGTGATGTGCAATGGCATATTTATTTCATGTGTGTATTTAGTCCTGAATACGAACATGGATTTTTTGGATTATTTTTACAACACATTTTTTTTTATATATATAGGGAAAAAAAGGAAAACTGATTTGATTTTTCTATTCAAAATATTACAACAAATGGAAAGAGTACAAGCACTTCTGGGTTGTATGAGAATTCGACCTCCACAACCAGCCTTGAAAGTAACAAAAAGGCTAAGGCGGTTATCCTTTTTCTTTTTTTCTTTTTTTAATGTTCACATTTTGGGTAAGATATAGGCATAACATTATCTCAATAGCAGTTTTGTGAAGGTGAATCTGATAAAAATGACATATAACACTTGTATGTTAAGTCATATTTTTCCTACCACGGCAGTTAAGAGGTTAAAACACACTCTTTTTGATGTTATGTTTTAAAATGTGAAATAATATCAATCTAAGGATCAGACAGTGGCCTGGGCTGGTGAGGAGCTGGCCTGGAGCTCCCCCTGCGGGCAGCAGTGTCAGTCTATCAACTACATTTGATTTGCATGGCGCCTTGCAACAGCCAAAAGGTGCACAAGGGTAAAAGAGTAAAAATCACAAAACATCAACATTTCAGTGGCTACGTGTTGAAAGCTTGTCTGTGTTTTAAGTGTTATTTCCACTGATCACCAAAACAATTAAGCGCAGGGATGAGTGAGTAATGCTATGCCACGCAGTGAGGAAATGAGAAAGTGAGAGGAAATGAGACCGTTTCATAAGAGAAAAGAAAGACTTAGAAGTTCCAAAACCGGCACATTTGGAGTTCTTTCTTCCTTGTGTCAGGACAGTCCCGGACCGGTGTATTATCTGCAGAAATGACCCGCGCTGCCTTTGCAGACCGGGGTGTAGGGCGGAGTGTCACCGTGTGCACTCGTGTGTGCTCTAGTGACCATTTTTTTCTAGAATCGTCAAATAAAGAATGAGCCCCTCCCAACGGGCTCATGAACCTCATCTTTTAATGCACTTTACAGCACAGGAACATCATCTACAGCTGGGTGCAGGTTTGTTGATGGGGAGCAACTGCCCTCTCCACTGGCCCGCTCAACACCCAGCTTTTTAACGCACCACTCGATGTAGGGGTTACATCGTACACTGTACATAATAAAATCTATATTAATAATAATAAATAAATAAATAAAAATGCACATAGATTAGGCGCTCATACGCTTCTCGCTTCGGCCCACTCCTTTTGAGCAAAATGTATGCTCAAATAAATAAAAATAAAAATCATTTTCAGGACTGTCTGGGATAGATTCAGGATCCGGGACATGTGGGCTGTATCTGAATGTCCACACTAGTCCCTAACCCCTCATTCACTACATAGGCCCGCACTATATAGTCGACTATATAGTCACTGATTCTGTTGGCGATTCGGACACAAGCCACTACTTTCTCCGAGCTGCGTGACGTCACGCGCTGCGGCTGCAGATATGTTTTTTTACATTTTTTTTATCTCAATTTACTTATTGTTACAAACGTTTATTTTATGAAACAGAACGACTGTTTTGGCACTTTTACAGGCGTTTTATTTGTCATTTAAATAAAAATTAATCACAAAAAAAGGAAGAAAAAAAAAACTCCAGCGTTAGCTCAGAGACGCCGAAAGTAGGTCAGAACCCGGTGTCCGAAGCGCCAGCCAGATTACATCTGCTAAAAGTTCGCTAAACTCCGGGAATAAAGTATTTCTGCGATAAAGACCAACCAGACTCATGAGACAGTGGAATATTTATGGATTAATACGAGTCAGATACACTTTATTTCACATGGATTTCACATGAATGGCTTGGATTATTCGAGAGGAAGCTAACGGTCATTTAACAGCGCAAGCTAAAGGTTAGCAGCTAACGTTAGCATCTTTTCACCGTAACCGTTTATATTTAGGTCATTTATTCATGACAAATACAAACACACGACTGAAACAGCTGATTTACTTCAGTCGTGTTGTTTAGTTCAAAGACCTGTCACTGTCAGGCTCTTCTCCGACTCTCGCAATGCATTGTGGTCTATATTGACCCGTTTAGTGACCATCGATGCTCACTACTTTTCGAGATGCATTGTGGGAAATTTCGAGTGGACAACTTTTTTCTCTCTGGACATTCGGACACCCCTACAAAATGGCGTGACCACTATATAGTCACTATAGGGAATAGTGTGGACATTCGGGTACAGCCCTGGTCACCCTAGCACAGCCTGGCAACAACCTGGCACAGCTGGAAGGCCGACGGCTTTGGGCCTTGGATGGCAAATGACTGACCAAACTTTTTTTATCTGGACTTGGGAGCGACCTTGCAACAACTAACTTTCACCTTGATAAACGGCGCGGTAACTTGACGCTTCAGTGAACAGACTTTGAGCGATGGCCTGCTCAAAACATATACAACAACATATCCATGAAAGTATAGATCAGATCTTCAACAGCAGAGGAGGGAAATAGGAAGTCTGTTTTTACAGTACAACATGGTTTCAAAATATTTGCATGATGTGCCTCCGATGCTCTCTTAGCACGAATGCCCTCTGCTGGCAGCAGGCAGAACTGTCCGTCTAAAATCCCCACTCCCTCGTTCTATCTATTACACAACAAAATCCAGGAAGTACAGATCGGGGGGCGTTGGCAGCAGAAGAGGAAACAACCAAAGTGAACAGAACTACATGACGACTCCAGTCATGATTCTGATGTTAAAATCTCCAAATAAAAGTGGATTTTGCATGATATGTCCCCTTTAAGTCATGGCTCAGTTCACAGTGCACATTTAACGTTAGCATTAGCATTGGACAGAAGAGTAAAATATGAACTGCTGAACTATAAGAAGCACTTGCATTCTTAAAGATGTTCTCAGAGATCCAAATCCGGCAAAACAAGGCAACTAATGACCCCAAACACACTTTGTAAAAGACCTACATACCTATATCTGAGCTGCAGCTGCTCCCAGTTTCTCTCTCTCGTCCCTCTGACAGGTCGGAGGAGGAGTCAGGGGAGGACAACTTTTGTTTAGGCCTTTTTTTTTAAATATATATTTTATGTTGTGTATATACTGTGAAGAATTGACAAAAGGGAGTCTCTTTCCTCACTCTCTCTGGCACAATCTCTTCTCTCATTCACTCTCTCTCCCTTCCCTCACACAATCTCTCCCTGCCTTCTCTTTCTCTCCATCTCTCTCTCTCTATCCCTTCTCTCCCTCTCTCTCTCTATCCCTTCTCTCCCTCTCTTTTACCCCCCCTCTCCCTTCCCTCACTCATCCTCTCAATCCCTTCTCTTTCTCTCCCTCTCTCTCTCCCCCCCCTCTCTCTCTCTCTATCCCTTCTCTCCCTCCCTTCTCTTTCACTCCCCCTCCCTTCCCTCACTCATCCTCTCAATCCTTTCTCTTTTTCTCCCTCTCTCTCTTCCCTCACTCTCTCTCTTCTCTCTCTCTCTCTCTCTTCCCTCTCTCTCTCTCTCTCTCTCTTCCCTCTCTCTCTCTCTCACTCTCTCTCTCTCTTCTCTCACTCTCTCTCTCTCTTCCCTCTCTCTCTCTCTCACTCTCTCTCTCTCTTCTCTCACTCTCTCTCTCTCTTCCCTCTCTCTCTCTCTCTCTTCCCTCTCTCTCTCTCTCTCTTCTCTCTCTCTCTCTCTCTCTCTCTCTCTCTCCCCCTTGCATTTATGGAAGTGATGGTGAGTTAAAAAAAAAAAATAATAATACAGACTTTCTTTTTGCTGTTGCTAATTCCAAATTAAATGACCAAACCGGGACTAAAGAAGGTCTAAACCAGGACTGGGTCGGACTACAAGGCAACACAAGGACTAAACCAGGATTAAACCAGGACAATGCCAGCACTATTCCATCACTACACCAGACTAAATGGGGACCTAAAGCAGGGAGTGAACCAGGACTAAGCCAGGGCTATGTAAAAGTAAAAAAGGACTAAATTTACACAGGACTTCCAAACCAGGTCTAACACAGGAGTCCAACTAAAACATCATTTAGCCGGTTCAAAATACAGAGCCAGTTCTAAACCAAAACCAAACCCGCACTAACCCTGGACTAAAACAGGTAGAACTAGGACAAAACAGACCTAAAGTATTAGAGCTCGAGGGCTAAACCAGGACATAACAAGGACTAAACTAGGACTAAACCAGGACTAAACCAGGACATAACAAGGACTAAACTAGGACTAAACCAGGGCTAAACCAGGACATGACAAGGACTAAACTAGGACTAAACCAGGGCTAAACCAGGACATAACAAGGACTAAACTAGGACTAAACCAGGGCTAAACCAGGACATTACAAGGAGTAAACTAGGACTAAACCAGGGCTAAACCAGGACATTACAAGGACTAAACTAGGACTAAACCAGGACTAAACCAGGGCTAAATCAGGACACTACAAGGAGTAAACTAGGGCTAAAGCAGGACATTACAAGGACTAAACTAGGACTAAACCAGGACTAAACCAGGGCTAAACCAGGACATAACAAGGACTAAACAAGGAATAAACCAGGATTAGACTAGGACTAAACCAGAACATAACAATGAATAAAATTTGAATAAAATAGGAATAAACCAGGACTAAACTAGGACTAAACCAGGACATAACAAGGACTAAGCCAGGACTAAACCAAGACTGAAGTAGGACTGAACCGGGGCTAAACCAGGACATAGCAAGGACTAACCGGGACTAAACCAAGACTAAACCAGGAGTGAACCAGGACTAAACTAGGACAAAACTAGGACTCAAACTAAGACAGAACCAGGACTAAACTAGGACAAAACTAGGACTCAAACTAAGACAGAACCAGGACTAAACAAGGACAAAGATAGGACTAAAGAAGGACTAAACTAGGACTGAACCAGGTTTAACTAGGACTAAACCAGGGCTAAACAAATACTAAATCAGAACTAAACTAGGACTAAACTCGGAATTGAACTAGGACTGAACTAGGACTAAACCAGGGCTGAACCAGGACATAACAAGGACTAAACTGGGTATAAACCAGGACTAAACTAGGATTAAACTAGGACTAAACCAGGACATATCAAGAACTAAACCCGGACTAAGCCAGGACTGAACCGGGACTAAACTAGGACAGAACTTAAACATAACAAGGACTAACTGGGACTAAAGAAAGACTAAACCAGGAGTGAACCAGGACCAAACTAGTGCTAAACTAAGACTAAGCAAAGACTAAACTAGGACTGAACCTGAACTAAACAAGTACTAAACAAGGGCTAAACTAGTACTAAACTAGAACTGAACCAGGATTGACTAGGTCTAAACCAGAACTAAACTACGACTGAACATGGACTAAACCAGGACTAATCTAGGACTGAACCAGGACCAAACTAGGGCTAAATCAAGACTAAACCAGGGCTAAACAAAGACTGAACTAGGCCTAAACCAGAACTAACCCAGGACTAAGCCAGGACTGAACCAAGACTGAACTAGGACAGAACCTAAACATAACAAGGACGAACCGGGACTAAACAAAGACTAAACCAGGAGTGAACCTGAACTAAACAAGTACTAAACAAGGGCTAAACTAGTACTAAACTAGGACTGAACCAGGATTAAACTAGGACTGAACCAGGATTAACTAGGACTAAACTACGACTGAACATGGACTAAACCAGGACTAAACTAGGACTGAACCAGGACCAAACTAGGGCTAAATCAAGACTAAACCAGGGCTAAACAAAGACTGAACTAGGCCTAAACCAGAACTAACCCAGGACTAAGCCAGGACTGAACCAGGACTGAACTAGGACAGAACCTAAACATAACAAGGACGAACCGGGAGTGAACCTGAACTAAACAAGTACTAAACAAGGGCTAAACTAGTACTAAACTAGGACTGAACCAGGATTAAACTAGGACTGAACCAGGATTAACTAGGACTAAACCAGGACTAAACTAGGACTGAACCAGGACTAAACTAGGACTGAACCAGGACCAAACTAGGACTAAATCAAGACTAAACCAGGGCTTAACAAAGACAAAACCAGGACTAAACAAAGACTAAACCAGGACTAAACTAGGACTGAATCAGGACCAAACTAGGACTAAACCAGGGCTAAACAAAGACAAAACCAGGACTAAACAAGGACTGAACCAGGTCTCTCAAAACAGGCCAACTAACTAAGTAAGTTTTAGCCCATTTTAAACCACAACTGAATGAGCACGAAACCAGGACCAAACCTAAACTAGGACTTAGCCAGGCCTAAAACAGCTCTAACCCCTGACAAAAACCAGTGTCCAATCTAACCCGGGACAGAATCCGAAGACGAACTCGAGGCAAGTCTAAACCGGGACCGTGTCCGGCACGAGGAAAAAAAGACTTCAACCATTCCCATAAACCGTCCATCCGAGTCCCAAAGCAGGACCTCCTCAGTCCTCATCCCAAAGACAGACCGCTTATGCTCCGGGGGCCCCCAGCGATCGGAGAGCGCTGTCCAAGGTGCTAGTTAACATTCCGCTGGTGATCGCGCACACAACTGACGGAAGAACGGACCATTCATCACCACGGCTGCCAGCGCTAACGTTCATTCACCCCCCCCCCCCCCCCCCCCCCCCCCCCCCCTCCAATGCCAAAGTCCCTACTACGATATCGCGTTGCATGGAGAGAGGAAGAAGAAAAAAAAGGAAGGAGAGAGAAACCCCCTTTGCTTGAGAAACATCGAGCTGACTTGGGCAAAAGCTGCAACCTCCTTCGCTGCAGCAAAAGGAGGAGAAGCGGAGGGGGGGGACGACGGGGATAAAAACAAAAAAAAAAACGGCAAGTGTTTGAGAGTTTGCGTTGCCTTACCTCGCCTACCGCGTTGGTGGAATCCCTCGGAGGAACATATTCCCACGAACCGCGACGTCTTTTTTTTTTTGACCCCCCTCCTTTCCTCGTGCTTGCTTCGTCGCTGGCGTAGCCGACACCGCAGCTGGTGCGACGTGCACGGGATAGGGATGGATGGAGGGTAAAAAGGAGCGAGGGGGGGGGGGGAGAGAAGACGATAGACTGATATTCCACACACAGAAACAAAAAAACCCCGCTGTAGTCCCTTGAACGCGCGCGCCAAAGCGGAATGGCCAAGAAGAAAAGAAATTACGCACGGCTGGCTTTTGCTGTTATTGTTTTTTTGTTTTTTTTCCGCCTTCTCCCTCCGCCGTAACGGAACAGAACGAAACGAAGGCAGGCCCGGGGACGGGAGAGAGAGTGTGTGTGCGCGCCCGTGAGTGTGTGTATGTGTGAGTGTGTGTATGATCAATTTGTCCGCGTCTTGCTGCTGTCCTCTCCTCCCTCCCCCATCCGCTCTCTCTCTCTCTCTCTCTCTCTCTCTCTCTCTCTCTCTCTCTCTCTCTCTCGCTCGTTCCCCTCTCCTCCTCCTCCTCTCTCTCTTCTCTCCAGTGTCTCTCTCCCGTTTCTCTCGAGATGCGATTGGACAGTGTGGCAGGCAGCGGCTATGATCCAATGATACGCACCTTCTCCGGCTGCCGAGGCGAGCGGGGAGAGCAGGGGGGGAGTGGGGAGGGGAGAGGGAGAGGGGGGAGGCCGGTTGCAGGGACGCACACACATACACACACACACACACACACACGAACGCGCACCTGTAGATGAGAGCCGCAGAGGTAGAACGTGGATAAAAATACTCTCGCGGGCTCGGAGAGAGGGACAGTTGGCGCGCGAGTAGCCGGTGCACTCCCACGCAGCTGGGGAAGTTTGTCTGACTGTGCGCGTCTGTGCGCGGCGCGAGATGACAAAACGCAGACAGTTAGCGCAGTGCTGTGTCCTCCACGAGAATCGGCACACACCCGGTCAAACCGCCCCGACCAAAAAGCAAAAAAGCAATCAAGGTTAGTTACATCCTTAACTTGGATGCGACCGTTTCACTCGCTGTGTTTGCACACGCGCAAAAACACGATAGTGCGTGCTAAAGCGCGCGGTAAAGCAATTGCAGTTGAGATTTGCGTTTCTAATAAATGACGAAAAAAAAAAAAAGACCCCTAATGAATATGCAAAGTGGGGCGAGTTCTCCACCGGAAAAAGGAGGCTTCCCCTCTACAGGTCGGTGGGGAGTACAAGTATCTCGGGGTCTTGTTCACGAGTGAGGGACGGATGGAGCGTGAGATCGACAGACGGATCGGTGCGGCGTCAGCAGTGATGCGGTCGCTGTATCGGTCTGTCGTGGTGAAGAGGGAGCTGAGTCGGGGCAAAGCTCTCGATTTACCGATCGATCTACGTTCCCGCCCTCACCTATGGTCATGAGATTTGGGTAATGACCGAAAGGACAAGATCGTGAATACAAGCGGCCGAATTGAGTTTCCTTCGCAGGGTGGCTGGGCGCACCCTCCGAGATCGGGTGAGGAGCTCAGTTACCCGGGAGGAACTCGGAGTAGAGTTGCTGCTCCTTCACGTCGAAAGGAGCAGCTGAGGTGGCTCGGACATCTGTTCCGGATGCCTCCTGGTCGCCTCCCGCGGGAGGTGTTCCAGGCATGTCCTAGTGGGAAGAGGCCTCGTGGAAGACCCAGGACACGCTGGTGGGACTATGTCTCCGAGCTGGCCTGGTGTCGCCTCGGGGTCCCCCCAGAACAGCTGGAGGAGGTGTGTGTGGATCGGGAAGTTTGGGCATCTCTGCTGAGACTTGCTGCCCCCGCGACCCGGCCCCGGATAAAGTGGAAGAAAATGGATGGATGGGGCGAGTTCACCACAGGGAGCAAAAATAGAGGCGGAGAAACTGTTGAGTGTTGTCTTATGTCAAACGTGTGGGGAAAATGTGTGCTGCAGGTGTAAACCTTTGCGCAGGACCGAATAATGAGGGGTTTTACACGTTTTCAAATGTTTGTATCTGGCTTGTTCCCAAAGATGAAATAATTATTAACAGAAATTAGAACAGGGAGCTTCTGGTATCCAGCAAAAAATGGTGCTCATGGAAGGAGGCACTGGGATGTGCAGAGAAAGATCTTTCTCTGCATAAAATAATGATTGTTGTTTTGATAGTGTGCAGAGTTATAAACAAAGTAGGCCTACACATGATGAGTCTCTGGTTTTCTTCTGTGTTCCATTGAACCGGGCGGTTCACAGCAGCTGTCTTCCCACGTCCTTTTAAAGTCCTGGCTCTGAGCGCACTGCAGTGCACTGCACCTGAGAGACGCCCCTCCAACCAGCGCATCCCTGAACATGCTCTATGAACCCAGTGTAGACATGAATGTAAAAGGCACACACTCAAACCACAGATTCTCCAAAGCCAAAGATTCAGATAAGAAGACTGATTTGCTATTATTATTATTATTATTTGTTTTTCAATAAAGTAATAAATATCATCCATGGACATTTGTCATTTATCTGTAATGACTTTTATATGAGGTTCTTTCCTCAAAGGCGCCATAAACTCATTTACATATCATATGTACTAATATTACAGCTTCTAAAATCAGATGCAGCACTGTAATGGACTTTAAAATTAAGAATGGACTCAGGCAGCGAGGCTTGTAAAGACAAACTCGTGGAGGTCAGAATGACAAGCCTGTGTTCACTATTGACTTGAAGAAACAAAACAGTTTCAATGGAGAGTCTTCAGGAGCCGGAACTCCCAGACGCCATTTCCTTGTGGTACAGGAAGAAGTTGACCACAATACAAAGCCCATTCTTCATTTTACAATCTGAGAAAAGGGAATGAAAAAACATTCCTCAATGCAGAAACCCTCTAGGTCAGCTATTTTCAATTGGTGGCCCGCGGGCCAGATAAGGCCCCCCAGCAAGTTAGTCTGGCACGTAGCTAATTTTCCATTTGAGTATGTACTTTTTGGTCGTTTTCCGAGCACTTTCCTGGTGTAATTGTGCTCTGCGGTGTGTTTGGGGCATTTTGACCAGCACCTGTCTAAGAGGGTGGAAACGAAAACATGGTTCGGTCAAATGCTCTGAGGAAGCTCCTCTAATGTAAGTAAACACAGTGACAGGCGTAGTGTTGGGTTGACTGTAAACCCGAAAGGTTCTCCCACTTCTATTGTTTAAAGACAGGATTTTTCCTGGTATTTGGTCATGATCCCAAACACATCTTTATCACTGTCTTACGCTTTGTCGATGAGAAGATGCGACACTGTGTTGCTCTTAAACAGCTGAAACAAATGATCCAGTTGTTTCACTTCCTGGTTTTCCCACGATCTATGTGCGTCCGTGTTCTCCGTGTATCTGTGTAGGTTTTGGAAAAGTGTTTGATAAATAATACTTGATCGCTTGATAGAGGATGTAAACAGTGTTAATTTATTTAATAACCTTTCATTATCACAATAACTGTGTGAGTGAATCCATGCTTATTATTATTTATTGTGTTTCTGCATAAAAATGTTAATGAGTTTGCGAATAGTGGAGCGTGTGTGTACAAACGACATGCTTTATTAGAAGCGGCAGAGCGTGAGCTGTCAATCACACTCCTGTCAGTCACAGCAGAACACTCAATTAGTGCTGTATCTTCTTTTCTACAACACACACCGCACTGTTCCGGGCACTTTGTGGTCATCTATTACATACTTACACAATGGTTTAACACTTTAAACATTGCAAGAGCCAATATGGACCGAAAAGGACTTGAACACATGTGTCATTTATTTCTGGTCCACATCCCACGGAAATGATTCAGCCCTGCCCTTAAACAAACGTCACCAAAACATCAAGGCGAAAATGTCTCTCCCAAACCAAACCGACAAAATCTATGGCACAACCAGACGCCATAAAGTAAAACATATGATGGTGAATAAAGCAGTGCCCTGTTTCTGACCAAACACTGACATGAGGAGAGTTTGGTACTGCTGGAACTTCTAGCCTCTCATAGTACATGACATGACCCAAACAGAACCATTTCACCGTAGTTTTACTCACCATCGTGGGTTGGGGGAGCAGCAGAAACTTACATCTAGGAACTGCACGAGGTTATGTGCATTATGATCTTGTTTATGAAGCGCTTGTTGGTAAAATGAGGAGCACAAATGAAGCTTAAAAAGACCTTCCAGCTGCATTCATTCATTCATCACCTCATCACCGGCAACTCTCTCCAATCATCCAATCACAGACCCCGCTCAAGCCGCACCTTCACGACAGCCAATCACCACAGCTGCTCGTCCCCTCACCAGCCGCTCATCGCTCAGGATCCCCTTTTTAATCTCCCTGGTCAATCACTCAGCCGTCTGCCAGCCGTGCTGCGACCCTCCTCCACCCCTTTCTCCGCCTGGCTTCTCGGCTCTGCTCGTCGTCGATTGGCCAGGTCTCTTCTACCATCACCAGGGTCCAGGCTCCGGGGAAGATCCTGGCCATCATTCATCAAGGCCATGCATTCCATATCGTTCCGCCGGGGTCTGAGCACCAATAATGATTCATGTTCGATAATAAAACACTGATATCGTCACTCTGTTTCCGAGAGTCTTCTCAGATTGAAAAAAGAGCATTTTGGGAACAGTCCTTTTTTTTTTTTCTTGATTCAAAGCTCAATAAATCTGTCTGGAATTAGATTGAAAAATCGCTTTGATAAAAAAGTAAAGTTTGGAGTCTGTAGAAGCTGCTAAAGTGGAAATGTTGTTGCAAGAGTGGAATGAAACCCTCATTCAGAGAAAACAGCCCTAAAGCTTTGAATCATCTGAACACGTGCCTTGTGTATATCTGCCCCGTCTTTAGGCGCTGCTGTTTCCCGAAAAGGAAATGACTATGTTTGGATCACAGATGTCAGTATTGGTGAATGAATGCGTATGGGGAACCAGTTATTGTGGTGCAATATTGTAGTTACTTCCTGGAAATCTCTGGTTCGCTAGCAACAAAACGTCTTAAAATAAGGCTCAAACAGAGTAACCTTTGTCTTTCTTAGACTCTTACAGTAAATCTAAAATGTTAAGGGAGAATAACTAGCTCAAAATCTCAACATTGACCACTGCGCCTTTTTTAAACAGCACTTTTAAATGAATAGATTAAACAGATTTGGGTCCCATTCAGGTGAAATATCTTCGGAGATATATAAATAATGTTTGGAAATGAGGACGGCGATCCCAGCTGCAGCGAGGGGGATGAGGCTGGCGTTCCAAAATACCAGACCCTGCCTGATGTCTGTCGCAGATCGCCTTTGATACGAGACATGAGACGAGTGATCTTTCATTTCAGAATCATGCGGCGTGCGCCCGGCTTTAGAGGACTGCCAGACCTCAGCGATTAGTTATGCCAGAACGGCCTTTATGACGATCGAGACACACCAGAGGATCTCGAATCGCTTTTCCTATTATAGGGTTTAACTGCAGGGAAGGGAATGAAAGTACCGGGCCTTTAGCTAATGGTGCGCTCACGTGATTAGCCTTTGTTCAAAACAGAGAGGATTCATTTAACTCGACAAATGTCACGATTTGAGGAGTTTGCGCAGCCTTTGGGTGTTTTATAAGGATCTAAGGAACTACTCTCCATTTATTCACTAAAAAAACAGCAGATTCACTTCCTGATTTCCCACCCAGTTGTTTCAATAAAGAAATGCAACTCGTGTGGCTGTTGTGGAGCGACAATGAGCGTTTTTCATTCCGGGAGGAAAGGAATAAGTTGAGCAAGAGATGGATTCATAGGACCTCTGAACAGCAAAAAGAAGTAAGTGTTCAAGAAATGACTCAAAGATGCGCGATTGGTTCGAAACACAGCTTCAGGTGCGTTTCTGGTGAGACATTGTAATACAGTAAAAAGCACACAAAAAATCTGTGTTAAACCCCCTTTAAAATGTTAACTTAATCAAACCCCACCCAGCGTCATTTATGGTTAACTTTTCCAACATTGTATTTTAATTATGTAAAACTATCTATCAAAACTCACCATCAATATTTACCACCTACTATAAAACAACATGTGAGGTACTTCAAGCCTTAAAATGTGAAATGATTGTGTGTACATAGGCAAAATACTACGGATACCGTTATGTAGTACGTACTGATGTTAGGCTAAGGTAAGGTCAAGGCTAAGGTATACTTTATTAAATTCATTCTCTGCATTTGGCCCATCCTCAGTGCCGCTGGGGCGACCTGTAGGAGCAGTGAGCTGCCAGCGTGGAGATGGATCCATCTCCATCTCCAGCTGGTGGTCAGAAACACCTGGCTGGAGGATTCACCTATTGTACATGTTTTTAGTGGTCGGGGAAACCTGAGAACCCGGAGGAAACCTACGCGGGACACGGGGAGAATGCAAACTCCACACAGAAAGTCGTGGCCCTGATGGGAATCGAACCCGGACCTTCTAGCTGTGAAGCACGAGCGCTAACCGATGTGCTACCGTGCCGCCCCAGGCCAGATAGGAAGACTAGGTTCAGCTCTCGGAGGTAGTGGCCCAATAAGTAACATGAGGCATTTGTTTCTGTTGGTGATGGTACCATATATGTATTAGTGACTTTAAACATAAATAACAAAATAGCAAGAGTAATAGTAACCTAATGTGTACAATCTGCAGAGTAAAGAATATATTTACAACAGAAATATTAAGGTATAAATGAAGGCGAGACACTGCAGGTGAATAGTAAAGTAGTGAGTAGCCACACACACGCGTGATAAGCAGTACGCTGGTTGTAGGTTGCGCATAGAGTTTGTTCAGTTCATTTATGTTATCGCGATTGAAAGAGTTCAGCTGTGCGACAAGAGTTTGTTATAATCCACCACCCGAACTGGGAGATGTAGAGGTTCTTCCGCTCCAAGGCAAGGAACTTTAGCTCGCCATCAGATCCTCTATTGCCATAACAGGTGAACCTGGCCAAGACCCATTATATTTCCCGCACGACATGATCAACCGGCTCCCACTCCCGGGGTCGACGAGGACTGTGGCAGCTGCTCGCTGTGCGTCCCACACCCTGCTGAATGGAAACGGCCCTGGCAGCTTGTAAGAAGTGCTACCGCTACGTGATTGGTTGGCCGTGGCCACGTGACAGATCAAAGGTCATGACCCGAGTGGCGCATAGACGCTCATACAGACTAGATATTATTTGTTTATTAATAACCGGGCAGTTTTTACCTGGGTTAAATCTACATATGTAAGGATAAGGGTTAGGGCTGGTTAGGTTTTCGCCTGGAGCTCCCTCTGCAGGTCGTAGTGGACATGACACTGTGAATACAAGCACGGCACATCAATGACACCGTGACGAGCGCACGTTGTACGGGTCCTAAAGGAAAATGGGCCTTAAAAATGTGGAGAATCTATGAAGCAACTGCAACCATCGAAGCACAGATCGGAGCGCTTCACCGGCAGAAGAAGAAACAACTGTGAATGATATGGAATAGCATGTTTTCGATGAGAGAACATTTGCAGGATATGTCTCTTTTATTTTGATGTTGCCAGCAGACGGGGAAGTCGGTGATTCCAGCCGTTCTGCGCAGACTCTGAGCATGTCGCGGCGCCTGAAGTCAGCTACAGCACGGTGCCCTTTAATTGGCTGAACTCAATGCGCCATCAGAATTCAAAGTGCACATTGGCACATGTGTGACAGGACAGCCCTCTGCGCCCCCGCACGTCGTGGCTGATGAGTCGAGAGGGAACACTATGAAAAGGAGGGTTTGCTACACAGCCTGACCTCTGACCTCTGACGTCACCGCTGAACACAGGAAGCAAGGCCTGTCACTGCTGAGGCCGGCTACTTTGGCCTGCCGAATTCTTGCACGTAAAGCCAGCAACTGAATCATGCTTTTCGGGGAGTTTGGTGACTTCTTATTTGACTATTATATTATTTTAGGGTAAAATGTGTGATGGAACTGAGGGGCTGATGAATCTATTTACTTTATTGTATTTTCATTTACAAGCGAATATGTTTCCAACTCAAAAATGAACAATAATATATTTAATTGCAAGTGAATATAAACAATATATGTTCTTAACCTGTCTCTGTCCTACCTCCAATGAACCTGTGTGACCTTACTGTGGGGTAAGGTCAATACTGGGTTCTCTGAGTGGCGTTGTAGGTTATTACACAAAACTGTGTTACTGTAGGGGGTTAACTCACTCGCCTCTGCCTCGGTCTGCGACATATGCACGTGGTGTGTACAGAATGAAACATGTGAGGTATAGCATTTGCTCAGATGGTTGTATGTTCACACTCCCAATGGACCAGATCCACTTACCTTGGGTCAGTGTGAAGCCACAATGACATACATTTATATCCAGGCATGGACAGAAGGGTTGGCACTCTTGAATCAGACTCTTTCTGTGGTCGGAAAGGGGTGAGGGTGAGGGAGAGGAGGGGTGGGGGAGAACATGTTTGGATTGCGTTTCGGTCGAGCATATATCTCTTTCTCTCGGGACACTGGAAATGGACAGTGTTTAACTCACGGTGGAGTAAATGGAGTTTTTGGTTTGACCCGATAGAGTTTATAAAAGCCTATAATGCTCGTGTCACAGGTTTGACTTTGTGATGTCATGGTGTAGCCAATGATGAGACGAGGTTAAAAGGATAAAAATACAATTTAATGTATATGGGTTAAATTAAAGGTCGACATGAAGACAATTCAAAAGAGCAGGATAAAACTTTAAAAGGGACTAAAAGAAGGGCTGCTTTAAGGTGCTTGCTGTTAGTGCTGAGGTGTCCTGGGTCCGTCTGTGTGGAGGTCAAGGGGCCATCCTGAGGACACGTGGTGGAGAGCCTGCCGCTCCATCCCGCCGCGTCAGTCCGGGTGACTGACGACCCGCCCTCGACGTCCGCACTCGTCCCCGGTCCCGTCGGCCCATCATGCGCTGCGCCCGCCGAAACACCGCCCGTCCTCCAGCCTTCAGCAGCCCGACTTCCGCGTGGCTGTGGCCCGTTGCGTAGTTCGTGTGGGGCTCGTCCTTCCGGTCCTTCACGCGCGCCTCGTCCTCAGCGTCCCTGCTGTCCGTCCCTCTCCTCTGCCACCCGTCGGCCCGTGGCGGCCTGCGCCTCTCGGTGCCACCACTCCGGCGTGTCCACAGCGTCCCTGCTGTCTGACCCTTTCTGTGGGAGAAGGTAAAAGGCTCCCGCCTTTTACCTTCTCCCTGCGCCATAGCACAGGTGCACTGACTGTGCTCTGCCCGGGGGTTGGACCACATAGTCATGTGGTGGATGGTAACCAGTTATAAAATCAATAAAACCATGCGATAAAAACCATGCAAGTCAAACCAAGTTAAAAACACTAACTGGCACCATCTCACACTCGATTTAAACGAGGAAAACTCAGGAGGGAATAAGCCGTATCAAATGTCAATGCCAGATGCCGTTATTATTAGAAGTGCTCGCTGTGGGGGAAAGCAGAAGCAGCATGTGGTACTATAAAATGTACGAGACGAATATTGTGTATGGGGTAGGTGTACATAAGCCTCCTCGCTTCAGCCGACTCCTTCTGAGCTTCCATTACTGTGTAAGGATGTCAGTTCTTCAAGAAAACAAGAATGTAAGCAGCTCAAATAAACTAAAGCGCTCAGCAAAACCATATTTGGCCAAAAATACAACTTGTATTTCTTGTGCATAGAATCAAAATCATGACGTTCATATTGAAATACGTATCGAATCATGACAAAAGTGACGAAAGTGAATCGTTGCTTCCCTGGCAGATCCATCCATGCACGGACTGGAAAGACGAGCTGACGACTAAATAACAATAAACTGGTTTCACTATTGGAAATATAATGTGGTGGAGCCATGAGTACAAAGTATGTACTAGTGAACATTAGTGAGCCATGACTCACTAAAGCGTACAGCAGGAGAGGTGTGTAAACAGTGCCAGATAGTATGAGTGGTCACCAAAATCATTGGGCAAAACCGTTTCAAGCTGCCGTTTGTTACAAGGCAGTGTGTAATCAGGCAGCCCGCGAGGGCCCTTGATAACTGTAGGGCCCCAAGCAGCTGCCTGCCTTTCCTAATGTGGGAAGGGGACGAGAGAGGAGAAGGGCCATTGAGTCGACTCTCATTTCCTCCTGAAAGTTGGAGGAGGACTGCAGCATAATGTGTTAGCTGCTGCCCCCAATTCATCTCTATCTCTCCCAACACCTCCCACACATCCTGATTGTTCACATTGACCTGTAAACATGTCTCATTTCCAATACCACATTAGGGCTGCATGATTAACCTTCATCCAATCCAAACTGAGGATTGTTTTTTCCTGCCTTTCGCCTCCAGGTTTTGAGTGAAAGACATATAACTGGACTCTCGCGACCCGTGTTGTCCCGGAATGATCCTTTCATCACGAGGGGGGCTGTGGGTGATCAAAAAAAAGTTCCCTCTGAGCTCAGTGGAGATCCCGAAGTGGCAGATTCAGAATAAGAACACACTGACCTCTGAAGCAAAAGAACAGAAGCTTCTGTCCTGACCCCAAACCCTCACTCACCGGGGCCACAGGGGCTCATTTGACTATGGATCCAAAGGTCAGCGCTTTGAACACTGCCTCCAGCTCCACCTGAGACTGGACTGTGTTTTCACATCATCTTAAATATCCTGGTTATTAATCAGGTTTGAAAGTGTCGAAGCTAGTAAAGCTGGTAAACAAGCTTTACTAGCAAAGTATAGTACAAATGACGTTTGCCGACTGCATTTCACCCACAAAAAGCCGGTCCAGTCATTAAGGTCTTCAGTTTGAATTAGAGGTCAACCGATATGGGCCAATGCCGATTTTGGGAGATTTTGATTGGCCGATATGATTTTTTTTCAAATGTCTTGTCCATTCATAATCCCGTGTATGATGGTTCTAAACTGTAAAATGTGGGAAACTTTATTAGAGGCTGAAATATTCCGGACATTCATATTTAGTAGATACTTCAGAGGGAGCTTGTTTTAAAGACAAAAATCAGTAGATTCCAAAACAATCTCTTATGGTTCTGAAAGTATAAGCAACAGTCTGCAACGTTGAAATAAAATACAATCCGTTGTATCCGAAGTTGTGCTCCGGAGATACCAGCGTTTTATCTGCATGAGATCGGCTGATAGTTGATGTTGTAAAATACACAAATATCGACCTCGACTGAACTATCTCTTTAAGATTAAAACACATCTCCGAAACCGTGCAGAGAAGCAGGGGTCCTGAAACTACGGCCCGAGGGCCAAATTCAGCCTGCGTGATGATTTAACCCCGCCATTCCTGTGCGGAGTTAACTAAATAACCAGTACTCATTCCAGCCACTAGGGGGCAACTTAGATAAATAAAAAGAATTCCACACGTGTCCAGCAGAGGGCACTGACATAAGAGATCAGGACATAAACAACACATTATAGCCACGTGGTAGAGTGTGACTTGGAAAGGGTCTTTCAAAAAGTCAAATCAACAGGTTAAGTGAGTCGTGCGTGTGCCAGATTCTTTATCCAGAAGATAGAAAACCAAACAAATTTATTACATTTTTTAATATTATTGAGACGAAAAAGGCCATGATAGGTCATTATAAACATGAAACTAAAATCAACTGTTTTTTGTAAAGTTTATAGTATTTAGTTTGTATTCATATTTTGTTCTTGTTTATTTGACTGGTGACAGCTCTCTACCCCCGACCGTTTTTCCTGCGAGGGTCCAGTACAGAAGTCTTGCTAAATTGGGCTATGTGTCTAAAGCACGAGAGCTGCTCTGTGACACTAGCCCGTTACAGCGGGACCAACAGTAGCCTATTACATGCGCTCTTCACTCCATTTTACTCCTTGTGTTTAACTCCTCACTCTTGGCTCAGTGGCGTTCGTGCTGGGACCTCATTTCAGTCCGTTTATCGAACGACAGGTTGAAATAGTAAATACTGTGACAGTCTAACTATGTCGTGTGAAGCTGCGAGCTGGGCGATATGCACGGGTCTCGTGACTTCCGAGCGGATCCTGCTCTTCCCGTCCTGTTCTGTCCCATGAGTTACAATCACAGCACCATGTTCAAAAACATCACATCAGGAGCAAAGACCTGCTCATCGCGGTAGGAGTTTATGTCTTGAAGCTAACGGCTAGCACTAAATAAAAATGTCAAAAGCGACAAGATTTCAAAACCTATTGTGTGTGGATACTATGTCGTGTGAAGCCTCGAGATTGGACTCAACCTGAACTTGTGCTGGAGGAGATACCAGAGTCACATGGTATCTCCCTGTTGCAGGCCAAGGAAAGAGAATTCTGATTTCACTGCACTGGGATACATGTACCCACACACTTCCCCTTCCTCCATAAAAAGAAGTGTATCCACCTTCTCTCTCCGTGACAGTGTGCCTGCCCCCTCCTCCTCCTCCTCCTCCGGCGTGCATGTGCCTGCCCCCTCCTCCTCCTCCTCCTCCGGCGTGCATGTGCCTGCCCCCTCCCGCGGCGACGAGTGCGAGGTGCGTGAGCCAATGCTAATGTGTGTTGCTGCAGATCCCTGTTTGGGCACACTCGTCACGTCAGCACAGCCTGCCGCAGCACCATTCACTACTTTCCGTTCCTCTGATCCCCGCGGCAACCGTACACACACACTTTACCTGCACCCCCCCGGCGGTCCCCTGTACTCCTTTGCCTTCCGTCTCCCTCCTCTCTGAGCTGTCTCTCCTGCACGTAAGGCACATAAGTGGCGTCCATGTTTCCGTGGAGAAAAATTCAAACATTGAAACAACTAGTCTTTGAACATTCATCTGAGCCCGTTTTTATTTTTATTTTTTTCATTATTTTGCTTCTTTCAACATTTTTTCTACTACATTGTTCCTTTTTCAAAAACATGCCTGGAGGATTTTGTTGAATTAAAACCTCACTGGATTTCAACATCACATGTGCAAGTGGATGAAGCTGAGGCTTTTAAGGGTCTGTCTCACCGGCCTGGAGACGAGTCGGAGACTCCAGTTGCCGCTGGTCATGGAGATGTCTCCGAGACGTCCCCTGGAGATAAGTCTCCAGGAAGTCTCGACAAAAACAAACATGTTCCATGAGACTGCATGGAGACTTGAAGACTCCATGGAGACTCCAGGGGGCTTCTCGGAGACATCTCTATGACCAGCGGCAACGCGAGTCTCCGACTAGTCTCCAGGCCGGTGAGACAGGTCATTTGTATGCACGCAATCAATCCAAGTTGTGGAGACTGTCGCCATGTCTCCGCAACTCTCCTCCAGAGGCCCTTCAGTGGAGTTTTTCCTGATTGAAAATCAAGTACAGAGGAGGGATATTTGAAAAAACACCTTAGAACTGAAACAATAACTACATACAGTGGGGGGAAAAAGGCCAAAATTTGGCCAAAATCCAATAGAATGTCTATGTGAAACTGACCAAATACTTTTTTTCCCCACTGTATCTAGCTCTTCGGGTTTTCAATTCATTTTCTGTAACCTATATTTAACATAAAAATAAATATTTAACAATGAACGACTTATTTCAACAATGCAGAGGTTATAAGAGCTGCTCATATTAGGTTCGGACAATACGTTTTTATGTTTAGGTTATGAAAAAACAAATCGATATAGTGAGGTAATAAATTAGTATACACATTGAATTAAGAAATCAGAGTCAGCTGTTCTCTATTTGAAAAGTATTTGCTTCTTTCAATAGATGATCTATGACTGTGTTTGCCAGTGCAGACTTTTCTTTCATTTCTACCTCGCCTCACCTTACGTTGTTATCTGAGTAAGTCAATAAAGAAAACTCAGCTAAAATCATGAAACTGAAGTGTGTTTTGTACAGCTCGATCTCAGCTTGGAGTGGTCTGCACTGTAGGGATGGGTACTGAAACCCGGTATCATAACGGCCCCAGGGCCATGTCTGCCGGTCCACTTGGGCCGATAAGCTCCAGCCTTAACTGTCCTCTTATCAGTGCTGAGGAGTCGCGCTAATGTCACAGCCAAATCCCCACTTTGAAAAGCCTGTCTGCTCTCTTACAGAGGAATTACCCTTGTGTAATGTACAGTATGTCTAATGTAGGAATGTTGTGTAGAAACTCCATGAAGATTTCTGCACAGCATCACCTACAAACTTGTTTTGTACTGTTTTAAATTCCAATATCCCTGTTAACATAAGTGACACGCCTTTTTAAAATCAACCTTCAAAAAAATCAATACAATGAAATACATTTTTTAAAAGAACATTAAAAAAACAAAACAAATAAAAAACAAATGGCCATGTACACTAGAACCATATACAGTGTGAGGAAATAGTGAGTCGGACACTGTTTGGAATAGTTTGGGGGGAACACACAATGTCATGTGTGGAGGAAAAACGGACCAGCACATCAACATCACTGTGAAGTCTGGAGCAGGGGCTGTTTTGTTGCCTCAGGGCCTGGACATTCAAGTAAATAAGTAAGTGCTTTATTTGTCATTGAGCAAGTGTATACAACGAAATAGTGTTCAGGTGTTAGTCCTGAGCCGCTGCGACTAAGCCGCTGCCAATGTGGGCCGACCGGACCAGCATGTTTTTGGTGGTCGGGGGAAACCGTAGCACTCGAAGGAAACCAGGCTGGCTGCCTTCAGTCTCGTCTGATTCTCTGAACCCTCCTGGGTTTGTCCCTGTTTCAGAGCATGGTGTCCTGCACTGGTCAGCTCCTCCTCGTCTTCCTCCCAGTCTTTCACCATCTTCTGGGAAGAGCGTAGTAGTTAATCTGTTTTATTGTCCAGTGAACGTCCATTAGCCAGAACAATAAATGTCCTCCCCTGGCCACCCGGGGGAGTCTCACGGGTCCTGACAAGTCCCAAGTTTTTTAAAAGCCAGCGCCGAGCGTGCACCAGAACGTGGCATGTGCCACAGCGTGACGACATTTCAAAGACTTTTCTCAAACAGTGCAGCGCTTTAGACACATGATTCATCCATTTATCAAACTTAAAACGCCAAACGCAGGTTTTGCATACACACCTAACGTGGATCCCACGGCAGTGATTATTGTGTATTGTCAGTGTGAAAGGTGCGCCCACGTGCGGTAAATCACTGCATGTGTCAGCGGGGCGGGAGGACAATTGAAAGTGAAATGGAAACACCGTCTGAAAAGAGGAGGAAAATCTTTATAACAAGCAGCAGCTGTGGTTTGAAATGCCTTTCCCTAGACCAGGCATTCCAATCAGAGGAACTACATGCTTCAATAAAGAATGGACTGGATTACAAACAAGTTTTAAACTGGATTTTATCATGATATGAGGCTGGACAGAAGGTATTGCACACTCCAAAAACTGAGATAATATCCAGGAGAGATGCAGGAGGGGGGAAAGAGGCGAGGTTTTCATTCAGTGTCAGAGAAAGGTAGTAAAAGTATTCCACCGTCACCAAAGCACAAGCAAAGAATCAGGAAACAATTATCAATCAATCAATCAATCAATCAATCAATCAATCAATCAATCAAACAAACTTTTTATTAAATTAAACTTTTTATTTTTATTATATCAAACTATTTATAAAGCACTTTTCATTCCGAAAGGTATTACAAAGTGCTTTACAGATTACAAAATTTAAAACAATACGCCTGGGATAACCTCCCATATATATATGTTACATGTTAGGATTAAATAAATAGATTAGTCAGTTAAAAGCTAAGCTAAAAAGATGGGACTTGAGCTGCTCTTAAAAACATTTTCATTCTCTGCAGGCCTGAGCTCCTCCTCAGGTGGTTCCAGAGGCGAGGGCCGTAATATTGGAAAGACGCCTCACCATGAGTCTTTCTGTTGACTTTAGGAATAACTAGGAGCGAAGGCGCCGTGAAGGTTCGTAAGGTGAAATCTCTTTTGAAAGATAAGAAGGACCAAGACCATTAAGACATTTAAAAACCATTAAAAGAACTTTAAAATCGATCCTGAAACACACGGGGAGCCAATGCAGCGACTCTAAAACCGGTGTAATGTGGTCCCGCCTCCTGGGCTCCTGGGTCAGGATACGAGCTGCTGAATTTTGTAAAAGTTATAAACCTGAGATCCTCTTTTTGGGAAGACCAGAAAGCAGGGCATTACAGTAGTCGATACGACTGGTGATAAAAGCATGCATTAGCGTCTCCGTGTTGGACCGAGAGAGAATGGGGCGGACTCTGGCTATGGTATTTTTGCCTGGCTCTGCCATACTCTTCCCTGTCCATTCCATGCAGGGAGTTAGTCTGGTCACGGAGCAATTGGAGCAGTTTGAAGGGGCGGGCCTAATGCGCACAGATTGTCAGTGAAATAAACCAATTAGCGATTAGCGGACGTGACGACAGCTGTGTCCAATTAAACAAATATGAAGTGAATATAAACTCACGCGGAGAACGCGAGGCAAAATCCTTGACTACTTCATCCAATAATTAGTTTTGGCTGATGTTAACGCTAATTGAACTAAAAACATAGAGGTGGAGCGAGTGACGTAACCTTCTCATTTCTCTGTGACGGTCGTGATTGGTTCGGCTCGGCCTTAGCCGCCAATCAACAACTTGTCTACCGTGCGTGGCCAGACCCACCTTCTTTCGTGCAGAAAGAAGGTGGGTGTGGTTTATCAGGCTAATGTTCTTTAGATGGTAAAAAACTATCTTTGTGATATTCTTAATGTGTGGAATAAAAGTCAGCTCAGAGTCAAATATCACACCCAGATTCTTCACCTGTGAGGAAGGATTCATAGACAATGACTGTAGTTTGGGTAAAAGGCTCTCTCTCTGGGCCGATGATTAACATTTCAGTTTTGTCCTGGTCAAGCTGGAGAAAGTTTTCTGCCATCCAGAATTTGATCTAAAATGCAGTTAAAAAGTGCATCTATTGGCCTGGTGTCATCAGGAGACATGGAGATGTATAACTGTGTATCATCAGCATAACTGTGAAAGTCGACCCCGTGTCTCCTGATGACATCACCAAGAGGGAGCACATACAGGTTCAAAAGAACTGGGCCTAAAATTGAACCCTGGGGCACACCACATGTAATTCCATGGACCTTTCAGCAACAACAGCGCAGAGGTTTATTTTTTACACTTGCACTGCAGTGGCTCCTCCTGAAGTGAACACATGCGAGCGACTGACTGCAAGCCACAACCAAACAGAAGCGGTTAGCTGTGTACGTACCTTTAGCCTGTTATCCAAATATGGTGATCACCTGTCCAACCACTGAAGTCTACGGGAGAATTTTAGATTTTTTTTTCATCACAATGCTTTCTCAATATCTAGCCTGCTTCCTAGCCTTAATTTTAGTTGTCAGTCCAAACTTGTCATCTTGTCTTGTTGACTGTAATCATATTTCCTTGTTCCGCATGCTGTAACTCGATACAGCGGCCTTAACTCACACATAAGCTTGTTCAGAGCCGCTCCTGTACACGGCGCCGTCACTATAGATTTACACAGACTTGAGGCATAAGTCCCTTAAATCCGTGCTCTGACAGTGAAAGGAGCAGGGAGTTCTTTGCTCTCTCTCTCTTTTTTTTTTTTTTTAAACTAAGAGAACTTTAGCTCAGAGGCGGCGTCTGGATGATGAGATACAGAGGTCACACTTTCAAAGAGGTCAGAGCGGGTGGACAGTATCTCTTCATGGTCCAGGGCGGGTGAACTGGAATAATGAGAAAGGCTGGCTGGAATTTGTCGCCTGAAAATCGCACATGAACGCTGCCACACATCAGGGAAAAAAGAAGTCGGAAGCTCGGGTCATGACATACTGCGTTGTTGTGTATACTGTATATACTGTAGCTAAAGAAATTAGCTTAAAATAGTGAGAAAAAAAACGCTACTTGAGTGGAAAACCGATGAATGACGATGCAGATCTAAAAATCTAGATAAAGCTGGGTGTACACTGCTTCATCTTAGCTACCTGCGAAGACTGCAATGAACGATCAATCGTCGTAACTCAAAGGTCTTCGATCGTACAGTGAAGCAGCGGCAAAGATTTCAGATAGAACCGCCGTTCGACCAAAGACGAGCTGCCACCGCCATTGGGCTGTGTCTGATGCTTTGGAAGGCTTTGGAATGAGCCATTCTCTCTCTGCATCAATGCTGCACCGCCGGCCACAGTCATGAGCAACTGAGACCAGGCATGAACAAGTCCGACTCTGCATTTTACAGAACTTTCCCTGCAATTTTCCACGGAAACAAACCCCACTAGCATGTGGCACTTGCCGTGTGAAGCCTGAAACTGCTTCAACAAAAGTTTGGTCTTGTAAGACAAAAAATACATAAAGAGACACGGTACGGCTGTCAGCAATGTGTGTCCCGTAACATAATGTAACATAATGAATCACACCTGGGAAAAGTCTGCAAAACTGGGCAGAGAAACGCCAAAAACAAAAAAAAGAGAAATGGGTGCCCATATTTTACAGTTGTTATTTCAGAGTTACATTTATGAAGTGGAAATGTTTGAAATATTTCAAATGTTATGAAATGTTTTCTCATCTATGGTCATGAGATCTGGGTAATGACTGAAAGGACAAGATCACAGATACAAGCGGCTGAAATGAGTTTCCTTCGCAGGGTGGCTGGGTTCACCCTTCGAGATCGGGTGAGGAGCTCAGTTACCTGCGAGGAGCTCGGAGTAGAGTCGCTGCTCCTTCACGTCGAAAGGAGCAGCTGAGGTGGCTCAGGCATCTGTTCCGGATGCCTCCTGGTCGCCTCCCGCGGGAGGTGTTCCAGGCATGTCCTAGTGGGACAAGGCCTCGTGAAAGACCCAGGGCACGCTTGTGGGACTGTGTCTCCGAGCTGGCCTGGTGTCGCCTCGGGGTCCCCCCAGAACAGCTGGAGGAGGTGTGTGTGGATCGGGAAGTTTGGGCAAAATACATGTTTAAGTGAAAGTAGAGACTTATATCTTAGTTTTTGATACATGGCATGTGGTTATCAGAGTAGTACAACTTTTTCAATGGGATAGCGAAGATTGTTGAAAGTAGGCAAAGAGTTAAGTCTCTTACAATCCTAGTTATCAATATCTTTACATTCATACTGCAAAGTGTGAGCCTTTCACTGGATTTCACGGACACGCTTCAGGTCAATTAAAACAATTTCCATTTGGTTCTTGCTAAGCCTCTGGAATTGTTGCTTGGTCAAAGGATTTGTCGGCAAACTGTCACCGCTGCTACCATTACCGATCATTCTGCAGTGTTTAATCTGCCGTCCTCAGTGATTGTGTGTTGTCCTGATGCCTCTCTCTCCTCAAGTGTCCCGTGCCTCCCCTCTCTTCGCTGCCCTTCATTAGCCCTTATCATCTGGAGTGGCGCCAAATTCTCTTCTAACGGGCAAACGATCCTTCTGCACCTCCCCAACGGCTTTTGGCCTTTGACACAACTAATCTTCGGCTCTCGCCGCTGCTGCTGTTGTTGTGGCGTGTCAGTGAGGCGAGTCGGGGCTCTGAATAGGAAAACAAAAAGTCATTTTAGAGACTTTGAAATTCTTCTTAGAAATTACTGACACAAATACATTTTCAGATGGAAACAAACATATTCCAGAATGAGAAAATGATAGAAAAATGTGGTGTGACACACTGATGACTAATTGTGTTGCATTTGGAGCTGCTATTAAAATGTGGTTCAACAGACCAGTCCTGTGGTTTTTATGAACTCTCTTTGTTTTGCTCTGTCGTCAATACAACATGCAGTAATAAGCGCTTTCAAACCGAGGAGCAGTGATTACGGTCAGTCACCCCGCAGCCTCTCATTATCCTGACACAGGCTTGGACGTTTTGGGTTTTGTGTCATTTTAGCATTCTCCTGTTTATTTTCAGTGACACTGTTACTTTTTCAGACCAGAGAGTTTTCGAGTGTTGGACGACTTCAGTAACTCTGTCACGCGATTCCCCACCTCCCGCCTCACTCCCATGTCATGCAGAAAAAACCCTCCACCTGTGTGTCTCACTGAGACCAGGGCTGGGCTGTTGTCAAGAGCGTGGCACAACCTTGGGCCATGTGGATAAACAAGATATTTGACTCATTTAATGAGGTCTGCAGCCTTGAATTATACGTGGCAAAAGAAAACGTGCCTGAACCCAATGTTATGTCCAAGAAGCACACCACTTAGACTTGAAGTTGCGTTTAATCATTTTCAACTGAACTGTAACGGTAATCACACGTACATATATACAGTATATGAGTGTACTAACGTGCCTCACACGCACTGTGTACACTACACCCAAGTGGTAAAATCCAAAGTCTGACAATCCAGCAGTTGCGGCTCCTCATCCCCAAAATTTGTCTTGGCAATTTAATTGCCAAATAAAATGATTTTTATTTCACAAATGTAGGTATTAACTCATTGACTGCCATAGGCATTAAAGGGATATTTCAGGATTTTTGACATAGGGCCTCATTTCCTAGTTATCCAGAGTGTTGCTGATTTCTGGACATATTTTTTTCTTAAATTCATGCAGTTCTTATATTTCAAGAGCTTAGTGGCACTAGGCTAGTGCATGTCTATGGTATCAGCTAGCCTGCATTAAAAACAGTCTGACCCGCTCCACAGAGCACCTGAGACAAATCACTTTTAACGCCAGACTAACCATATAAATGTCTGGGCCAGATCTTGTGACTGGCGCAGTCCGTGCGCAACTCTAAACGCAACATGGTACATGCGCGATCTTGCATGTGGCGCAGGTTTTGCGCTCATGTCTGCACCACTAGGGAGAGGGCGTTATTTAAGAAAAAGAGGCCGACAGAGGCACTCGGAGCTGCTCTTCTGTGGCAACCTTCACATTATATTTACATTGCGCTGCCTTGTCTTCTTCCTTAGAATCGACGTCAAATTAAAAACAAAAGCGAAATTGCCTTGAAAAGTCTGTGTGAGCGTTTACGCACGTGCTTACTTTGATACAGTAGATCAACACAAACTCCCCCACCACCAAAACAACAGTTTTCCATAAATAAACCACACATGCCTTCAAGTGCCACAACACCAGGTCTAATCTGAGTTTTAAGGAGACATTTCCATCGTGTGTCAGTGTTTAAATCCTTGTGTAGCCACAGCTCAGTCCAAAAGAAAGAAGCGCATTTTACAGGGTGCATAGCCGCTTCAAGAATCCTGCAGCTGTAGCGCAAATGTTCCAATACGCTACAGTTTTCTTGCAACTACTGCATCACTACTGCATCACTCTGCAACTCCTCCACAGCCGATATGACAGTTTCTGATCAATTAAATCCTGTACATTTCGTAACTTTGTGCATTCGAACAGTGTCCAGCGCGAGGCTGCTGCCTCTCTGTCCCCGCCCGCTCATCTTGGATCTGCAGCGAGTGGCTGCAGCAGCGGAGGGACAGTTTTATTTCTTTAATCTTTATTAAACATTGCACGCTACATCATGCATGTTACGCATTTACAGGAGAACCCCCTCTTGCAACCCACCGCCTTCCACAGGTCTGGGCGAAAGCATGGGGAGGGGGCGGCACCACAACATCACAATGTGAGTCTGTCCCCCCCTCCTGTCCTGCCCCCTTTTTGCACCAGGTATGACACTAAAGATTGCAAGGAGCGCCACCCGTCTGCGTACTCGTCTTCTCTACAGCCCGCAAGATCTGTCCCTCTGTGTTAATAGAATCATTATAACTGTTTTGCATTTATATTTGAGCAGCATCAGCTTCGTGGTTGTATAAGCTACGCAGTGGCGGAGTGATCTGCAAGAAAATAGTCCATCAAAATGCGGTAATTCATGTGATACAAGGTCAGTTATATTCAAAAAATATTTCTATCGACACAAACATTTATATGGTTAGTCTGGTGTTATAAGTGATTTGCCTCAGGTGCTCTGTGGAGCGGGTCAGACGGTTTTTAATACAGGCTAGCTGATACCATAGACATGCACTAGACATGCAGTTCTCAAATATAAGAACTGCATGAATTACAAAAAAAAATATCTACAGAAATCAACAACACTCTGGATAACTAGGAAATGAGGCCCTATGTCAAAAATCCTGAAATATCCCTTTAATTGTGTTTTTCAGTGGGAACGCTTCTCTCTCAGGTGAGCTGTGATGAAAGATCACAGCTCACCTGAGAGCTTGCTGTTTTATAGAAGGAAACCACTGTTCAGATGTTTGAGGTGTCACTAAAGCAAAAAACATGAGCATCAAAGTCACTGTTCTGCTTAATGCATTTACTCAGCTTTTTGGTCAGAAAGTGCCGTTTTCAGGGAAACTTATCTACATTGTACTGGTGATGCGGAAGAACAAAACAAGCTAGAAACAAACTCTTATTTTGCTGATGAAAGTACAAAGTCTATTCCTTCAGATTTTACATAATATTCTGTGGGTATAGACAAATCTGTGAAAATCATCTAAAACGCCTGGCAATATGGGGTTGGCTATTCTGAAATTGTCTGGCAGCCAATGAGTTAAAGGAACAGGTAGGGCTGTGCAATTAATCGAAATTCGATTACGATTTCGATTATTACACTAGACGGTCACAAAAATAGCATAATCGAGAACAAACGATTATTAAGGATGCCCTCCCGCTCGTCCATCCAAAGCGCAAAAAGTCCGTCTTGCGCGGTTTGTGTGACGCGTCTGATCAGCTGAAACACCAGCGCAGCGTGACAGAACTGTAATAATATCGAACTAATATTTTTTATACCTAACTCTTGAGATAACGCCACTGTTAAGAGCTCACCTTGTGCTGAAAGGAGAACAGCTGTTTTAGAAGCCTCGACATCCTTTGCCCAGACACTGGTTTTGTTTAGTAGAAAAGTATAAAACTCTTCTTCAGGAGCAGATCTCAACGGAGCTCAAAGCAAACTCTTATTACTTCATGCTGCTGAGATGATTGTTTCTGTTCCCTTCGCATTTCACGTGCTAGAGGCTCACGCTTTGGTTTGACATAAAACATTAGCGCTTTGTGATGATGTCATCAGGCCGCACGGCTCTGTTGGACAGGTGTGAGGGCTGGCCAGCAGGGGGCAGGTGTCCCTATATGATTAGTTTAGAAAGCATATAAAAAAAAAAAAAAATGCTCTTATTGTCTAAAGAAAATGTAGTCCATAGTTGTTTTATAAAATAATTATAAAAATGAATAAATAAAATAAAGATTTTTTTTTTAAGGCCACAAATAATCGTTTGAATAATCGTGATTTCAATTATTACTAAAATAATCGTGATTATTATTTTTTCTATAATCGAGCAGCCCTAGGAACAGGCCACCGTTTATCCATACAGACATATGTTCTTACCTGAGCTCAGACGAGTCAATGCGTACCTGTGCGTGCCCTCAGTCACGCAAAACGACCAAATATGTTGTTAGCATTTGCCCGCTCCCAATGTGTTCCTATAGCTCCAAACGAGGGTGAAGTTAGAAGCGACCACGCTCTTCCACGGACACAAAAACCAGACAGGTATGTATCAACTCGTCTAAGCTCAAGCAAGAACATATCTCGGTATGGAAAACGGTGGCCTGTTCTTTTAAATGTCAAGATAAATCCACTGAAGTGAGGTGAATGTTGTGAGAATGTCAGCTGTTGATCCGGTGTTTCAGTGTGGTCCTCCCTGTGGTCTTCCCTGTGGTCTCCCTGTCCCTCACAGCTGCCTGAAGCTCAGCGAATGGTGATTGGCTGTCTTTTGCTTCTCCTCCTGATGCTCTTGCTCTGTTTCAGTGAGAGCAGCATTAGCATTAGCATTAGCATTAGCATTAGCTGCTGTCACTGGGAAGCAACAAGGGGAAAACTATTGAGACCAACCTGACAGAGATGGACTTCCTGTTTTATGGAAGCATTAAAAGACAGTGCAGAGTAAAAAGTGTTTTCTGGTGTTAGCTCCTCCTGCTGTGAGCTGCTATTAGCCACATACGGCTACGGCATGGCACAAGCACAACAGCTCAGAGCTAGCCGTAATATGGACCTTCTTTCTTTGTTTTGTCTCAGTTTAGACCTGGTTCAGTCCCAGGTTTTCTTTGTTTAGTCCTAGTTTTGTTTTGTTCCCCATTAATTCTTGTTAGTGGCTTATGTTTGGACTTGGTTTCCTCTTACCGATCTGCTCGTTTCGGAAGGGGTCTATATCTAGCCTATATCCAGCAGTGTCTGCGTGCATTGGTGTATGAATGAGAGTGTGAATGGGGGAGTGGATCCTTGCTGTAAAGCGTTTTGAGTGCCTTAAGGTCAGCACACACTACACGACTTTTATGCCCGATTTCGCTCTAGTTCTCAGTCGTGCCGAGTCTTCTCGAGTCGCGTCTAGTTGAAGGCGTGTCACACAGAGTCGGGTCGTGTAGTGTGGGGGGGCCACGACTAGACTGACTCTCGAATCGTGTAGTGTGGGCGGTAAAAATACGCGACTAGACTTCAGTCGTAGGAAATCAAACACTACAGCTGCAGGATTCTTGAAGCGGCTGTGCACCCTGTTAAATGTGCTTCTTTCTTTTGGACTGAGCTGTGGCTACACAAACGGGAGAAACGTGGATGATTTTACCGTCCCAAATGTGAATGACAGAGTGATATAAAGACAGAAAAACACTGCCGCGCCTCCTTTTTTCACTTCTCTGTTAAACCAGCGGCACAAACAACACATTTCATGGCCACAGCCCCACACACGACACAGCACAACTTTTTATCACCAAAAGTTCACGACAACCACCTTTTCCAGCTACATTTTAACCACGAACAGAGTTTAGCGGCACTTACTGTGTTTGGAGACGAACTGTTTAGCTTCACCTTGCTAACGGCGGCTAGCCTCCCCGCTTTCTCCTCCGTCTCCTCCGCTATCTCCTCCATCCTGAGGTTGACGCCCGTCTCCTTTTCTTATTAAATCCACTGAAATACGTCCCGCTTTTTCCTGTCGCCAACTTTTATCTCCATTTGACAGAACTAAAGCCAAGTTGAAGGCTTCGTAGTAGCGTTAGCCTAGCGCTGCGGTGTTGTGACATTGTTGACACCGTTGACCAATCGGGACACGCACACGTTTTCCCACGCTCACAAACACAGACCTGTCTTTGTGGATTTGGGGTCAGTTTTGGAAGCCGTAGAGAGGACAGACGCGCTGTGTTATAAAACATCAGCTGTTTGTCTGAATCGTGTAGTGTGTTCGCTCTTACGATTCTCAGTCGTTAAGTGTGAACCCCCATACGTTCGAAAATTTGAGTAAGTTACGCCCCTAGATAAGACAACATTTATTTCTTCAGCCATTTGGACCGTGCTTCAATCGCAGCACCCAGAGACTGTCCCACAGTTTGAGCTTCAATCCTAGGCCAAACCAAAGGTCCTGGAAACAGCCAGGTCTGTAACACTGGAGAACAGAAAGACTGGAATCACGGCTTGTACCAAAGACCTTCCTCAAATGCTGACAGACGCTCTCCAGGGCACCGCCAGCGATGCTCCAAATAAACAAACTCACAGCAGCAGTCCTTTGGCGTTGATGTCGGGCACAGGTCTCTGTAGAGGGAGACGTTTTCAAAGCGCAGCACATATCAATATTTCATCAATCTCACAGGTGGTATTCCCAGCCTCTACCCTGCCCTCGGGGACCACAGCTCTGCAAACACTCATCGCTTTAAAAGGAGACACATCCTGCTTAGTCGAGTAACACCAGCTGTAAATACAAGTCTTTGAAACACTTGTTAGTACATAATATTTTGTGACTGAAAATAGAAGTGGCGACCCCTTAAGTTGGAAGCGCATTCCAGGAGTCCAATTTTGATTTGCCTCTCCCTGAGTTCCCCGAGTACAAAACTTTTCTACAAAGTGAATTTTCTCCACTTTAGTACATGTTAGTGGCTTCAGTTGGACTTCCTAGCCAGATTTATTGAGCTTTGAACCCCCCAAAACAAGGCAAAACTGGAGCTGGCGTTCTGATTATGTTTCTGCGGCGTGGCGATTGTGGCGCTCTTCAATACTAGAGCCAGCGGAATATTCTCTTTCTCCTTGAAAAGGATGTAAAATCTGAATCTGTCTGTTGTAAATCCCAGTCCCCTGATTCAGAAAGGTTAGCTTATTCCTCTTATAGGAGCTCCCGTTTGGAACTCATGGTCTTGTGTTCATGGCTGGCCTGATCTGAGCTGACGTTGGCTTTAACTTTTGTTATCGATGTAACATTAACGACATACTGTTGTGTGAAGAGAGTTCTTCACTGCCAAACCGTCAATGTAGATGGAGTCAGTAGAAATATCCCTGATCAGATCCTTTTTGGTCCCTGCTCCGGGTCTGTTTCCCTCGGACAGTGGTCGTATGTTGCCCTTAGTATTCACAGTGAAGAGAACATATCCCTGTGGTCCGCTGCCTCGTCTGCTGCTCATCGCTGCACCTTTTCTGTCTGCCAGATATTCAAAAGTGTGAACAGAAAAAAACAACACAGCCACAATCTAACACCGCTCCATTTTGTAAACAAGAGACAGAAGAGGAATTGGAGTTTAATCGATCAGAAAGGTGTGTTTTCTGCTCACTGTTTTTCATGTCAAAGGTTTTTTTTCCCTCTAAACTGATGATCCAATAGACAAAAAAGGAGGTGTAAACGGCAACTGCGCCAGTTGGAAAAATAAACAATGTTGCAAATTTGGTCCCCAATCAAACTAAGGGTGTATTCAGACCTGCAGTGTTTGGTCCACTTTAAGGCCCTGTCCGTGCGAAGTCAAGCTGACGACCAAACGCAAAGATATTTTATCAGTCCAGTATATCGTCCATACGAGCCCGGCGTTTTGGGGGTCTGTAGACCAACATTTCCAAGCGAGCTCCCAGAGTGGAAAGATCTGAAAATGCCGTTTACGTGGCTCTGTTGTTACGACGTCTTCACAACTTTTACTAAAACGATGACATCACAGCTCCAGAGTGGTGTCTGTGATCCATAATCTACTGACCTTTAGGATGAGTTCTACTCATGGATCTATGATGGTTTGACTCCGCTCCTCTTTGCTCCACTGCAGTCCACAAGCCACAGGTGACAAGTAGAAAAATACGAGTCAGTCTGTGTTTTTGGACTGACAGTAAAAGTCACTGACAGGTTTTTCTGCTTTAATCCCGTTACGTCTGAAGAATAAACTCTCCTCCTCGTCTCTTCTGTAGATCATAAATCCTTGAATCAGTTTCATTTTCACTGTTTACATTCCACATAAGTTTGCTGCGCATGCCCCTCTACATCTTGTTCTATTATCTGTGTTAGCGTCACAGCGCCTCACACAGGCCTGGAAGATGAACTGCGCCGTTTTCACAGACCTGAGTCGACCCATGTGGACGCACACATTTACTGAGCTGGCTTCGTGCTTACAAAGAAAGTTTCAGAAAATATAAGCGTTTTGTGTTCGTGTGGATATAGCCTAAATGGACCAGGGTTCGTTTCGAACGCTGGTCTGGACCTTTTGTGCAGGTGTGAACACAACAGAAGAACCGGACTGAGACCCACTTTTTCAGGTGGTCTCGGTCCGCTTCCAAATGGACTCTGGTCCAGTTCACTTCAGGTGTGAATACAAACCACTGTTGATCCGAAACAATTCCAGGATACATGCGCCTTTTACAAGCCACCGTAGCAAGGCACTGTGGGAAAAATTAACGTTAGCAGCAGCAAAGGGCTAATACTGGATGGATGCTACAAACAATGAGCCGTGGACAGACCTGGAGCAACGAGGAGACACTGAGTCTCCTAGATATTTGGGCAGATGCACCAACCCAACTGCTAGAAAAGACAAACAAAAAGGTGTTTGTGTTCAGCGTGTTCAGCGAGAAAATGAAGGAGAGGGACTTCTTCAAGCGTCTCCTGAGCAACTTTGTCAAACTTAAATGAAAGTACGAGATGCATTAAAGAGGGAGTATTATGCTTTTTTCAATCACATAGCACCAGTCTATATCACACTACAATGATGACCAAACCTTCTGTTGGTCTGTAAATGCAGTAAATTAGAATAACTGCCTTGTATAAAATTGCTCTCTCAAAATGGCTGTAGTGAATGTCTTGAAATAGGCCTCTGTCTCTTTAAGAACCTCTGACCCTTTCCGACACGCCCCCTCCACACGCTGTCTGTGGCATCAGTGGGGAGGGGGTTCTGCTGAGGAGCAGTGGTTGGTTACTCGGCTGGTGACGAAAGCTCGGAGGCGTCTCCAGGAGGTGGAGGCGTTCCTAGGAGGACTCAGGCAAACCTATCCCTAAAATGGCCGCCATCAGAGTTTTTACAGATTACTCAAAACTACGTGAATGTACCAAGGCAACACTTCAGGCATGTTTTTATTTTAATGAGGGAATGACATAATGACATGATGTAAAGCTTGAAAAAGTCGATTTTGCATAATACCCCCCCCCCCTTTAAAGGAGCTATATCATGCTATTTTAGCCATTCCAAAGTTAAGTATAGGCATTTATATGATGTATTGTACCTCTACCACTATGGAGCACTCATTTTTGTGATAAATATCAGTGTTTTCTGGAGGTATTTTTCGAACCCGGAAGACACAACGCTTCGATTCAGTTAACTCCGCCCCCTCTCTCCGCTTTACCGTAACATAAATAAACAGCAATAAGTGAAGTTACTTCGCGATGCAGTTATACGGAGTTGACATCTGCAACACAGCTTCATAAATGGCTAACACACATGCTAATATGCTAACACACAAGCTAACACACGTTTGGATTGACTCACCCTCTGCTCCATCGCTTTTTACATAGTGGGACTCGCGTTGGTTATAAAAGTTAATCCACTTTGATTCTGGCGAAGGTTCACCAAACATCCATCAGAGACAGTCACAGAAAAACAATATTACGGCTGATAGTCGCTGAATCCCGGAGAAAAAAACAGCTGAGTGGCCTCTTCCTGAAAAGGGTTGAATATAAACTCCTCGTCCTTGTAGCCAAACGCGCTTCTTTTTCTCCGTGACATGATCGTTAGTGAAGAATAAAAAACAGGTGTGTCAGAGTAGGTAACGAACTCCATCTTCACAGCTGCAGCGCAAACATGACTGATCTGTTCAGACGCTCAGGGATGTGTTTGTTTTGGCCTCAGCTGACCTGGAAGCACCTCGGGCACATCCTTTTTTTTTTCTTTTTTTTTCTCTTTGTTTCTCTCTTCCGACAGAAAAAATGAAAAAGCTGTTTTACAAATTAAAATCAGTCCGTAAGCATAGAATTAAGACATTACATTACAGACGTCGAGCACTTCCGTTCCGCTGTTACGACACAACTGAACACTCAGTCGTTCACCAGGAGAGGGCGGAGCAGCTGCTCAGAGAGCAGGATTCAGGAGGATTACTGAGAGCTGCGTGAATGAAGCCACAAACCACTCTGGGGGTGTTTTTGATAAGGAAATAGCATAACAACATGGCTAAAAGCTCCAAAAAGTCGATTTTGCATGATATAGGACCTTTAAAGAAGAGAGAACCAACAGTTTGTCCCGTGGACATAACAGAAACAGCTCAGCAGACGACCCTTCATCCACAGAAAACTCCTCTTCCTCCAGCTGCTCCGGTGAAGCTGAGGTTAATGGTCTCAGGTGTTAATGCGACCTTAAACTATGCAGAAATGCTTCAACAGCAAAATGCTTCCGGGGATGGATAGTGAATAGAATATCAGCCTGTGTGGAGCATACATTTTTCTCGCACAAAATAAGGTAATCTGATCAAAAAGTTTTCATACTGAAAGAGAGAGCTTTCGCCGAACACTAACTCCACAACATCACAAGCTCAAAAAAAAGTCGACGTAGCATCTTATATCCCTTTTAAAATAACTCGCTCTCGCACATTCCCCGCGTCTAAAAATACACGCCGCACCTGCTCCTAAGTGCCTTACATAAGTGCGTTGCGTAATATTACCAATGACATTACCGCACGCCAGACATTTAGCCCAATTGTGAGTAATTATGCTAATGCCGCTCTGCCCTCGGGTCCCGCGCCTCCCAACCCCCCGCCCCCCCCCTGCGCGGCGACCGGGGCGGGCGCGGGAGTCAGGGAGAAGAAGGAAAACGGAAAAAAAGGCAAGAGGCATTTAAAGGCATCAATGAATATTTTAGCGCGGCAGGCCGGGGTGAGGAGATAATTGAATGGAGGAGCGCGGCGAATGTGTCGGGGGCCGGTTTGGGAGGGGGGGAGGTTGGGGGGCGGCGCAGATGAATGGGCCCAGAGTAATCGCCGTTAAGAATCCGCCGCACGCAGGTTTAATAAGACGGACGAGCGGGTGAGGAGATGTATGGAGGTGTCGCGGGGAGCGTTTAGAGTCGCTGACGGGCGACAGGTAAAGGATCTGGTGACGGGGGGGGGAGGGCGGGGCTGAGGGGAGGGTTTGGGAGTGAGGAAGGGGTGGATCTGTCACGGGCGTAAAGCGAGAAGCAGATTATGTTCTGGCAAAGCTCATGTGAACGTGTCAAAAACATAAGCTTGTCATGCTGTGTGGTGTCGGGGAAGACGTTTTACGGTTTACAAGGTCCGACACCGACAGTGATTTGTGTTTCATCGTCATCGGCAAATTCATCGAAATCGCATTCTCTACTTTGGTCGATCACAATTACTGTCGTTCCTTTTGGCAGAAACAGCTCCTGGTTTTGGAGTTTGGACGAGACGATGGAAGACGTTTGTGCGTTAAATGAACCAAAGCATTTGTTTTTGTTTGAGCTGAGGTTTGTATAAAGCAGTGGTCTCTAACCTTTTTTACCCGACGAGCTGCTTTTACACCATATCAACATCGGAGAGCTACTTATGTTCAAAAACACTGGGAAAACGCAACTTTGAACAAACTCTGAGTTCACCTAGAAGAATTACATGCCAAGATGGTATTTCAAAGAAACTGACTTGAGTTTAGTCCTAATAGATACAGCAGCATCTCGTCAGAAGGGGGCGTGGCTTCGCCGAGGGGGAAAATAGAATCTTTAGAGAAACACAATTTTCCACTCTTTTTTGTATTTATCACATACAAATAAAGTCAAGTGTAAATCGGGCCCATATGGATATTTTCTCACAGCAGATTGTTCAATAGAAGTGATAAAACAGCAGTTGTAGCAAGCGCTAGCTAACCGTTAGCATTAGCCCGATGCTAACATGTAGCATCAAGTTAGCATACTCCGTTATTCATGTATTTATGGGATGTTGAACCACTTTGCTCCTCCCCATGTCTTTGTATCATTATTTAGTAGAAACTATGTTCATATTTCAGCATTTGTTACAGAAGTTTTTGAATAATTAGAGAAAATATACATTTTTTCAAAATTGTTTTCCCCCTGAACTGTTTTTAAAAATGACCATATATGGGCGATTCCAGAGACGCCGTCTGTATCTATACTAATCACTATATTGAACCAACTGTTGACAGATTGTGTTCAGCATGTTCAGGATTGGACTAAATCTGAACAAGCTTCTGACTCCTGCTTTGCTATTTCCCTTATAATAATAATATTATTTTTTTATATAGCACTTTTCTGGACACTCAAAGACACTTTATATTGCACTATTCGTTCACTCCATGCTCGGTGGTGGTAAGCTACTATTGTAGCCACAGCTGCCCTGGGGTAGACTGACGGAAGCGAGGCAACCAGTCTGCGCCATCGGCGCCTCCGACCACCACCAACCACTCACTACATTCTAGGCTTCGTGGTGTTCCCAAACGGTCTCCCATCCAAGTCCTGCCAGGCCCTTCCCTGCTTAGCTTCCCAGGTCTGACAGGATTGGGCAGAGCAAAGGCATGAACTTAGGCTGACCCTTTATACCAGGAATCTCCAACCAATAGCTCGGGAGGCACCGGTAGCTCGCCAAAGACTTTCTACATCTCTACACACTTGATAAGTCAAATTTTAGATGCATTTTCTGTTTGTTGTTGTTAAGACCTGGCTTTTTTGTTTTGAGAACCGATATTTGGAAGTAGCCAAAGTTTACACTGCAGATAGAAGTCGTCTCAAAGATAAGGCGTTTATTGCCATTGTTCCTAGGTACAAAAAAATAAAACCAACTGATGACTTCAGGAAAAGAGAAGTGAAGTCCAGAACTCCGTTGACAGTTCTTTTTTATCCTAGTCTTGCGCAGAGAGGACGACTGCCTCACTGTGAGTCAGTTGTTTGTATATGTGTTTTTACCTGTACTTCACATTATGTGCAGTTTGATTATTATTATTGCAAAGCAGGAGTCAGAAGCTTGTTCAGATCGAGTCCAATCCTGAACATGCTGAACACAATCTGTCAACAGTTCAATATAGTAAAGTATGAGGACTAAACTCAAACCTTCTTTGAAATACCATCTTGGCAAGTAATTCTTCTGGGTGAGCTCAGGGTTCGTTCAAAGTTGCGTTTTTCACAAGTGTTTTTGAACATAAGTAGCTCTCCGAGTGTTCATATTGTGTAAAAGTAGCTCATCGGGTCAGAGAGGTTGGAGACCCTGCTCTAAGGTCTGATCTCGTGGTTTGCAAGCAGTGTTAATTTCGTCGACTAAAATATTTAGTCTTAATTTTAGTCAAAGTGATATTTTTTGGACTAAAACTAAATTAAAAGTTTCTCATGAGACTAAAACTATGACTAAAATGTCCAGATATTATAGTCGACTAAAATAAGACTAAATAAAAATGAAAAGGAGAGACTAAAATCATCTAAACTTCTATTGACAATCTGAAAGAGCCTCAGATCATTTAAATTCACTGCCAAATGAACAGGTTTGTGCTTTGTTCATGTGGGAGAAGCTCCATTAAGTCGAGGACCTTGATTAAATATGATTATAATGAATATTATCAATGCAAAGTCGACTAAATTAGTCTTCATTTTAGTCGACTAAATTGACATGCAATTTTAGTCGACTAAAACTAGACTAAAATTGAAAAAAAAAATTTGACTTAATCTCGACTAAAATTAAATTACATTTTAGTCAAAAGACTAAAACTAAAATAAAATATGTTGTCAAAATTAACAGTTTGCAAGAGGGATTATGTGGCTGGAATATGGTTACACATGTATTAAAGCGCCGCACAGTTGGCATCAATCATTCACTCCATTCTCAGGGTTAGTCACAGCTGCCATGTCAGACTTTTGTCTGTTTTACCCCCCACCCCCAGATAGACACATACATAGACAGTGACACCCATATATAATAATAATAATTATAAATTTGATTTATATTGCACCTCAAAGTGCTACAACAGAAGAATAAAATCAGATAAAAACAAAAAGAACATTCACATAGTAAAACAAAGCAGCAAACAAACAATTTAGTTTAGAATAGGCCTTTTTAAATAAATGTGTTTTCAGGCCTTTTTTAAAGGTCTCAACTTTCTCAATATGTTTCTCTATGAGCCGGAGGTCCCCTGACAGCACCTTTGAGGTTCAGTTAGAACATGAACCCATTCAGGAGGTTCATGAAACAAAATACTTGGGCATAATCTTAGATAAACACCTAAAGTTCCAAAGTCAAGTCACTAACGTCTGCAGGAAAGTGAAATCTAATCTAAACTGTTTTCGTTTTATAAGAAGAGAATTATCACACCACGCGGCTCTATTGTACATGCATGCAATGTTTTTTTCACATTTGTCATACTGCATTACAGCAGGTCACAAACATCAGCGTCCACTCTGAAACCAGCCACTTCTCTGTATAAACAGGCAATTAAGATATTCGACAAGAAACATTTGAGAGGCATCATTGTGATATCATACAAAAGCACAAGCTTTTTATTTTTGAAAACGTTGTAAATTTTAGTATACTGAAATTGACTTTTAAATGTCTGAACAACTGTGTGTCACCTCTGTTCTCTGGCCTCATGGCGAGGTGTCAGGGCTCTCTCAGACCTTCCACCAGAGCCTCAGTTAATGGGGATTGTGTGCTCCCAAAATGTAGAAAATCTTTTGGACAGTCGAGCTTCTCCTTCAGAGGGGCGACACTGTGGAACTCTCTCCCTACGGCTCTGAAACTGACAGGTGTTGAAAATTAGCACATGTGCTATAACACTTTACAATGCATCTGGTTCGTCCAATGTAATTGCTATGTCCATATTAAATAAATAAATAAATGAAATGAAATGACTCTGGGGAGCCCTCAGGGACTCTGGCAGGGCATTCCAGAGTCTAAGGGCAACTGCCTCAAAGGCCCTGTCGCCCATTGTTTCAAGTTTCAAGTTTAATGGTTTTGTACAGCCCAATATCACAACAGAAGTCGCCTCACAGGGCTGCACCAAACATTAAGGCAATAAAACAGAGCAATAAATATGACAATTAAAATTTCAGGTGAATCCAGGCAAATATAATGTCCAATAGGAGGTGGTGACGAGCGGCGTGGGCGTCCCCCGTCCTTAGACTCTCCAGCACGGCAAGGAAAAACTCAAACACCCGGCAGGAGAAAAGAGAAACCTTGGGGAGAACCACAGAAGGAGAGATCCACTCCCATGGACGGACAGGCTATAGAGACCCAGGGCCGAAGGATCCCTCAGCAGACGGGCCAAGATCACAGACCGTCCAGTCTTCAGATTCCAGAATGCCGAGAGGGAGTGGGACAGGAGACACCATGTGAATAGTGATGAACAGACTACAGATAAATTAAATATCTGTAGAGCTTGGAGAGCTCGGTCACGGGCTGGTGAAGGGTGTGGGTGGAAGTGGACCGTAGGTGCCTTGTGGTGGTGTGTGGAGCAACCAGCTCAGTGAGGTCTGCCGGGGCTGTTCCATGGACACACTGGTATGTGAGGAGGCAGATTTTGTAGTGGATTCTGTAATGGATGGATATATGGTCATGTTTGAAGCAGTTGAGGGGGAAAACAAAGAGGAGGCAAATCTAAACTTTCTACAATTGTTCCAAAACTGCTTTAACAAATGCTGAATTATGAATATTTTCTACTCAATAAAGGCATGGAGAGGTGCAAAGTTTCAACAGCCCATAAATACATAAAATAACAGCTAACAGTATGCTTCATGTTAGCATCATGCTCACTGTGACTGCCGGTTTTTCGCTTCTCCTGAACAATCTGCTGTGAAAAAACATCCATATGGGCTCGATTTAGACTTGGCTTTATTTGTGTGTGATAGAAAAGTTGATATTCTGCCAGAAAACAGCAAAAGAGTGAAAAACTGTGTATGACGCAATGCCAACTGTGTTTATTCCACATCTTCCGCCTGTTCGCTCAGCTTAGCTCCGCTCTGAAGGGCAGCGACATCGACGCCCACTGCCTCCTCTTCAGTCCTGGTTGCCTCCGCCGGTGCTGTGAGCAGAGTTTGAGAGATAAAACTCCTAATAAAATAATGAACAACCATTTTCACAGAGGAGATCGCGTTGAAGCTAGACCACTTTCACGTGTTTTTATCCTCTTGCATGCGACGGAGCTTCATCGGGTCCTGTTTTCATGTTCACAAACTCCTATTTTGTGTAAATACCGACGTTTACGTTAAAATAAAGTCTGTTCGGAAGGTACTGTCTTTGAAAACCCGGATGTTGTTGTCGTTCTCTTTCCTGTCTGGTGTGATCCGAGCTGTGGAGCTTGATCCGGCCGGCGCTGATGGAGCTGAAAAATAAAGTTGGTCTGTATTTTTGTCAGGAAGGAATGGAGAGTGACAGAGGCCCACGGAGCTGAGGATGTGGATGTGTTTCTTTAAAGGGGGGGTATTATGCAAAATCGACTTTTTCAAGCTTTACATCATGTTATTATGTCATTCCCTCATTAAAAACATGCCTGAAGTGTTGCCTTGGCACATTCACGTATTTTGAGTAATCTGTAAAAACTCCTACGGCGGCCATTTTAGGGATAGCTTTGCCTGAGTCCTCCTAGGAACGCCCCCACCTCCTGGAGACGCCTCCGAGCTTTCGTCACCGGCCGAGTAACCAACCACTGCTCCTCAGCAGAACCCCCTCCCCACTGATGCCACAGACAGCGTGTGGAGGGGGCGTGTCGGAAAGAGTCAGAGGTTCTTAAAGAGACAGAGGCCTATTTCAAGACATTCACTACAGCCATTTTGAGAGAGACATTTTATACAAGGCAGTTATTCTAATTTACTGCATTTACCGACCAACAGAAGGTTTGGTCATCATTGTAGTGTGCTATAGACTGGTGCTATGTGACTGAAAAAAGCAGAATACCCCCTCTTTAAAGCTCTTTTATACTTCGGCGGCCGGTCCCGCCCACCGCTGCCCCGTCCGGAATCGTTCGAACGTCCGCGTAACTCCTCTGCCTTCACGTTGTCATGTCTATTTGAAACTTTTTTTTTTTTCATTACATAAAAGTGAAAACACAAAAGCACTAACTCATAGAAAACAATATATTCATGAAAAATAACGTCAAAGAGGGAGACTGAAGGAGCTTGTTGTGTGTTTCCTTGTTTTGCGAAAGGATCAACCAATCACAGCGCTTGCGTTCTGCAGCACTTTAGCGCCGGGTGCAGCTGTGGCGGACTCACTGGCTCCCACGTGCGTCCAGCATGTAAACACAGAGCTGTCACTGAAGTATAAACCAGCCTTAAAGAGGGGGTATTATGCTTTTTTCCATCACACAGTCTATAGCACACTACAATGATGACCAAACCTTCTGTTGGTCTGTAAATGCAGTAAATTAGAATAACTGCCTTGTATAAAATTGCTCTCTCAAAATGGCTGTAGTGAATGTCTTGAAATAAGCCTCTGTCTCTTTAAGAACCTCTGACCCTTTCAGACACGCCCCCTCCACACGCTGTCTGTGGCATCAGTGGGGAGGGGGTTCTGCTGAGGAGCAGTGGTTGGTCACTCGGCTGGTGACGAAAGCTCGGAGGCGTCTCCAGGAGGTGGGGGCGTTCCTAGGAGGACTCAGGCAAACCTATCCCTAAAATGGCCGCCATCAGAGTTTTTACAGATTACTCAAAATACGTGAATGTGCCAAGGCAACACTTCAGGCATGTTTTTAATGAGAGAATGACACAATAACATGATGTAAAGCTTGAAAAAGTCAATTTTGCATAATACCCCCCCTTTAACGGTTAAAAGAGCAACGTATTAAGAACGGGACAAACACAAATAATGTGGAATCTCAGTCACACACACGCTACATTCATGTGAAGAGGGCAGGTAAGGTCAGCACTGGCAGGAGCCAGGATCAAACCACTAACCTTCCAGTTAGTAATATGTTTGACCGTCTGAGCCACTGTCGCCTCGAGCGTTGCTTTCGAGATCAGACGAGATCAGACGATTCTCATTGTGATGCAACAGAACTCTCAAGTCTGTGTGTGACTGCTCTGCGTCTGCTCAAATCCAGCAACCCAACCATAATATCAGAGAGATTTCATTTGTATAAGGTGCGCAGACTGCTGGAGATGTCAAAGCTTCTGAACATGTGCACCAGAAAGCTGTATAATAACATGTTAGGCCTATGAATGTTAAGAAGAGGAGGCATTTAGGAGCTCACTAAACTCTACTACATCCTCCACCAGTGCAGAGCAAAGCTTGTTTAGATGCTCTCTGTCCTGTTCGCATTTTAACAAGCGACTGTGATGGAGTTCGATCGAGTCCGTTCTCATTCCCCTCGCCCCGGCACAGGGAGGAGGCGGCGGGTACAGCACACACGGCCATGGCTCCAAGACCCTCGTGCATGTGTAGATAATCAGACGAACGAGCGAGGTGTGACAAGGACTTAATCGAATGGATAAACTTTGGCACTTAGAGCCCGCAGGTAGATTTCATGTCTGTGTGATAAACATAATTACTGGTGATGGTGAGGAGGTGGGGGCCGGCGAAGGGGCCATTCAAGAAAAGCTTCAGCCGCTAATATAATAAGGTAATCATTTAACGGCTTATACTGTTTTGATGTAAGTCTATGTTAGTCTAATGTCTACAAACACCCACAAACATGGCGGATCTCCGTGGTAGCGGTACATTTTCTCGAACTCTATTGAAAAAGGTATTGTTCAGGTTTGCTACTCTAATCTGAATAAAACTTAATAAATGGGGGTCCCATCTCTAAATTGTCGCGCAATACAGAAAGCAAATCTCAACATAGCCTCTGCAATGTTGTGCGTTATTACAATGCACGGAAACAGCTGAATAAATGCTCTGCTGCCTGGAAAGGCCCACATTGCCACATTTCGACGTTCCGCGTGTGATCGCAGTGTTTACTTTTCCCTCCACAAACCCAGCGTAACTTTATCTACCTATAAAACTGAAAATATGAAGCGAATCTCTCTCAAATAAGAAGTGGCTGAAAGCGAGGGATGCACTGACTACATTTATGGATTAGGAGGAGAGAGAAGCACTTTTTCCTCACTGGAAATACTAAATAACTATTTTCAGTTTGTGTCAGTCGGTACACTCTGTGCTGAAACCAAAGGGGCGACAGTGGTGCATGTGGCCCCTGGGCCGCATTTTGGACATGTCTGATTTAAAGTGTTATCGAGCTTCAAAGACACTACATCGAACTAAGAAACATTGGAGTATAATTAAGTTACCTTTTAAAGAGGGGGTATTCTGCTTTTTTCAATCACATAGCACCAGTCTATATCACACTACAGTGATGACCAAACCTTCTGTTGGTCTGTAAATGCAGTAAATTAGAATAACTGCCTTGTATAAAATGTCTCTCTCAAAATGGCTGTAGTGAATGTCTTGAAATAGGCCTCTGTCTCTTTAAGAACCTCTGACCCTTTCCGACACGCCCCCTCCACACGCTGTCTGTGGCATCAGTGGGGAGGGGGTTCTGCTGAGGAGCAGTGGTTGGTTACTCGGCTGGTGACGAAAGCTCGGAGGCGTCTCCAGGAGGTGGGGGCGTTCCTAGGAGGACTCAGGCAAACCTGTCCCTAAAATGGCCGCCATCCGAGTTTTTACAGATTACTCAAAAATATGTGAATGTGCCTTGGCAACACTTCAGGCATGTTTTTAATGAGGGAATGACATAATGACATGATGTAAAGCTTGAAAAAATCGATTTTGCATAATACCCCCCCTTTAAAGGAGTAATCAGTTATCATCTTACTTTTTCAAGTAATCAGTGGCAACACTGACCCTGAGCCAAGTATTGTTAAAGTATTGAAAAGATTGAATGGTCCAAATGAATGTTTACTCTCATTCTTTTCTCATTAGAAAATTAAGCCAATTGTCCAGTAGAAGTGAAAAACAGCACTCCAAGCTAGCCGTTAGCATGTAGCTTGGAGCTAACAATAGTATTATTGTTGCGGCGATCTGCCCTCTCCTCTGCCCTCCCCGTTTGGTTGCCGCCCTCCTCGTCTGAGGCCAGGTGGAACCAATTTGCAATCAGGTGCACACACCTGGACTGGTCATAATGAGCCTCATTCACTCCACTGTCCTGCACCGGGACCAGCCCAACACCACGGCAGGAGCAGGAAAGCTCTGAAAACTCAACAAAAGACTCTAAACCATAAACGCTGAGCGGGACCGGACTCACTTTTAAAGACCTGAAGAGACTGCCGGTAAGCGCCAGCGCGTGCTTCTGTTGTGTTAATGCTGTGTTCAGTGGTACTTTGTAAATAGTAATTTATGTTTGTGGAAAGGGGTTTACATGGGTTTAATTTATAGTTCATAGTCCATTTTTCATCACTGTATTGTACTAAACCATTCAGATTTATAAAAGTTAAAAGCATAAATAACGTAGCGTTTAAAATGTGCTGTGTAAAAGTTAAAAGTGTAAAAGTTAAAATCCTTAAAGGCTTAAAAACATTTATAAAAGTCAAAGGGTAAAATCATAAATATTTATCTGTAATCTGTATATAAAACGCTGTGAACTCCATGATTAAAAGTGTATGGTTAAATGTTGCATTCTATACAGTACTGAATACTTGTGTTTGTATTATTTACTTACTTTGGGTATTTTTGCTGTTTCCACTAAGGTTTTTTACCTAATGAAACCAACAAATGAAGTGAAATAAAAGGAGAAAGACAACTTCCTGCCTCTTGAGTAAAATCCTGTACTTCACTTCAGCCCATCTCACGTCAGGTGTGGGAACCCGCCCAGAAAAGAAAAAAAAAGAAGCTAAAATAACCTGACAATTATTATTAGCATTCTCTGTTTTTATGTATTTACACTGCGTTCCAAATTATTATGCAAATTGGATTTTTGTGTCAAAAAGGTAAAAAAAAAAGCAATAATAATGAAACTCATGGATGGTGTCGTGTCTTGGGGCTCTATGAATCACTGACATAAATCTCAGAGACCTGGGATGATTAGTTGTCGGGTTAAGCCCAGTTAAGGGAAAAACTACTGAAAAAGGGTGTTCCACTTTATTATGCAGATCATCATTTTCAAGCAATATGGTAAAGAAAAAGGGACTTTCTGCTGATGAAAAGCGTGAAATAGTTGAATGCCTTGGTCTAGGTATGAAAACCTTCGATATTTCATGAAAGATTAAGTGTAATCATCGTACTGATAAGAGATTTGTGGATGATTCAGAGCACACTCGGGTTTGTGCAGATAAAGGCACGATATGGACGGTTTCTGCCAGACAAACACATCAGATTAGGAGAACAGATGCCACAAAGCAACATACAGGTATTTGAAGCTGCTGGTGCCTCTGGAGTCCCCCAAACATCAAGGTGTAGGACCCTCCAGAGGCTGCAGTTGTGCATAAACCTTCTATCCGGGCCTCCCCTAAACGGTTAATTGAATGCTGATGAACAGAAACGGCTGCAGTGGCTCAGAAATACATGAGGACTCATTTTCAAACAGTCTTGTTCACTGATGAGCGCCGTGTAGCCCTGGATGGTCAACTCAATGGAGTAGTGGATGGTTGGTGAATGACCACAATGTCCCAACAAGGCTGTGACGTCAGTAAGGAGGGGGCGCAGTCATGTTTTGGGCCAGAATCATGGGGAGAGAGCTGGTCGGCCCCTTTAGGCCCTTTTAGGCTCCCTGAAGGTGTGAAAATGACCTTTGAAAAATATGTGGAGTTTCTGACTGATCACTGTCTTCTATGCTACAAAAGGAAGAGCCGTGTTTTCCCGAACAAAATCCTCTTCATGCATGACAACGCACCATGTCATACTGCAAAGAAAACCTCTGCATCACTGGCTGCTATGGGCATAAAAGGAGAGAAACTCATGATGTGGACCCCCTCCTCCCCTGACTTCAACCCTGTTGAGAACATTTGGAGCCTTAACAAAAAAAACTTCTATGAGGGTGGGAGGCAGTTTTCATCCAAACGGCAGCTCTGGGAGGCTATTCTAACATCCTGCAAAGAAATCCAAGCAGAAACTGTCCAAAAACGTACAATTTTAATGGATTTAAGAATTTTGAAGCTGCTATCACACAAGGGCTCCTAGGTTAAAATATAACTTGACCTGTTAATATTTTTTGGATTGAAATAGCTTTTGATTTCAGTAAATATGACCTCCTAATGCTACAAATACAACAAATGACCATTTTCAGTTAATTACAAGCTTTAAAATGTATTGAAACGATGAGTTGCATAATACCTTGGAACAGTGGATTTTGAGGTTTTTACTATATTTATTTTTGAAAAAAATACTGTTATCACTAGGAAATTTTTTACACCACATTTAAATGATCCTCTACCAGTTAAAGACTTAAAAATTATGCTGACTCTCATTTGAGTTGACAATTTAGAAAATCTTAGTAAAATGTCATTTGCATAATAATTTGGAACGCAGTGTATGGGCTGCTGTAAAAGCACTTTGCTCCTCTCTATGTCTCTGTGTCTTCATTTGGTAGAAAATACGACAGTGTTTCTAAAAGTGGTGCTGTAGAAATAGTTTCGAACCAAAGTCTGTTTCAATCTAATACAGTTATTAATGCTTAGTAAACACCGATACTCTCAACACTACCAAGGACACAACTAAGGTCTGCTGCTGGGATTAGAACCTCCTACTCGCCACCTAAACCGAGCACAAAAGAAATGAAACGAATGAAAAGTCAAAAAAAGTGCTTACTCGCAGCAACAACTCAAGGAAAAAGATCAGTTTAAATGGGTTTTATAGCTCTTAGCTTTCAAATAAGGCGTTACACTGGCCTAAAGGCTGTGATCTTTTCGATTTGGGTAAAGCTGAACCAGAGAAAATGCGCTTGTTTAGGCGGGGGTTACCCTTTAACCAGATACATGGGTGAAAGGCACTAACCACTAAGCCACTGTGGCCCCTGAAGAGCCGGAGCAGCTGAGGAGATAATGATTCTGCTGCTGCGTTGACGTCTTCCTGGTTTAAACTGCGCCTCATTTGGAATCAGATGCCGGGCTGTAAGGTTGTGGTGTGAGTAAACGCTAGATTATGTCTCGTCTCGGGAAAGAAAAACATGAACAGATGGGCAACTGTTTTAACAGGAAGAACAAGGGAAAACGCGAGAACAGCTGTTCGTGTTTCCAGTTCAGACCAGAGCAGCGTCTTGCAGCCGCGCAGAAAAGAGAAGAAAAAAACAACAACAGCATAATTATTGTCAACACACCGCATAGAACAAGGCAGCGGAGAAGATTTTTATATCGAGTTTGGAAGCCAGACACACACACGAAGTAAGCAGTAAACACACGGCGCAGGAAATTACAAAAAAAAAGTTGGTCACGGATTGGTATCAGAAAAGGTTCTTGATTTACCTCACAATCTACGCTCTTACTCTCACGTTTGGGTTGTAGTTGACAGGGGCAGATCCCAGATACAAGTGGTCCAAACTAGTTTACTTCACAGGGAGGGGGTCCCCAAACGTTTCACGCCACAACCCCAAAATAAGCGACAAAACCATGAAAGATGGAGCCTGAAAATTGCAATCTCATTCCAAACTTTCCTCGCGCATTCCTAGCATCCCCTTTATTCATCACTCTGAAAACGGATCTGGCTTGGAATGTGAAAGAGCGGCAAAAGTTTCAAGGAGTTGCCATCAAGACTGGGTCGTTTTTGGGTTTGAATTTTAATATACCAGGAATATATTTACCATTTAGAAGTTTGAAACTTCATACCTCCCCAATTTATCCATCCATCCATTTTCTTCCGCTTTATCCAGTCTCAGCAGAGATGCCAAGACTTCCCCATCCACACACACCTTCTCCAGCTGTTCTGTGGGGACCCCGAGGCGACACCAGGCCAGCTCGGAGACCTAGTCCCACTAGCGTGTCCTGGGCCTACCATGAGGCCTCCTCCCAATAGGACATGCGACCAGGAGGCATCTGAAACAGATGATATCCACCTCAGCTGGCTCCTTTCGATGTGAATGAGCAACGACTCTACTCCGGGTAACTGAGCTCCTCACCCGATCTCGAAGTGTGCGCCCAGCCACCCTGTGAAGGAAGCTCATTTTGGCCGCTTGTATCTGTGATCTTGTCCTTTCGGTCATTACCCAAATCTCATGACCATAGGTGAGGGTGGGAACGTAGATCGATCGGTAAATCGAGAGCTTTGCCCCAAGACTCAGCTCCCTCTTCACCACGACAGACCGATACAGCGACCGCATCACTGCTGACGCCGCACCGATCCGTCTATCGATCTCACGCTCCATGCGTCTCTCACTCGTGAACAAGACCCCGAGATACTTGAACTCCTTCACTTGAGGTAAGGACTCCCCACCGACCTGTAGAGGGGAAGCCACCTTTTTCTGGTGCAGAAACATGGCCTCAGATTTGGAGGTGCTGATCCTCATCCCGGCCGCTTCACACTCGGCTGCAAACCGCCCCAGAGCAGCTGAAGGTCCTGATGAACATCGTCCGCAAACAGCAGAGATGAGATCCTGAGGCTCCCAAACAGGACGCCCTCCGACCCCTGGCTGCGCCTAGAAATTCTGTCCTCGCCAACTTTTAATAGTAATAATGGCTTACCCTTGTGTTGCACTTTAGCTGTGTTGGTTCATATTATGAGACAAAAATTAGGGGAACATCTTACTATAGACATATACATTGCAGTGATGGGACACCTGAAAAAAGACAACACAACACCAGTACGATGAGCTTACGATGAACATCAATTATAGAAAAGGTTGAAAAAGTCGAATTCTTCATTGAGAACTTAAGGACTGAGTATATCAAAAGTGTAGATCCAGAACGCTTCTCTCCTTAAAGGAACGAAAGGTTGCGCTAACTGGCGCAGGCAGTAGCACCAGCGCTGCCCATCGCTGTCTTGTCTTCCCTCCAAATGTCTGTGTGTGATCTGGGTCTGTCCAGCGGTCGGCGGGGCCTGGTTGGAGGACTCTTGCCCCAAATCTGAAATCTGTATCTCATGGACTAAACATACATCTGTGCTAGAGGTTTTAAATCAAGCATACTTATGAAATGCATTGAACGAAAAACATTTTGTAACAAATCAATCCTATTTAAAGGGACGATACAGAAGGTGTTAATTCGGGCCGAAGTGCCGTCATGCACGCGCTTAATATAGAAGGTGCAGTTACACGTATGAACTGAGGGGGCAGTAGTGAACACAAAATGACTAACTTGCATCTAGCCCCTTTAAGTAATGGAACACTTGTGCCTTTTTTCAATGGAACTTACTTGTGTGTCTCAAAGCTAAAAACCTCGCTCTGCTACATAAACCTGTCACAACAATTGCCACGTGACTTCTTTTTTTTATCGTGATTGCGGATGTTTGAGCGGTGTTCGGAGATCCTATTTTTCAAAGGCCTTGTTTTTCCGATGTCTGCGAGGCCACGGGGGCACTTCAGCATGTACACTGTATCACGTCACTGGTACTGCAGGTGATTCCGCCTCTGATATATATAAAGTCTTGTCCGTCCTAGGATGGCTGAAGGTTTTTTTTTTTTAGTGAAATCACGTTGAGTGCAATGGCCACAGCGGTAGTTTCCTTGTGGTACTCGTGAGTGAAAATAAGGTTTGGTAAGTGAAGGCAAGTCCGCTCTCACCAGCATGTTGTTAAATTATTTTGAAGACAGTGCGAGGTGGTTTCGGAAAGATCTTTCAAACTTGGATCAGGCCGAATGATTTGCCAGTGTATGATGTTGATAATGCGTTTGAAGTCTTTGCTTAGAGGAGAATATTGAATAATGCAGTTGACTTCGGACTCTATTTTTTATTTTTTTTTTGTATGCTGCAGGCATTCTCTTTGAATGAGCAGAGTCAAATTTTTCTTCCTTTGGTCCTAATTGTCTTTCCTTAAAGCGTCTGACCAGTTCACTTGCTGGTGTTTGATAGTCAGAGTCTGTCCTGCAGATCCGGAGAATCTGATTAAATTGTGAAATAGTAGGTACAGAGGGCTCCTTTTTAAGGGCACTGGGTGGAAAGAGCATCCATGAAAAATAGAGTTCCTGTCAGTACTCTTCCTGAACAGGTTAGAACCAAGAGTTTTGCAAGCAAGAATGTCGAAGACGTTCATTTGATTGGCATTGTGTTGCAATGGTGGGTTTAAGGTTATAATTGTTTGTGTTTATAAAATTGTGGAACTCCTCAATTTTAATTTTGTTGTTGAGTAGAGTCCTTCCAGATGAAAAATATATCATCAACCAGTAATGAAAAACCCAGGGGAGAAAAGAAGAAACCTTGGGGACAACCACAGAAGGAGAGATCCACTCCCATGGACGGACAGGCCCTCAGCAGACGGGCCCAGATGGAGGTCAGAACTAGATTAAGGGCTACAATTGGTGCGTTCAGAGGCCCTTAGTCCACATATATATAATGATTCAATGTCCATGGTCACTAATAGATGTTCCTCTGAAATTTCAATATACAAAATATTGTTATTGTATATTGTAATATGCACAACTGTTTTGTGTACTTTTTTGCTAATACTGGTCTCCACACTTGTCACTAGTTGTCAGTCCAGGACACACCTATAACTGAGCATAACATTTCCATACTATATGACGGCACCCTGATGCCTGTTTGGTCTTGAATATGAATTTTGTCCTAATGAGATCAGATTTGCAAATGTTGTACAATTTATAAATGTTGTAGAAATTTTGTGTATATAAATTGTGAATATATGCAGCATGTAAACAATGTAATGTAAATAAATGTCCATATATTATCGCCAACATGTATCATGTGACTGCTTTGTATAATCAAACACATTACAAAAACAGGTGTGCCAAATCTGATGAAGGGCCCGTCACGTTTTTGGTGTGAGCGACATTACATTTGGAGCTAATCTCGCAGTTGGACGCAGTTTTTTTCATTGCATTGTTTTGGCTTCTTTTAAAGGAATAGGCCACCGTTTTTACATGCTCTTACCTCACTTTAGCCGAGTTAATATATCCCCGTCTGGTCTTTGTCCGTGCGCTCTGTCACGCAAACGGAGCACATACGCAGCCTCTCCCACATGTCACATAGCTCCAAAAAAGCTCACGATAGAAGCTACCAAGCTCTTCCACGTGTTCCCTATTTAAATAAAGTTACGTGAAGTGTTTTCATGCGAAGTATATTTACACAGAAATGTAGCATGTCGATTTTATAAGCAAATAAAAAGGGGGACTATATTGTGAGGTGTAATGATACGAGGAGTAAAACGTCCGCGCAGTAACTCCTAAAGACTTCCCCCGCTCACTTCCGTCAATAACCTTTAGGAGTTACTGCGCGGACGTTTTACTCCTCGTATCATTACGCCTCACAATATAGTCCCCCTTTTTATCTGCTTATAAAATCGACATGCTACATTTCTGTGTAAATATACTTCGCATGAAAACACTTCACGTAACTTTATTTAACAAAAGATAATACAGATTTAATATTCAATAGGTTTTCAATTAAATTAACAACAAATAAATACAAAAATGTACATACAATGTCTTGTTTCTCTTTTGTGAACATTTAGACAGTAAATTTCGCCTAACCCCCCCCCCCCCCCCACGCTCTCGTCCTGACAGACTCTCCCACCCCCATCTCCATCGTGGACCCCTTCAGTTTCCTGGGCACCACCATCACCCAGGACCTCAAATAGACCGGGACATGTACTCGACTGCAGCGCATTGTCCTGCAGAGAGGGTGATTGTGAGCTCCATCTCTCCAAGTTCTGTTCACAAAATTCAATACAAAACTCAGCAGCTCGTGTCCTGACGAAGACCAGGAGGCGGGACCACATTACACCGCTTTTAGAATCGCTGCATTGGCTCCCCGTGTGTTTCAGGATCGATTTTAAAGTTCTTTTAATGGTTTTTAAATGTCGTAATGGTCTTGGTCCTTCTTATCTTTCAGAACTGCTTTTACCCTATGAACCTTCACGGCCCCTTCGCTCCTCCGGCAGAGGTCTCCTAGTTATTCCTAAAGTCAACAGAAAGACTTTCCAATATTACGGCCCTCGCCTCTGGAACGACCTGAGGAGGAGCTCAGGGCTGCAGAGAACGTTCATGTTTTTAAGAGCAGCTCAAGACCCACCTTTTTAGCTTAGCTTTTAACTGACTAATCTATTTATTTAATCCTAATATATAAAATGTATATATATGGGAAGTTGTCCCAGGCGCATTGTTTTAAATGTTGTAATCTGTAAAGCACTTTGTGACACCTTTCGGTATGAAAAGCGCTTTATAAATAAAGTTTGATTTGATTTGATTCACCTCCAGGACACAGAGGCGTGTGGGTCGGATCACTGCTGACCCTACTCACCCTGGACACGGACTATTCACCCCTCTCCCCTCAGGCAGGAGGCTACGGTCTATCAAGACCCATAGATCTGCCACTTGAACAGTTTTTCCCCACAGCCGTCTTATTTATTTTAATATTCTTATGCATGCCCCTAAATCCTTATAGTTTTAAGTTTACAGCTGATTTTTTTCTAAACTCTGTGTTATATGTTTTTTATGTTTAATGTTGCACGTCTCACCAAGAATAAATCCTAGTTTGTGAACCTGTTTACAAACAATGGAATAAAAACTATTCTGATTCTGAAAATGGAGAGAAGCGATCTGCCTGTGGAGTATGTACTGTACGTACCACAAGAGTGTGTCTGGGAGAGTCGAGTTCTTTCCCTTCCCAGAACAGAAAACAGAACTGGAGCCCCTGACACGTCCACTTTAATTCCCTGCCTGACATACTGAGCTGTGAACCGCAAACAAGGCCAAACGACTTTTCTTTTTTTACACATCATTTGGAACAATAACTAGCTTATTCACAGCCACAGTGCTTCCGTTTCTCAGAACACTGCAGTCCCAGTCAATCAGCAGCTGAACTCTCCCTCTTCCCTCTGCCACCACCCATTGTGCATGCATGCCGCTGATTCCCACGTCGGTTAAAGGCCCTCATTTGCACTAAATGTCCGGAGCCTTGGCTGTGGAGTGAAGCGCCGGCGGCAGGTCGGGGGAAAGAACAGGGCTCGGTGAGATTGGATTCATTGTGCGGCTCGTTTCAGGCACCGCCGCTAAATGAGTCTATTCACACAGACGGAGACCCCAGTGGAGCGCACAGACAGGGTTTTCCTTTTTTTTTTTTAGATATAATAATGCTCCCTCATCAGAAACAAGCCCGGAGCTGTGTTTTTGTGTTGTCACGTTGTGTTTTGTCAAGTAATCCTGTGTATTTGTTATATTTGTTGATGCTTAAATTATGGTGATTTACGCTGGACATCAAGGTTGAGGTGAGACGCTGCAGGGGAATGGGGTAAGCCTTTAGTACTGTATATTGCACATTTTTTGTCCTTTTAAGGCGAGACACTGCAGGTGAATAGGAAAAAAAAAAAATTTGAGATATCAATTTGAAACTTTTGCTAAAGATTACTGACATATATGTGAGAAAAAAATACGTTGCAAGTTTTCTGTCATTTTATCTTTTCATATAAGAACAAGGTGTTTTATGCCTAAAAATGCCCATCTTTATGCCAATTTCCCATCTTTTCGGCGACGAAATCTGAATAATGGATAGAGCTACTTTCAAATTTATGCTTTCATTTTATTGATGAATGAGTTACCGAGACTTTCTCAGAGGGGATTTTGGATTTCTTGTTTAGTTTGAAAATAAGCTGTTTTTTAGTGGAAAAATTTGTAAAAATGTAATTTTCGCCTCATTTTTTGACATTCAAAACTCAATAAATGGGGCTTAGGGATTAAATAATAAAAAATCCCTCTGAAAAAATCTTCCAAATATTGTTCAGTCCAAGGCTGGAAAATTTGAAGTCTTTAGGTCTGACTGACGTGGACATAGTGTCGCCACAATGACAGAAAAATGTGTTTTGAGAAAAAGGCCCTTGAAATTGCATTGTCCCATATAAGTCTATGGGGGAACATTGAATCAGCGCAATATTTAAAAATGTTATTGTGAAGATTAGGCATATTTTCTGTTTCTGGGAGAAAGCTTACATGTTCAGAGACCAATTTGGCCCAAAACCTGAAAACTGAAAAAATTTAGTTTTGCCTGTAGTGTCTCCCCTTAAGTTTTCATATCAAAATAATCAAAATTAGTAGATATTTTCAGAAAAGTCATATTTAGTGCTTAATAATGCCCAAACACAGAAATGCTGTATATTTAATTTCTTAAAGGAACAGGCCACTGTCTTTCCATACTGACATTGACTGGCTTTTCTTGTACAGATGGTCCGTGTTGGTGGTCCAGCCCAGTTTATTGTCCAACACGACCCCGCAGTACTTGTAGGACGGTACCATCTCCACGCTGTCTCCCTCAACATGCACCGGCTGAGGTGTGGGGGGCTTCCTTCTGAAGTCCAGAACCATTTCTTTGGGCTTCTGGACATTCGACTTCAGCTGGTTCCTCCTTGCCCAAACCACAAAATCTTTCACCAGCTGCCTGTACTCGCCCTCCTCTCCCTTTTTTATTCATGCCACAATGGCTGTATCCCAATGTATTCCTATAGCTCCAAACGGGGTGAGGCTCTTCCACGGGCACAAAGACCAGACAGGTACGTATCAACTCGTCTAAGCTCAGGTAAGAACATACCTCAGTATGGAAAAACTGTGGCCTGTTCCTTTAAGTTTATTTGCAAACATTTCATCAAACAGAGGAAAGAGAATTGGACAAAATGAGAAACATTCGAGCAAATAAATGCGGGGAATTTCAGTCAAACCTGAAACTGGACATGTTTTTTAGACCATCCTTTGGATATTTTCAAGTTTTCAAGTTTATTTAATTGATTAATGCTTGCAGTCAAACACAGAACACAAGGAAGAACATACAAGGAAGAACATACAATTATTATATATATATATATATATATTTTCAATAAAAACACCATTCATAAAGATCAACCTTTCAAGTCCTGGTTGTGCAGCCTGACCACTGTGGCAGTACAGATTGTTTGATGAAGTTATACAGTAAAACATTAAAGATACTCTAATCCACTCGGTTTTGCTGGACTGGCAAATTCGCAGGTGGTACATCTAGCCCCACAAAAAGCAAAAACTTAATTGATTTTGTGTAGCCTTTAGCTTTAGTGAAGAGAGCTACCTGCTCTGGAGAATTGAACTAATGCTGAGGCCAAGTCTGGAATAATTCTGTTCCTCCTCAGAGAGGAGGTTTGAAGCAGCTGGACCTCTTATCTCTCCTACCCCCTCAACACTTCCCTTCAAGGCCAAGCCACAGAGCTAAACCAGATAAGGACTGAGCTCTTTGGCTCATATTTTGCATAACACTGACTTTCAGGATTGTAAACAACAGCACACACATACCCCCCTAACCACGCCCCCGTCGTTCTGCGTCTTGTAATTTCGCATATCATCTTTTGTAAAGTGCAGTGAGTTGCCTTGTGTATAATGTGTGGTTTAAATAAACATGCCTTGCAAAAGTCAAAAATGTAGAATCTCGACATCCCAACTTTTTTTCTTTCTTTGTTTTAGATTGTGTTTGTGTAAATGTGTAAATCAAACTGAATGTTGCGTGTAAAGTGAAAGCAAATGTACCCAAATCCCTCTCTCAGAGTCCCGGCGCCTCGCTCCCCACAGCCATGTCCACAGCAGTCACCCATCAGTGATCGATGGCGAGGCTAATTTAGTGCGTCTTTGTCAAACAGACGGCACACGCAGAGCAGGGGGGTGGACATGGACTAAAGCCGGTCTTCATATGTGGAACAGTCTTTATAAATACACGCGTGTCCACAGAGGTGTTCCCCCACAGCCTCTGTCCTGGTTTCCACTGTCCCTGACCAGTGTTTACTGGACAAACAGCCCTGCGTTTAATCGCCCTAAATACTGTGACATTGTCGTCTCGGTGCCGCTGCAACTTTGTCAGTGAGTGGATCCAACGGGAACAGTGGATGTAGAATTTTTGAGATCTGTTCACTTTCAATGAGCCACCTTACTTATTTATTTTAAAGAAGTCGGTGTGAGGAATATGAGCTGGAATGAATGATTTAAGCCACAGCCACATTCTTAGATGGGCTGGTGTGTTATGCTTTGAAATGCAAGTGTCTACTAAAGCCCACAGGCCAAAAATTAAAGCACTATTCCCTCATCAGTGGGAGTGTATGAGTGATCAGCATGAGGCCTTTGCTTCTTTCTTGACAACCAACGCTCAGGTTTCCCGGTGAGAGGGTCTGTCCACAGTGAAAACCTTCCAAACAACTGATCCTGGAGCGTCCTGAAGACCACTGTGATGGAAAGCAAAGGCGCTATGCTGACCACTCATACAGCCGCTGGGTCACGACAAGGTCAAATACGCTCAAATATCTACTTTTTTACTCCTAAAAAGTTGCATAATGCACCTTTAAGGAGTATTTATTTATAAAGCAGTAAAAATAACATCCCGGACTGTTTTCATTCAGTCGCGTTGTGTTCAGTTCAAAGACCTGTCGCTGTCGGCTGTTCTCCTCCCACTCTCACAGTGCATTGTGGTCTATATTGACCCGGCTGTGACCATCGATGCGCTCTACTTTTCAAGGTGCTTTGTGGGAACTTTTCATGAAATTTTCATGAAATCGGCCGCAGGCTGACGGAGCAACTGAAGGCATCTTTGATGGATTCAACAAGTGCTCTACTTTTTACTCAGACATCATTTGGACACCAGTGAAGTGAGTGAATGTAGCAGACTGTGTAGGGGCTAATGTGGGCATTCAGACCTGAGCCTTTGTTCTCCATAGGCCTGTGCTGTTATCCTGTCCAGGAAGAACCGACCAATCAGAACGCCTGCTTAACCTGTCAAAGTATGGAGCAGCACCTTGGGTTATTCTGTAACTGTTGCGTTGTTGATTCATATCAATGAGTCCAAACTTTAGATTCTCCTGTGTTTGTGTGTGAACTCACAAACACAGCGACGACAAGTCAGCTCGCAGGCAAGGTTAGCCGTCAGGTTCTATGGTGATAAAGGAAACATGGCAAACTGGTTATGTGCTACCCAGTGGTTTCGTTATCATTTCTCTCTGGGGATAAAATCTCTCTCTTTTGACAGACACGGTTGTAAAAAATGAACAAGAACAAGAATTTTGCAACAGAAACGCGTTCAAACTCAGGGGTAAAAGTCTCAAAGGCAAAGGAGGACGATTTATTCAGAATTTCAAATTCGATCTTATAATTAGCTTTTTCTCAATTTTAACTTAATGCTTAAGAAACAGTGGGTGAACGGGACAATATTTAGCAGTTAACATCGTACTGTATGTCTTTGAAGCTGCACTACGCGCTGCCCGGTCCGTATAATTGATTATGAGTGATTTCTGTCTTAAAGCTGCAGTCCGAAGTTACTTAAACTTTAGAAATGCGTAGAAATGATAGTACGGTCCTAGTAGGGTTGGGCGATGTCCCCTTAATTGGCCGTTGACGATGTTTACAGTGAACCATCGTGATGGACGATGATATCGTCCATTTCTCATTGTAAGCATTTAAAGACATTTACATAGCCTATATATATGCTGCTGCATATTACTATGTATGTTAGGAAAATGTGAGATTGCAGGATAAATGGATCTAAACTAAACATGATTTGAACAGAGTCACGGACACGACTTTTGCAAAAGAAATGTGTTAAAACTCGTGCGTAAAGTCTGAGAGGAGAACGACTTATTCAGAGCGTGAACTCCAAGGCTCTTATCACACTAACACGAATGTAGATCGGAGCTTATATATGCATTTGCTCAGTTTTAACGTAATGTTTAAGAAACAGTGGGTGAACGGGACAATATTTAGAAGTTTGCGTCGTAGCTATTTCTGATGAACCTCGTAACTCCTGCACCGCCTCTTTCTCTCCTCTCTCTTTCCTCTCTCAGTCCTTCGTGAGAATAGTCCGCACGCTCAGCTAGCTCCGATGTGAGAGCCATCTCGTCATTTTAAAACGGTTTAAGTTTCCGTACGCAGCAAAGCAAAACAAAACCACGCGCTGTTAAACTCTGAGCTGCAAAGAGAGAGAGAGAGAGAGAGAGAGAGAGAGAGAGAGAGAGAGAGAGAGAGAGAGAGAGAGAGAGCTCCGCGCGTCAGAAACAGAGCAGCGCTGCGTCTTTACTTTAATAATTACGGCTCACACATCGTGGCTTCTGGCAGGTACTGACACTAGCGCACATATTAGTTACATCCGTGATTTAATTTACAGTGCAATCCCTGCAAAGTTTGTAGGTTTACAAGGCCTACAGAAGACCAGTGCGTGTTTCTGACAGGAGGGGGCGTGGCATCACGATGGACGATAATATCGTCCATCGGCGATAATATCGTCCATCGGCACAACCTTATTCCGCCCCGCCCACTTTTGACTCCATTTGCTTTGTCTCTGCACTTCCGTTGTCCTGACACTTCCGGTCAAGCGCGAAGCCGGTTCATTAAGCGGAGAACGAAGGAAAAAGTTCACAACTGATATCTGATGTTTCATCGATAGATTTGTGTAAAATGTCCAATGTTCATTTGCTCCAACATGTCAACACTGCAACGTTTCTCTGCACGGCCTAAAAACGGCTTTGTTTTTGTGCAGTGACTGATTTTATGTGGAATTCTCCAGCCCCATGTTAACAGATGGGAGAAAAGGGGCGGGCACAATTCATGGCGGAGCGCTCATAAGGTGTTATTACGCCTTGCAACATAGTCCCCTTTTTGTCCGCTCAGAAAATCGACATGTTTAATTTTGTGTAACTATATTGTATGTATTTAAAACAGGGAAAACGAGGAAGAGCTTGGTCGCTTCTAACATCATTCCCCGCTTGGGTCTATGAGGAGAGGCTAAACGCTAACACCGACTGTGCTCTGTTTGCGTGACTGAGCGCACCAGACAGGTACGTATCAACTCGTCTAAGCTCAGGTAAGAACATATCTCAGTATATGGAAAAACGGTTTAAGCTTAAACACATGTCTTGTTCTGTGTGAATGTTTCGTGTAGGGGAGTGGAACCGTTAATATTGTACTAACTTTACTGGGATGCCTTCAGGCCTGACACTATTTCATATTTAGTCAATATTTGTGAATGAAGAAAAGTGACAAAACGTCATAAAATAAGCATCGTGAAGGGTGAGCTTGGTCTTTTTTATAGAAAACTAGCTCAGAATCTCAACATTTACCCCTGTCTTGACATCAGAAATGATCAAATACAAGAACATGTGTAGTTGTAAATACAGGTGTAGTGGCTGTTATATAACGATATACTGTATATAGTGTATATTATATTACAAATTCTATCAATATTGAAAAGTGTGATGGTAATTGCTTCTCCATCCTTGACGCAGCGACACCGGAGTCTATGAAATGCAGTAGAACATCTCTCCGTGACCTCCGGTGTGCCTGCGCATCCCTCCGTCTCAATCATCTCCTGGTTTGCCAGCTCACTCTGCAGTCTCCACACGCTGCTGCCGCTGCTGCTGAGACGGCTTCAGCACCACATCATCGCCATTTCTGTCATCCCGCTGGCTATTCACCAGAGAGAGAAGCCTGTTCCGTATTCAGCGCGAGATAGTGCGGCGGTTTGGAGTGTGGGGTCGGCATAATCACTACAAATGGTGGTTTTCAAAGAGATTGTCCACAGAAGAGAGACCGCAGTGCGTGCAGGTCAACTGTGTTTGAACTTTGAAGATTATTAAAGCTCACGTGTGGTCCCATTATGTTATTGTGACCACACCTTTACAATATCTGGCATGTCTAATCGAACCTTACCACTAGTGGGCGCTGGAGGAGCGTCAGAAAATGAAAAAGGGAGAAGAAGTGTAAACACTATAGCGCGACACAACATGTTGTTTACACGATGGGTGATGAACGCTCTTCTCTTTGGTCCTCATGTCCTAAAGACACTTTGTAAACAGGGTTCTGCTTGAAATTCTGCCTTTTCTAACAAATGTTGAGCTGCGCGTCATTTTTGTACTGTAGAATTCAAACGTTTAAGGCTTAAATATTTTAATTCTATAGCATTAAAATGAGAAACTGCGAAAGCTCCAATATCATTCAAAGTACAGTTTTACAAACATGAAACAATCCTGAATAAAGTTTACCTGTTTGCCTGAGCTGCAGCAGAGAGGAGGAGAAGCCTGGAGGAGTCCGGAGAGTAAACACGGGTGAGGGGGGGGTGCGGTCAGGAAGGTGGGGGCTGTGAGCGAGTGGCGTTCGTTGATTGACAGATCCTGGAAACTCAAATCCTATCGGCTTAGATGAACCAGCGGCTCAGACATTTTGTATAGGGGGAAGGCGGGACTTAGAAAGCGCAATGTATTCACCTTTTTCCGGAGGTTCGCGTGGGCGCCGCCATGAATTGTGCCCGCCCCTTTTCTCCGATCTGTTAACATAGGACTGGAGAAGTCCAGATAAAATCAGTCACTACACGAAAACAAAGCCGTTTTCAGGCCGAGCAGAGAAACGGTGCAGTGTTGACTTGTTGGTGCAAATGAACATTGGATATTTTACACAAATCAATCGACTAAACATCAGATTTTAGCTGTGAACTTTTTCCTTTGTTCTCCGCTTAATGAACGGGCTTCGTGCTTGACCAGAAGTGTCAGGACAACGGAAGTGCCGAGACAAAGAAAAAAGAGTTAAAATTGGGCGGGGCGGAATAAGGTGAATATCATGAACCACCAGTATGTTATAGTACTAGGACCATACTATCATTTTTACGCATTTCTAAAGTTTTATACATAAATCAGTAACTCCGGACTGCAGCTTTAAGACAGAAATCACATGACGTACCATCACCACAGTCACAAGTCGACTACTGAGCACACCAAATTCCCTGCAGCACAGATGGGCCAAGCGATGTAACGTGATCACCTGCAGCCAATAATGGACACGCGGGGCATGTCATCACGAATCATATGAGTCGGGTGTGTCTTGACCGCCGCCGAACCCCTGAGACTGACTCACCAAAGCCCTGGGGGGTTCGATCGAATCCAGGTCAAAAACCACTGGTTTAAGCCTAAGTAAGGAAGCGAGGTGCGCCATGTTGTCTTCACGAAAAACACGAGACCATTCCCATGAATGGGGCGGAATGACTGCCGTCTATCTCTTCTATATGATACCCATGTTTTTACTGAAGAATAGACAAGAAAATGAGGTAATGCAGTGATGCTTTGTTTGAAAACAGTTTGAATCACTGGTTAGAAGTTGAGCCGTTTGTTCTGCTTCATCCCGTTGAGCTGTGTGCAGTAGTGTCCCCGGTGGTTCACTCGCGTACTGCCCCGACCGTCGCTCTGACTCCGAATAAACAAGTCCTCTGACGGAGCGCATGGACAGAATCACGCAGTATAGATACAGACAGCATTGCGTCTTACACAATTTTCACTCTTTTTAGCCATTTTCTGGTGGAATATGAACTTATTTATCACATAAATAAAGTCAATCGGACCCATATGGATATTTTATCACAGCAGATTGTTCAGTAGAATCGAAAAAAACAGCAGTTGTAGCTCGCGCTAGCTATCCATTAGCATTAGCACGATGCTAACATGAAACATTGTGCTAGCATTCTCCGTTTTTTATGTTATAATGGGCTGTTGAACCACGTTGCTCCTCTCCATGTCTTTGTATCTTTATTTAGTAGAAAACTATATTCATAAATCAGCGTTTGTTAAAGTAGTTTTTGAATAATTTTAAGTTTACATTTTTCGCCAAATTGTTTTCCCCCTCAACTGTTTTAAAACATGACCACATATGGGCGATTCCAGTGATGCCGTCTGTATCTATATAAGTATCTGTGTTTGGAACATAGAGCATGAATGGCCCTTTAAAGCTCAGTATAGTTATTTGACTTTGCATCACAGTAGCAAAAAATACCTGTAAAGGTTACTCAACATGTTTAAGTGACTCTGGATATGTTTTTAATGACGGAACATTATATCAAGACTAAAACGTGTGCAAATCATTTTTTCACATTGAACACATTTATTGTCCAAAAAGACCTCAAAGTCAAAGTGCCTGGAGGACTGAGAAAGCGATCAAAGGAGGGGAAAAGGGACTTTGACCTGAAGAACAGCAGGTTACAGCGTCAGGAAGCTGTCACGCTAACAAGACTCCAGCACAGGCATGGTCAAACCAAGGCCCAGGGGCCACATGCGGTCCACTGAGCACCTCAGTCCGGCCCTCGAAACCTGACTAAGCCCAATACACCAGTGTTTTTACTGACATAAAGAAAGATCATGCATAACTGCTGCTATTGTGTTGCTCTGTTCATGTGTTTAGGCGATCACAGTCTATCTGAGAATTGTAATTGTTTGAAACAACTGGTCTGGCCCTTGAGCAAAGTTAAAAAAACCCAATGTAGGCCTCGCATCAAAAACTTTGCCCACATCTGCTCAAGCCTGGTGCTGCTTCGATGCTTTTTTGAATGCTCGCACTTCCAACTATTGTTCCCGGCCATGGGTAAGAATGAGCTGCAAACCAGATCGCTGTGGAATTGATTGAGCTGGAGATTTTACAGAAATAACTACAACATCGTACCACAGCGACCAGTTTCCCACACGGATTCAATCGCAAACATTGACAGCTTTTGTGTCCCAGTGTGCTGCAGAAGGCGACCGTGATGACGCTGTAAATATGTCCAAATATGGTCATTTCCTTTCTGGGAGACAGCAGCAACTAAAGATGGAGAAATGTACACAGGGTGCATGTGCAGACAAAGAGACTTTAGCAGCTCCTGCAGACTCCACACTTTATAGGCTTGGACTTGAACACATTGAGTGCCAACAATCCAGACAATTTTTCATGACATTAGTAGCACCACAGTGTATTCTACGGCTCATTTGAAAGACGAGACTCTAAGCTCTCTGTAGGTGAAAACAGTTTCTGATTAACTCCTCTCTCCTCTCTGGACGGACACTAACGTTATGGAAAGAGGCAAATGCCTAGATATCTCACCACGTGTCTTCGATCGCCTTTTATGGCGTGTGCATTTAAACAGCCTGGTTCTCAGATTGAAGACTTTAACAGGATGTTTCTCAGCCGACCTTGGACTGATTTTAACCATTTAAAAACGTTTCGATCTGTCCATGGGAAGCCGCTCGCCGTCCGAAGTGCCGTCATGCACGAGCTTAATATAGAAGCTGCAGTTACGCATAACGCCTGAGATGGCAGTAGTGAGTATAAAATCACAAACTTGCATCTAGCCCCTTTAAAGTAGACTTTCAGACATGATTTTGGGTGTCTCATCATTGATATTGTACCTTTCATCATTCCAATTGTGTTCAATAGACAAGACCCCAGTCACATGCAAGGTTATTCATTTGATAAAAGGAAGAGTTCAGTGATCATAGGGGAACTAAGCAGCCTCTGCACAAGAGAATGTATCAACACGCGCAGAAACTAACTTTGATTACAGCGAGGTCAAAATGATTGCTGAAGAAAAAGGATGATATTAACCTCTTAACATGAACCCAGCACCAGTTTGGCCTTACCCAAATCTAAAGTCAAAAAGTGGCAAAAGAGCGGCAAACACGTGCTGGAAAAGCAACAATAACACAATAAAAAAGCGACAAAAACACAACTAAAGAGCAATTAAAAAGCAACAAAAAAATGAACAAGAAAGCCACGACAGAGCAACATAAAGGTGATAAAAACGTCATAAAAAAGTGACATCATCAGTTTTGTAGGTCTTAGCTTTCAAATGAGGCGTGACACTGGCCTATAGGCTGTAAGCTCCAGTCCAGAAGCTTTCAGATTTGGGTACAGCTGGAGAAAACGTGCTTGGTTAAGGCGGGGGTTAAGAGGTTAAAGAGGAGTAAACAAGGGTCCTGTCACTCTTGTTTCAAGAGGAAGCTTCAGTAGAACTTTGGACATGTTGATTCCAGAGGGAAATCCCTGGATGACCGAGAGCCTTCACAAACAAAAGCAAAGGGCCTAAGTGTATCCCTGGCCCCTCTCATCCTGGAGGAGCCCTCCTGAGAGCGGAGACATAAGCTCATTTCGACACAGAGCATGACGGCAGAGTGGGCCAGGGGATTATGGGAGCTGGACACTCAGTCCATTCACTCCATTAAAGAGAGAAAAGAACCAACTGAGAACATCATTTTCACAACATCACAACAAAAACAAGTTACTGCACTGTGTTTTACCACGCCACAAGATCAACTTAACCCCCACCACTGTAGTAAACACACTATATGTTCTCCACAAACAAATATAGATATAGATTTACTTTATTCATTCATTTCATTTATGTGTTTTAATTAGGACAGTGCATATTAATCAATGTATCGGCCAACAGTTTCCACATAAATATGCTGGAATTAGCACTAAAGTTAAATTGCATCCATTGTCCAAAGGCAGGTAGAAAAAAAAGCACACTCAATAAGACAACGTTAGTTAAGCAATAACATGACAGACCAATTTTCAAAGACCCCTTTAAATGTTATAGGATAGGATAGGATATAGGATATCAGACAGAAACATTATATGAATATCAGATCATATATATCAGATGATGCTGTTTACACGTCAATAATCTGAGAACTCCAGAAACCAGATCATGATCAGATTTCCGTTGTCCATGTAAACGTAGTCAGTGATGGGGAAACCTGTGCAGACACAGAGACTGTGCAAACACCACGGAGAAAGGTTCTGGTGCTGAGGCTAGAAACTCAAAATTTCTCCTTTTTTTGTGGTTCAAAGCTCTACAAATCAGGCTCACACTTAGATATAAAGCTTTTAACTCTCACCTGAACCGAGCACATTTTCTTCAGCTTGAAAAAGAGCAAGTGTGACAAAAATGTGACCAAAAAAACCCATTAAAAAGCCAGTGACAACAGAGCATAGAAAAAGGGAGAAAAGGGCAACAATAAAATGGTAAAAAACTACATTCAAAAATGGCAAAAATGTGACAAAAACACAATAAAAAAGCCACACAAAAGCAACCAAGGGCCCCCATATTCAGAAGCCTGCAGTAAACGCTTAAAGAGGGGGTATTATGTTTTTTTCAGTCACATAGCACCAGTCTATAGCACACTACAATGATGACCAAACCTTCTGTTGGTCTGTAAATGCAGTAAATTAGAATAACTGCCTTGTATAAAAGTGCTCTCTCAAAATGGCTGTAGTGAATGTCTTGAAATAGGCCTCTGTCTCTTTAAGAACCTCTGACCCTTTCCGACACGCCCCCTCCACACGCTGTCTGTGGCATCAGTGGGGAGGGGGTTCTGCTGAGGAGCAGTGGTTGGTTACTCGGCTGGTGACGAAAGCTCGGAGGCAAACCTATCCCTAAAATGGCCGCCATCAGAGTTTTTACAGATTACTCAAAAATACGTGAATGTGCCAAGGCAACACTTCAGGCATGTTTTTAATGAGGGAATGTCAAAATAACATGATGTAAAGCTTGAAAAAGTCGATTTTGCATAACACCCCCCCTTTAACATACACAGTTTTCCCAATGATTTTGGTGATGCAGTTACATCATCTCTCCACCAATGCTCCGTGGCGCTGTTGATCCCCATCCTGTTGCTGCTTCAGTGAGTCATGGTTCCCTAGTGTTAACTTTCAATGAGCAGTGGACAGACTTTTTACTCGTGGCTCCATCTAACTCTCTTCATGAACTAAAGAACCTCAGCTTCTGTTCTGAGGAAACCTTATGCAGAGAACTGCATTATGGGAGTTGTCAGGTGACCCACTCCTGTCCAAATGACGTCCTCACTCCCAGTGCGCAGTACACCGAGCGGCCACCAGAAGGCCCCCTACTGACATTCTTGCTTGGGGCCCCTTGGTACCCTTGCTACGACACTGCACATAGAGAAGTTAGTCTGGTAACGGAGCAATCGGAGCAGTTTGAAGGGGCGGGCCTAACATGTACAGATTGTCAATGAAATGAACCAATCAGCATTTAGCGGACGTGATGACGACTGTAGTCCAATTCACAAAATATGACCTGAAAATAAACAAGCAAAACAAAACCCAGGCTTAGCTTTCATGTGAGGCGTTACACTGGCCTATAAGCTCTCCAAGAAACCTTTAGATTTGGGCAATGCCGAACCTGGCTGTTTGAGATGCTGGAGGTGGTTGAAGTTGAAGCTGGCAAGGTGACGCTCAAGGGCACACTTGCTGTCCCAAATTGACTGGTGGCAACAATAGATCAATAAAGCCTGTGCGTACCCAAGATGAGCGAACAACATTGTAGTATGGTAACGAGCCCTTTAATAGATTGTATTCCTGTTGTAGGGTTTGGTTTTATCTTGTACTTTCATGTTGCTCTAAAGCACTTTGAATAGTCTTGTGAATTGTGCTCTCCAAATAGACTCCCCTTGCATCTCCACAAAAATCAGACTGGAGCGCGTGGTGTTGCCTTGTGTACGAAATGTAAATTAATAAAGTTGCCTTGCCTTGGGCTGCACGATTAACCTTTATCGCGTCAAAATTGAGACTTGAGCGACTGCGGGAACATAACCGCGAGGGGCTGAGGTTTTTGTTCTTTCCTGCCTTGCACCGCCGCCGTTTGAGTCAAAGACATGTTCACCGATCAGAAGGATGGAGCCTCGTTCCTTTGGCTGCTGGACAGTCAGAAGTGGCTGCAGAAGAATCAAGTCCACATGTGCTGCGCGCTGTGTAAACTGTGCCATGTTATTTTCACAGGCCACATGGGCTCATCACTTTGAATGTTTATCTCCTGTATACACTGCCTTCCAAATTATTATGCAAATTACATTTTTCTCTGATTTTCTAAACTGTCAACTCAAATAACAGTCAGCATAATGTTCAAGTCTTTTACTGGTAGAGGATCATTTGAATGTGGTTGAAAAAATCTGTAGTATTTTTTCAAAAATAAATATAGTAAAAAACTCAAAATCTGCTGTTCCAAATTATAATGCAACTCATCGTTTCAATACATTTTAAAGCTTGTAATTAACTGAAAATGGTCATTTTTTTGAATTTGTAGCATTAGGAGGTCATATTTACTGAAATCCAAAGCTATTTCATATACCCTCATAGATGTTTTGCTTGTTGATGCTCCAAAGGTTCTCAGTAGTGTTGAGGTCAGGGTAGGATGAGGTCCAGAACATCGGTTTCTCTCCTTTTTATGCCCATAGCAGCCAAGTTCTTCAACCAGCTCTTTTTTTTGTACCATAGAAGACAGTGGTCAGTCAGAAACTCCACATATTTTTCAAAGGTAATTTTCACACCTTCAGGGAGCCTAAAAGGGCTTAAAGGGGCCGACCAGCTCTCTCACCATGATTCTGGCCCAAAACATGACTCCGCCCCCTCCTTACTGACGTCACAACCTTGTTGGGACATTGTGGCCATTCACCAACTATCCACTACTCCATCCATCTGACCATCCAGGGTTACACGGCCTCATCAGTGAACAAGACTGTTTGAAAATGAGTCTTGATGTATTTCTGAGCCACTGCAGCCGTTTCTGTTCATCAGCTTCAATGAACCGTTTAGGGGAGGCCGGATAGAAGGTTGATGCACAACTGCAGCCTCTGGAGGGTCCTACACCTTGATATTGGGGAGACTCCAGAGGCAGCAGCAGCTTCAAATACCTGTATGCTGCTTTGTAGCATCTGTTCTCTTAATCTGATGTATTTATCTGGCTGAAACCGTCCTCGTTGTGCCCTTATCTGCACGTGTGTGCTCTGAATCATCCACAAATCTCTTATCAGTTCGATGATTACGCTTAATCTTTCATGAAATATCAAAGGTTTTCATACCTAGACCAAGGCATTCAACTATTTCACACTGTTCATCAGCAGAGAGATCCCTTTTCTTTCCCATATTGCTTGAAAATGATGGTTTGCTTAATAAAGTGGAACATCCTTTTTCAGTAGTTTTTCCCTTAACTGGGCTTAACCTGAAAACTAATCATCCCAGGTCTCTGAGATTAATGTCAGTGATTCAAAGAGCCCTGAGACACAATGCCATCCATGAGTTTCATAAAATTTTATTTTTACCTTTATGAAATACAATTTGCATAATAATTTGGAACGCCGTATACACATCTATGAGTGTGAGAGCGCCACATTTATTAGAGACTGATTTAAACTCAGGTTGTTAAAACGCCTCTGTGTGGCCTCTTGCAGATTAGTATCTTGTTGCTGCATGAGGCTGAAACGTAATAACTGAGTACCATAAAGTTGAACAGCAGTTTGGAAGTTTATATGCAACTCAGTGCTCATTGTATGAAAACTAAAACATAGGCTACATACTTTATCAAATCGCAAATCGAATCAAAATCGCAATATCTGTCTCGTAATTACCGTAGATTTTTTTGTCAACATCAAGCAGCCCTGAATCAGACTATAATCTGACACGGCTGTACTCTGAATACTCTCCCCTTGTGAACATACGGACTACTGTAGTACTGCAGTAGTCAGCTGGGTCACGGGAAAGTCTCCACAGCCACAACACAAAGTTACCCACGTCACCAGGGTTTAAGGAGGGACAATAGGAGCGAGAGGTGCCTGGGTTTGTCACGGGCTATACACGAGGCTATGGAGAACAAGGGAAAGTCAGACATGTCCCGGAGACATCTCCACACGGACAGTTACATGGACCGGAGGAGACAAAGACGGAGAGAGGTTAGTCCAACACTCATCTCTGTTCAGCTCACACAGGCACTGCCCAAAGTCCCATCTGGGGAGTACATTTGTGAGTATGAGAATGAAGTACTTGTATACGGGCCACTTTTTCTGATCAACTGTAAGTCTGGTTAAATTCAGAAGATAGAGTCTATTTAAACTCCTGAGGGGAGGGGTCAGGACTGCCATAACCACACCTACTTCACTTCTTGTTTCCACTAATTTGAATATTCTTTGTTCTGGCCCTGGGCAAAACTGGGAGTCCATTGTATAGCGGAGACAACGATGTCCGATGCAATAATACTTAATAATAATATTTGTTGAGTTCAGGAATACGTGCTCGTTCAGTGTGGAGGCAAAAAACCCGGGGGAAAGACCATATATCGGGACTAACATCAGTCAAACATCAGTGTGAATGAGCCATGTAGCAATAGCAGGGCAGGGATGGTGAAGTACAAAAATGAAAAACCGAGTGGGAGCAGCGGAAAACAGAAATGTTGAGCACGAGCCTGAGGAACAGCGGAGAAGAAAGACTAAGGCCTGTGTGTTTGTTCGTCAGCAGGAAGTCACTGTCAGGATGTCACTGATTCAAATCACTATTTGTCAGTCGTAACCTTGGTTGCTTAAAGGATCTGCATTATGTTATTTTAGCCATTCGGAGGTATACTATAGGCATTTTGTGAGAAATCAAACTTTTTTCTGGATATTTTTCCAACCCAGAAGACATGACGCTTCGATACAGTTAACTCCGCCCCCTCTCCGAGATGATGTTGTTCATGTAGTAGAAATGTATAATGCAGCAATAAGTGAAGTAACTTCACAATGCCGTTATAAGGAGTTGACATCTGCAACACCACTTCATAAATGGCTAACACGCACGGTATCACGCACGCTAACACACACGGTATCACGCACGCTAACACACACGGTATCACGCACGCTAACACACACGGTATCACGCACGCTAACACACACGGTATCACGCACGCTAACACACACGCTAGCACGCACGCTAACACACACGCTAAAACATACACTAACACACGTGCTAACACACACGGTAAAACACACGCTAACATGCACGCTAGCACGCACCCTAACATGCACACTAAAACATATGCTAACACACACGCTAAAACATACGCTAGCACACGTGCTAAAACACACGCTAACATGCACGCTAGCACGCACGCTAACATGCACACTAAAACATATGCTAACACACACGCTAAAACATACGCTAGCACATGTGCTAAAACACACGCTAACACGCACACTAAAACACGCTAAAACACACGCTAACATGCACGCTAAAACACGCTAACACGCACGCTAACACGCACACTAAAACACGCTAAAACACACGCTAACACGCACGCTAAAACACACGCTAAAACACACGCTAACACACACGCTAACATGCACGCTAAAACACGCTAACACGCACGCTAACACGCACACTAAAACACGCTAAAACACGCTAAAACACACGCTAACATGCACGCTAAAACACACGCTAACACACACGCTAACATGCACGCTAAAACACGCTAACACGCACGCTAACACGCACACTAAAACACGCTAAAACACACGCTAACACGCACGCTAAAACACACGCTAAAACACACGCTAACACACACGCTAACATGCACGCTAAAACACGCTAACACGCACGCTAACACGCACACTAAAACACGCTAAAACACGCTAAAACACACGCTAACACGCACGCTAAAACACACGCTAAAACACACACTAACACACACGCTAACATGCACGCTAAAACACGCTAACACGCACGCTAACACACACGCTAACACGCGTTTGGATTGACTCACTGATCTGCCTTTTATTGTGGGGCACTTTAGCCCACTTTGATTCTGGCCGAGGTTCACCAAACATCCGTCAGTAAAGCGACGAACATATGGCCTCTTCTTTAGGAAGGGTGAATAAAATCCTGTAGCTCTCGCAGCCAAACGTTTATTTTCGCCGAGACATTATCGTAAGGTAAGAAAAAAAGAACAGGCGTGTCCAGAGTAGGTCAGAAAGGAGTCCCTTCACAGCTTTGGGGCAAAAATAACTTCTGTTCAGACGCTCGAGGGGTGTGTTTGTTTTCCCTGCAGGGGCAGCGCAGACACATCCAGTACTTCCTTTTCTTTCTTTCTTTCTTTCTTAATAATGAAAAAGCTGTTTTATAAATTAAAATCAGGCCGTAAGATGTCGGGCACTTCCTGTTTGACACTATGACGTGAAATATGTCACACGTGAACAACTCAGTGGTTTTCCAGCAGAGGGCGGAGCAACAGCTTCAGAGGATTCAGGAGGATTCAGGAGGATTGCTGAGAACTGCGTGAATGAAGCCAAAAAACACTGACTAAAAGCTTCAAGAAGTCGATTTTGCATGATATAGGACCTTTAATAAATACAGTGGGAGGAAAAAGTAAATACACCATTTGCAATTGTTTACATTTCTGCCTAAATTGGTCACTAAATGTGGCCTGATCTTTATATTAGAATCATAAGAATGAGTCTGCTTTAACTAATACCACCCAAACATTTACATTTGGTCATTTTTTATTGGCCATAACATGTAAACATTCACAGGAGAGGGAGGAATAAGTAAGTACACCCCCTGAATCTCACTGAACTGCAGCAGTTTTGTAAAGAGGAATGGTCCAAGATTGTTCCTGATCATTCTGCTACTACAGAAAGGTAGTTATTGCTGCAAAAGAAGAGTCAGCACTTATTTAATACAAGAGTTCACATATTCACATGCTGTTGTAAACGTCTCAGGTTTTTCTGCAAAATATCGTGATAAACGTGTGAATTAATTTTCCTATTGGCGATAGCCTGTGGTCCAGGCCCTGATGCAACAAAATGAAAAGGTTGATTATTTGCATGATAGTAAAGTCTGCTTCTTTATGGCTGGTCACCCATATTTCTTAGTTGGTGATATATTAAAAGCCAATTGATCTACCCGTCCACTCCCCCAGTTACGGCCGTGAAACTTTCCCCTTCGACCCGTGCTGTTGATCTGAATGACTCTAAATGCAGCTGTGTGGGTGGATGAAGTGGCTGGAGAGTGAAAAAAACAAAAAAACAAAAAAAAACCTCGCCTCGGCCTCAGCCACTCAATGGAGCCGCGCTGTGTCTCATTCATTTTACATGGAGCCATCACTAATGCATGTGGCACTGGGTGAGAACATACATCTGCGCTCTGCACGGCCCAACAAGACGGAGCGGCGGTCTCCGAATTCCCCGTCAGAGTGCGGGGGCAGGTGGTGGTGGGGGGGGGGGGGGGGTGTTTCGCACTCTTTGTGGATTCAACACGGAAAACTTGTGCTAAATTGTAAGGCGGGGTATAGTAGTGACACGGAGAAGCTTTCCAGTTAGCTCCTCAGTGGAGACGGTGGAATCTCATTCATCAAAGTCACACTGTGGGGCGCTCCGGGTTAGATCTGTCGCTATGTCACAAGAGAAACTGAACTCAAAACATTGTTCAACAATACATTCGTTGAACAATTTGGAAGCAACATGGGCAGTTTGCGGGTGCAGAAGCCTGGCTTGATATCTATGTTTATGTGTAAATGTATATCAGTGACAATTTCAATTCACGTCAGCCCCGTATGGCCCACAATGCGTCACTGAGAAGGTAAGCGCCCCCGTCCAAATTTACATGCCTCTTAAAGGAATAGGCCACCGTTTTTTCATACTGAGATATGTTCTTACCTTTGACGAGTTCTTTAGGACCTGTCTGATCTTCCCCCGTGCCTTCAGTCACGTAAACACAGCGCAGACGGCGTTAGCATTTAGCCTCTCCCTCTCTCCTCTATAGCTCCAAAACAGGTGAAGATAGAAGCTACCAAGCTCTTCCACGTTTTCCCTATTTAAATATGGTTACGTGAAGTGTTACTACAAAGTATAATTACATAAAATTAAACGATGTGGATTTTCTAAGCGGATAAAAGGGGGGACTACATTGTAAGGCGTAATAATACCAGGAGTAGTTTGGCATCCGCACAGTAAAGTGAAGATTACTGCACGGATTTCGAACTACTCCTGGTATTATTACGCCTTACATTATAGTTCCCCCTTTTATCCGCATAGAAAATCCACATTGTTTAATTTTGTGTAATTATACTTTGTAGTAACACTTCACGTTACCATATTTAAATAGGGAAAACGTGGGAGAGCTTGGTAGCTTCTATCTTCACCTGTTTTGGAGCTATAGAGGAGAGAGGGAGAGGCTAAATGCTAACGCCGTCTGCGCTGTGTTTACGTGACTGAAGGCACGGGTGAAGATCAGACAGGTCCTAAAGAACTCGTCAAAGCTAAGGTAAGAACATATCTCAGTATGTAAAAACGGTGGCCTATTCCTTTAAGTCAGAAAGCAGTTTATTTATTTATGTTATTTGAAAAAGAGGGACAATACATATTAATGAACATTGTAAACAATGTAAATATGCCAGATTATAGCCTTAGGCTAATTTCCATCTGCAGACCCCCTGGCAGGTTGATGTTACACACGAGTTAGTAAAAACATACAGAGACACTATATACAGACTATGTACAGAGAGAAAGGAATGAGAGCAGTGATCACATCATGTTAAAACAAATAACAATAACAAGTTCTATGCAGTCTTTGCAGAGCTGCCTCCAGGAAATGAAAGACTGGCTGAAGCTTAACTTCTTCAACCTAAACGAGAGCAAAACTGAAATTGTTATGTTCAACAATACTGAGCAGACCTTTGATCTGGGTGTTCCCTTCAGCTCCCATGTAAGAAATCTTGGAGTCATGATTGACAATTTAAATTTGACAAAACAAATCAGCTCTGTGGTTAAAACAAGCTAAAGTAAAACCATATCTGCCTTCTGACCAGCTGGAAAAATGAGTCCACATGTTCATCTCTACACGTCTGGACTGTTGCAATTCTCTGTACCACGGTCTTGATTGCTGCAGCCTCCTAACAGGCATCAGGCGCTATGACCACTTCACTCCTGTGCTCCAGTCTCTTCATTGGCTCCCGGCAGTGTTAATTTGGTCGACTAAAATATTTAGTCTTAATTTTAGTGAAAGTGATATTTTTGACGACTAAAATTGGACTAAAACTAAATTAAAAGTTTTTCATGAGACTAAAACTATGACTAACATGTCCAGATATTTTAGTCGACTAAAATAAGACTAAATAAAAATGAAAGTGAGAGACTAAAATCATCCAAACTTCTATTGACCGTCTGAAAGAGCCTCAGATCATGTAAATTCACTGCCAAAGGATCAGCTCTGAGCTTTGTTCATGTGGAGCAGAAACATGAAGCAGAGGAACAAGATTAAATATGATTATAATCAATATTATAAATGACTAAATTTGTCTTAAATTTAGTCGACTAAATTTACTTGCAATTTTAGTCGACTAAAACTAGACTAAAATTGAAGATTTTTTTTTGACTAAAACTAGACTAAAATCGAATTACATTTTCGTCAAAAGACTAAGACTAAAACTAAATTAAAATATGTTGTCAAAATTAACACTGGCTCCCGGTGCCCTTCAGGATACAATTAAAAATCCTCCTGTTGGTTTTTAAATTGCTGAATGGCCTGGCTCCAGAGTATCTGTCTGAAATGTTGACTCTGTATTCTCCTGCGGTCATGTGACCAACAGCTCTTAACCCGTCCCCGCTCTAAGAAAAAAACCCGAGGACCCGCTGGACCCAAACTTTGGAACGAGCTCCCTTTGAGCATTCCATCAGCCTCATCCATTGAGAGTTTTAAGTCACTCTTAAAAACGTGCCTCTATGCGCTGGCTTTCAACACGAGCTGTGAAACATGTGCAGCACTTTGGGCAGTGTCAACTGTATCTTAAATGTGCTTTATGAATAAACTTTGACCTTGATCTTTGGGTGAAAACATCAGCTCTCGTCCATTGAAATGAATGTGCCGAGATCATCTGAGAACTTCTAATGCACATATGAAAAACACGCTTTATTTATTTATCGAATGTGAAGAGAAAATCATGGACGTGACCCGTTCTTCAGATAATTCCCAGAGAAGACGGTGAAGGTTTTTAAACGGAGCAGCTGAACCCACTCTGATCACTGGTGGCTTTATAATGTCATTACAGCTTCAGCTTTTATTCTGTACCTTTTATATGGTTATTAAATTAAATATATGCAGCCTATGGTGTAGTTGTGTATCTCATGAGAGCGAAGCCACTACGTTAATAAGTTTGCTGTGTCCAAACTCATTCCTAGCATATTTGTAACATCCCGATTCATTTCACAACTTGCAGGGTCACTTTTCAGGGTCATTGTCACAGAAATACTCCAAAACTGATCAATTTGGAATAATTGATGTAAATGATTTGCAATTAAATAGACTAAACAAAACGTGTTCCAAGGCAAGTTTATTTGTAGAGCACAAATCATGCACAAGGCAATTCAAAGTGCTTCACAGTTGCATAAAATTAAAACAGACAAAATCAATAAAACATCAACATAAAAATGAATCACTCACGGTAAAAGGCAAGAGTGCAGATAAAATACTTCCAGTAGAAGAAGAAGAAGAAGAAGAAGATCTTTATTTATATATTTATATAGCGCCTTTCACAGACATATAGTCACAAAGCGCTTTACATGAGACAATTGTACATTCACTCCACACTCGGTGGTGGAAAGCTACGTTTGTAGCTTCAGTTTCCCCTGGGGGAGACTGTCAGAGGCGCTTTCGCGACTACACACATCTGCGCCAACGGACCCTCTGACCACCACCATACATTCATTCACACACACATCATTCATCCTGGCCTATTGTGCATGTTTTTAGTGGTAGGGGAAACCGGAGTGCCCGGGGGAAACCTACGCAGACACGGGGAGAACATGCAAACTCCACACAGAAAGGCCCCGTCCTTGGTGGGAATCGAACCTGGACCTTCTAGCTGTGAAGCGAGAGCGCTAACCGCTGCGCTACCGTGCCGCCCACGGTGGCAGTGTCAAATACATGAGTAAAAAGAACTGTTTTCAGCCTGGAGTTGAACATTGTCAGAGTTGAGGCCTGTCTCACATCCTCATGAAGACTGTTCCAGAGTTTAGCTTTAGCCTCAGCGTGTTTAGTCCTGACTCTGGGATCCACCAGGACACCCCTCCCTGAGATGGTTCTCACGGCTCTGGCATGTCAGAGATGTAGTCCATGGGCCAAACCACAAAATCTGGCACATCGGTACCGAAAAGGTGGCAAAGGCTATCAATTTTTAAGTAGGTCCATGTCTGAGGTTTATATTTTTGTATGATAGCCTTTTCAGAGCTACAGCTTTTTCGTAGTTTCCAGCTCCTGAAGTGCACCACCCCCATGTCAAAAAAGTCGCTTTTGACACTGGTCCATATTTTGTTTTTGGCCATTTCCAGCCCATTAGATAATGAGGATTTTTTTTTCACAATTTTCGCAAAAACAGTTGTACTACGCTTAACGCTGTTTCTTTCAGGAACATCGCAGACTCAAATGTTTGATACTGGGTAACTCTCTAGACTCTGAGGATTCAGGAAATGTATAACACGTCAGTACTTTCTCAGCTTAAGGCCTCACAGCGAGCCACGAAGTAAAAGAATGTCCCCCTCATATGAGCCTCTCCCACAGAAATAAGCCTATATCTGCCATTCTGAGGTTGGAAGAGGCTGGTGAGACTTTCTGACCAGGACAGGACCAATTCAACTTGAAATGACATTTATCAAAATTACAATTATTCTGTATCCGTATCCTAAATTGTTAAACACACTTGCATGTGTCCTGCAGTTTTAATGGACTTTGATGCAGAGCTGTTTTAAATTCTATTCTCTGAGTGACAGGAAGCCAGTGCAGAGACCGGAGCACTGGACTAATATGGTCGTATTTCCTGGTTCTGGATGTTCTGCAGCTCTGACAGTGAGCAGCCGATACAGTCGTCTAACCTGCAGGAGACAAACACATGGATAAGTCTCTCTAAGTCTGGTTTTGACACTATTCCTCTGATCTTAGCCATGTTTTTCAGATGGTAAAAAGCTGCTGATGTTATTGCTTTGATGTGGCGGTTTAAGTTCAGGTCTGAGTCCATGATCACTCCTAGATTTCTAACCTGATTTTTTGGTTTCAGAGAGAGAGACTCAAGGTGACTGATAGCACTTTGCCTTTGTGTCTGTGGGCCAAAAACAATGATCTCAGTTTTGTCTGAGTTTAGTTGGAGAAAGTAGTTTTGCCTCCACAAACTGATCTGTTCAATACCAGTGACAGAGAGTATCTACAATCGTTTATTGTTGACTACGCATAGGACGAATTACCCAACCCACGATGCTTGAAAGATTTTAGATTGGAAAGGCTTTTAGAAAATGTAAAGAGAGAACTTTGATGCAGAGAGTGCCTTGGTTTCACTTATTTCTGCTCCCTAAGCACCAAAGAGCATCTTCACCGCAGACCGTTTATTGCACACACGAAAACCTCCCGAACACTTTGAAATCTGTCTTTTTTAGAAGACCGCGTCCAGATGTTTTTTTTTTCCTGATCGCCCGCCCACTACTTCTCGCTGCCTTCACAGTCAGTAAATCAATCTGATATCTCCACAGTAAGTCACAGGCGGCGCTGTACAGTTGCCCCCTGGCTCAGCTCAATATTTAATGCACCTGTTTCACGCGTGAATATTGGATGAGTGTTCAGGTGCTTCCGTGTCAAAGCGCCTTCAATTATAGAGGAACACCCAGGCCACGTGCTCTACACTCCTGCTCCGCTATGTGCAGAGTGGCAAAAACACACCTGGACAGTTTTGTTTTGGTTCCAGAACAGTGTTGCCCTTTGTGAGCGCTTAGAGTGCAGAGATTTATACAGGAAGTATCATTTATATTTCAACTCTGAGACCGTAATAAAGTTGAATATCACTGCAGAAAAGCTGAGTGGGTTTGAGATGGTAGGAATTGAACGATTTTAGGGTCAGTCAGCCTGATGTGGTACGCAGGGACAGAGCCCTTCTCATCGATGGTCATGAGATTTGGGTAATGACCGAAAGGACAAGATCGCGATACAGGCGGCCGAAATGAGTTTCCTTCGCAGGATGGCTGGGCGCACCCTTCCAGATCGGGTGAGGGGCTCAGTTACCCGGGAGGAGCTCGGAGTAGAGTCGCTGCTCCTTCACGTCGACAGGAGCCAGTTGAGGTGGCTCTGACATCTGTTTCGGATGCCTCCTGCTTCCTCCACGACCCGGCCCTGGATAAAGCAGAAGAAAATGGATGGATGGATGTTCTTTAAAGGAACAGGCCACTGTTTTTCCATACTGTGATATGTTCTTACCTGAGCTTAGATGAGTTTATCCGTACCTGTCTGGTCTTTGTGCCCGTGAAAGAGTGTGGTAGCTTTCAACTTCAACTCTGTTTGGATCTATAGGAATATGTTGGGAGAGGCCAAATGCTAAGAACATCTTTGGTCGTTTCGCGTGACTGAGGGCACGCACAAAGACCAGACAGGTATATCAACTCGTCTAAGCTCAGGTAAGAACCTATCTCAGTATGGAAAAATGGTTCCTTTACATTCCTTTAAAATGAGTTTTATAGCTCAGACTAAGTCAGGGCTGGACGCAGACCAGGGCCAGAGGAGTGTGAGCTGAGGAGGCAGAAGGGTTAAGAGCCGGAGGAGAGGGAAGGGTGAGGAGGAGAGGTGCCTCTGTGGGAGGAGCACAGGAACATGAACAGTCCAGTGTCTGGATAATTATGATTTCAGATATTTTTGACATGGACAAATCAATGACATTGGACAAGATGTGTTTTAAGTGTATAGTACCTTTGTATTATTGGAGAGTCTTATGACAGATTTTATAAGACGAGGTAGGACTATACTTTATTATTAGGTCCATATTGTAATGTGCATGTTATATTAAATACTATCAGTGTCAATGGCAGTAATACTTATGGTTACAGAAAATAAAGAAATCACCATTTTTTCTATGTTTTTCCTGATGGGAGAGGGGAGGGGGGTGCCCTTTTTTCACGGTTGAGCACCTGGCAACTGTGTCTGACCTGTGGAGTCCCCCAGGGGTCAATCTTGAGACCCCTCTTATTCAACTTGTGCATGCTTCCATTGGGTCAGCTAATAAACAGCAACAATGTGTCGTGCAAATAAACTTGCCTTGCACCCACCCCCCCACCCCAATGTCTGTGCACGTCACTGGTGGTACGGCAACCTCAGCATACAGAGAGCATACAGATTCTGTGTTTGCCCCGTTCCACTCCGCCCTGACCTCTGCTGCAAATGCGTTGCTATTTTAACTGTTCCTCCCTCCGCTCCGTGGGCCTCTGTCACCGACCGCCGCTCCGACAAAAATAAGGATTAACTTTATATTCGGCTCCGTCAGCGCCGGCCGGATCAAGCTCCATCAGTTAAGATCGCACCTGACACAGGAAAGAGAACGGCAACAACATCCGGGTTTTGAAAGTAAATATGCTCTGCTCATCTTTACATTAACATCGCTCCATCCTTTTCAGGCTCTCACTGGACAAACGACAAACTTTATTCAAGATCGGGCTCTGAATCTGTAAAAGAAGTTGTTAAAAAGTGAGTGTTTTGTGTCGGTCAGAGCGTCCGTTGGTGAAACTGTGTGCAGCCGCGCTTCTGTGGGTCGACCCCAGGGGAAACGACAATAGATTTTTTTATTTGATTTTATTGGCATTGGATGTGGAAACCTATCTGCACTGCTGGCTCCAAATCACAACACAAAGCAGAGGCATCACAGGGGTCCTTGCCATCAGAGACAGGGTTACATAATGTTACAACGGTTCAGTGTATTTTTTACTGTAGAGTCCTTACTGGCCATGAAGGAAACCAACAGCTAGGTGAGGTTCTAAAGGTCTTTGAGCGGCATTTGAGCGCTACAAAATCCACAGGTTTCGTCTTCTGTAACACTGAAGAGTCCCCCAAGTGAAGAGGTGTCTGGGCAGGACTCGCAGTTTAGCAGGATGGGGGAGTCCATTTTTCTCACTGTGTAACGTCATGATGGACGTCAAGCTGTGAGACCTGATTGTCTGAAACTTGGAGATTGCAGGTTCTCCTCGTGTCTGCGCGGGTTTCCTCCGGTTTCCCCTATACCTCCAATAACATCCTGGTCAGGTTGGCCCTAAGTAGCTCAGGACTAACTTTACAATCTGATGTGTGTGGTGTCTGCACCATTGATATTACTTTAAATATTTGACATTTTTAAGGACATATTTTCGAAGGTCCATGGTTCGATTCCCAAACCTCGTGAAGGGCTTTCTGAGTGGAATTTGCAAGTCTCTTTGCTCCCGTTTTCACCTATCAAAGTAAGCAAGCATTATAGGGCACACTAACTCAGGATACAGGTTCAGGCCTGTGAGATAACATTGGTATACGCTTGCCTTGTTTGCATGAACATACAACTTGCTTTGAAACAAATCCAAGATATTTTTGCCATTGTCACTATGTTGGTTAACACATTTCTCTATTAGCATGAGTCCAATTAATTGGATTCAATATTATCTAAGCGCAAGGCAGCAGTGTGTATCGGTAAATAATGTTTCATCTCCCTAATGAGCATGCACTATGGGTGTGCCTCAGGGCTCTATATTAGGGTCCTTGCTGTTTTCTCTTTATATGAATGATTTTACATCTGTGTGTATTAATGCTAAAATGATAATGTACTGTACACTGATGACACAGTTCAAAAGATTCAAAGAATTTTATTTGCAAACGCACCACTGACTGGTCGGATCCAACTCAACGCACAATAGAGCTAAGTGAAGGGACGTGAACCCACCACCGGCGCGCGTGCACCGTGATCTGTTGATAGGCTATATTACCGTCACTGTTACTGAGGTCGAACTCCCTTCTCCACAGTGTCAAGGGACGAGCGCTGTGGACCAAGGGATGGAGCAGGTTCCTTCTTCAAGCCGAACTAGGACTTTGAGCCGCACATGGAGAGTGCCGGAGTCTCCAGCATAAGGTTGATAGGCCCCACTATCCCCCCTTTGAGACTGACCTGCCTCCTCTCCCCCAACTGCATCCACGTACTGATTTATTGGAGGAAACTGAACTTTTAGACTTTTAGACCTGGTGGCTCTTAATTTATATTCAGTGTTTGTTATCAAATCATCATTATTGTCTATTTTTATACATATTTATTAATCAAAGCCATTGTAGACTTTTAAGCACAGCGTCATTATTTAACAGTGGTATTCTTTAAGCTGGTTTAGAGCCTCACCTTGTGTGACACATGGTCCAGGAGAGGTTCACTGTGATGTGCACACCCAGGTGCTGGTCTCCCTCTCCACAGCAGCACCGTTGATTGTTAGAGGAGCATGCTGGACTCGAATGTGGTGTATGTTCACGATGATTTTGAATGTTGACAAAATGGTTTCTCTGTGTTGAAACACATAAAACCAATGTTGAAATTCATCATAGCAAATTTTAGGTATATTAGTAACTCTTTGACCATAGATACATCTAATTTATATCTAAATGCGATAATTCCGCACTTTTGTTACTGCATGACGAGTTGGAGAGGAAAAAAAAGGTGCAATGGTGGTTAAAAAAAATATAAAACTCAAAGGGCCAGATCTTGTGACTGGCGCAGTGGCACACGCGCAATCTTGCATGTGGCGCAGGTTTTGCACTAAAGGCTAGAGGGCGTTATTTAAGAAAAAGAAGCCGACTGAGGCTGGTTCATTACAAGCAGCACTTGGAGCCGCTCTTCTGTGGAAACCTTCACATTATGTTCCTCTTTACATCGCGCTGCCTTGTCTTCTTCCTTAGAATCGACATCAAATTAAAAACAAAAGCGAAATTGCCTTGAAAAGTCTGTTTGAGCGTAGGTTATGCACGGGTTTACTTTGATACTGTAGATCAGTGCTCTCACCCCTAACACCAAAACAACAACAGTTTTCCATAAATAAACCACACATGCCTTCGACTGCCACAACACCAGGTCTGATCTGTGTCAGTCTTTCCATCGTGTGTCAGTGTTTACCTCCTGATGGATGAAGAGCATCAGCGGGGGTCGTTGTTATAAGCCTCATGTTTCCTTTTTACATTGTTGCTCCTGGTGTCGGCCACAGCTCAGTCCAAAAGAAAGAAATGCATTCCACAAACGATGCATAGCAAACTATTCCCAATTCAGCCGCTCCAAGAATCCTGCAGCTGTAGCGCAAATGTTCCAATAAGCCTCAGTTTTCTTGCAACTGCCTAGTAACTCTGCAACTCCTCCGCAGCCAATATGACAGTATTTGATCAATGCCAATTAAACATTGCACGTTGCATCATGCATGTTATTAAGCGTACGGAAAAACAAAGGTGATTCTGATTATCTGGAGATGAAAGTTGAACGCATTTGATCGCATTTTGAGGGACTATTTTCTAGCAGATCACTCCGCCACTGTGTAGCTTATACAACCAGGAAGCTGATGCTGCTCAAATATAAGGTATTTTAAATGCAAAATGGTTAAAATTACTCTATCGACAAAGACATTTATATGGTTAGTCTGGTGTTATAAGTGATTTGCCTCAGGTGCACTGTGGAGCGGGTCAGACTGTTTTTAATACAGGCTAGCTGATATCGTAGAAATGCGCTAGCCGTGAACTTGCCTAGCGCCAGGAAACTCTTCAAATATAAGAACTGCTTGAATTACAAACAAAATATCTCCAGAAATCAGCAACACTCTGGAAAACTAGGAAATGAGGCCCTATGTCAAAAATCCTGAAATATCCCTTTAAGATGAGAATCACAGTCACAAAGTTGTGCATAAATAACAGAGAAAGCTAGTTATAATGTTAGCGTTACCGCAGCAAGCTCTATGAGACTTCTTTTTTTCACATTGAGCTCCAGTGCTTACTTCTCTGATGTATAATACTGCATGAAGAACATTCCTGTGCTATAGTCACTTATACTAGAACAGAACAAAAGCCAAAGTGCAGTGTTATTTGGGACTTTAAGGAGGGCGACTGCAGCCTGTGACACACTGTAACACAGACCTGTGTCATTAATTACTGCGGTGCAGAGGCAAATGTGGCAGGCGTGAGTTAATGGAGTAGTCAGCAGGAGCAGCTCTCCAGCATTAACCTTCACCCACCCCCAGCCCCCTACACACACATGCACACACACAGGCTGTTTTTATACGTTATAAGGACATCTTTACAAACCCAGCATGTTTATATGTAAAGAAAAAAGAAAAAAAAGAAACCAAACAATCAAAAAGTCATTTCAGAGTTAATTTTACAACAGAAATGTATTTTGTTGTAACCTGGCATAATAGTGTTTCATGAGGTCTGGGTTAAGCCTCTGACATACATGTATTATGTGGACATAGTCCGCCCCTCCCTTACCTAGTCTACAGCTGAAATCCTCATCCACACATTCATCACTTCCAGACTCGACTACTGCAATAGCCTCCTCTACGGACTTCCCACCACTCATCTCCAAAAACTGCAATACATCCAGAACTCTGCTGCCCCGCCTCCTCACCCACACCCGGTCCAGAGAATACATCACCCCCGTCCAACAGCTCCACTGGCTCCCCGTTCAATATCGTATTCAGAAAAGCTCCTCCTCCTCACCTACAAGTCCCTAAATAACCTGGCCCCGCCCGACCTCACCGAGCTCCTACAACAACACCAACCCCCCTCCGCCGCCTCCGCTCAGCCGACTCCAACCGCCTCACTCCCATCACCCGCACTAACCGCCGGACCTTGGGGGACCGAGCCTTCGCCATCGCCGCCCCCACTCTCTGGAACTCACTCCCACAGCCCATTAGAAACTCCGACTCACTACCAACCTTCAAATCAGTGCTCAAAACCCACCTGTTCAAACTAGCTTTTTCCTAAACCCCCTTTTTGTTTGATTTATCCCCCATGTAAAGCGTCTTTGAGTGTCCAAAAAAGCGCTATACAAGTTTGATGTATTATTATTATTATTTATTACATATGCATACACGTGTATTTAGCACACAACAAACATGACAAAAGCATGAACATAAGGCATAGAGGTCGACTGATGTGGGTTTTTCTACGGATACTGATGCCGATTTTAGAAGATTTTTATTGGCTGATGCCGATATGCACAGCTGATATTTCCAATCCTGTGTATGAAGCATCTAAACTGTAAACTGTGTCAGTATTGAACTGTGACTGCAGGGGGCGCTTTATTAGGGGCATAGGGCTGATTGATTTAAACATTCCTGTTTTGTAGGTAGTAGAGATGCACCGATTCAAGTTTTCTGCTTCTGATGTTGATTCTTTCGATATTAACCAATACTAAGACCGTTTCTTTAAAGCAGGGGTAGGCAACGTCAGGCCCAGGGGCCAAATCCGGCCCTCCAGCATAAAACCTTAGGCCCCCAAGAGAATTTTGAAGAAATATAAATACATAAATACATTAATCATAGACCAAAGATGTGATAAAGTTCTCTAAAATGTGGAAAATAGTGTCATTATTTTCACAAAAGGTGCTTTATTTTGGGCTACAATTGTGAGTTTCGGCCCCTGGCGTTTTGTCAATGGAGAAAATCGGCCCTCCACAACACAAACTTGCCTCCCCCTGCTTTAAAGTGTCTTTCTCAGAGTGATGAATGGTCCTCTTTTCTTCAGTGTGAGATCAATACAGTCTTCATTTTTCTTGGTAAAGATGTTACCCTTTATCAATTATATCAATGAATAAACTCATGTAAACAAAAACTGAGATATTGGCTTTTATCGGCGTTAGATCGGGCCGATACTGTAAAATCGGCCTGAAATATTGGTCCACCTCAAATGGACATAAACTGAATTCTGAGGACATGCTGTTTTTGACAAGCTTAGTCTAATTCCAGGCTTCATCAAGAAAAACACTGCATACTAATTCCAGGTGAACCCGCACAAAAATGAGGTTTTCTTATCAAGGCTTTTGAATGTGTGACCAAACGGGGGGTGCAAGTAGTTCTCCAATTAGTTGTTTATATTAATATGGCACAGATATACCAGCACTCCAGGGACCATTATCTCAACCCAGTCCCCCGGCCCACTTAAAGTTCACCATCGAACTGACAGAGACATAGATTAGGAAAATAGCTTTGGTCACAACATTTGTTCATATTTCAGGTGGGAAATGTTCTTGTCAGTCCATGAGAGCGTACTGAAGCCACTCCAAAGACACAGACTCGTAGTTAGTGCAGACTCACATTAGGGGTAAACAAAAAGAGGAGACTCGCTGCCTGCAGGAGCCGAGATGGACAGGTTTGGCACGCGTCCCGAGTGGCCGCTCGCCTCAAAACGCCCAACCGCACGAGGAGCAATCCCACGGCGAGCCATATGCGATTCCGCAAATAGTCTGTGCTCCCGCTGGCTTAACCCCAACAAACGGCCCGCACCACTCTCTGTAACCGCCGGGTTTTGGCCCATCACACGGCCACAGTGCGCTCGATCGCCTGAGCTCAGCTGGAGCGGCCCTCAGTCGAGCATCCATGACTCGGCTCCTCGGCGTGTGACGTCAGGGGTGAAGACAGGTGAGGAGTGACACTGCCCTTTACACAGGCGGACATGGGTAACACACGTCTGCGACCCCACACTGTTACAAATGCAGTAGGGTCAAACAGTCCTTGTGGTCCAGCCATGAACAAACATTCGGCCAGGATAAATGCAACGGTGGGAGGAGATTTCAGATTATGAGGACAGGGTCACTGTTCCTCATTGTGTGTCCTGGTGTTAGCCTGGTCAGCCAGCCGGACAGACTCTATAATATACACGGCGTTCCAAATTATTATGCAAGTTGTATTCCAGTGTCAAAAAGGTAAAAAAAACCTCATTAATTAAACTCATGGATGGTTTTGTGTCTCGGGGCTCTTTGAATCACTGACATCAATCAGACCTGGGATGATTATTTGTCAGGTTAAGCCCAGTTAAAGGGAAAACTACTGAAAAAGGATGTTCCACATTATTAAGCAAACCATCATTTTCAAGCAATAAGTGAAAGAAAATGGATCCCTCTGCTGATAAAAAGCGTGAAATAGTTGAATGCCTTGGTCTAGTTATGAAAACCTTCGATATTTCATGAAAGATTAAGCGTAATCATCGTACTGATAAGAGATTTGTGGCTGAGTCAGAGCACACACAGGTTTGTGCAGATGAAGGCACAATGAGGACGGTTTCTGCCAGACAAATACATTAGATTAGGGGAACAAATGCTACAAAGCAGCATAAAGGTATTTGAAGCTGCTGGTGCCTCTGGAGTCTCCCGAATATCAAGGTGTAGGACCCTCCAGAGGCTGCAGTTGTGTATAAACCTTCTATCCGGGCCTCCCCTAAACTGTTCATAGAAGCTGATGAACAGAAACGGCTGCAGTGGCTCAGAAATACATGAGGACTCATTTTCAAACAGTCTTGTTCACTGATGAGGCCGTGTAACCCTGGATGGTCAAATCAATGGAGTAGTGGATGGTTGGTGAATGGCCACAATGTCCCAACAAGGCTGTGATGTCAGTAAGGAGGGGGCAGAGTCATGTTTTGGGCCAGAATCATGGTGAGAGAGCTGGTCGGCCCCTTTAGGCCCGTACAGGCTCCCTGAAGGTGTGAAAATGACCTTTGAAAAATATGTGGAGTTTCTGACTAACCACTGTCTTCTATGGTACAAAAAGAAGAGCCGTGCTTTCCCGAACAAAATCCTCTTCATACATGACAACGCACCATGTCCTGCTGTAAAGAATACCTCTGCATCACTGGCTGCTATGGGCATAAAAGGAGAGAAACTCATGATGTGGACCCCCTCCTCCCCTGACCTCAACCCTATTGAGAACCTTTGGAGCATCAACAAGCAAAACATCTATGAGGGTGGGAGGCAGTTTTCATCCAAACGGCAGCTCGGGGAGGCTATTCTAACATCCCACAAAGAAATCCAAGCAGAAACCGTCCAAACACTCACAATTTTAATGGATTTAAGAATTTTGAAGCTGCTCTCACACAAGGGCTCCTATGGTAAAATATAACTTGACCTGTCAAGATTTTATTGATTGAAATAGCTTTTCATTTCAGTAAATATGACCTCCTAATGCTACAAATACAACAAATGACCATGTTCAGTTAATTACAAGCTTTAAAATGTATTGAAACAAAGTTTATTACTATTTTTATTTTTGAAAAAGAAAAAATACTGTTGTCACTGATTTAAAGACTTAAAAATTATGCTGACTCTCATTTGAGTTGACAATTAAGAAAATCTGAGTAAAATGTCATTTGCATAATAATTTGGAACGCGGTGTACAAGGGAAGTTAGTCCGGACCTCTATCGTTTGAATTTGGCAACACTCCAGTCTCATGTAGCAAAACCAATCACAGCCTGGTGGGAGTTTGGGATGCGTCATGTTCAGTCACAGAATTTCTGGATCCTGATCAACTTACCATAGTTGGCGCCAGGGTTGCCAGGTCCGTGGTTAAACCGTAGAATTCTGTGTAGAGTATCATTTCTGTAAATACAATGATGCTCTTCAGATCTGATTGCCCTGCCACAGTCACAGTGGTTGGACAATCCAATGTGACAGCGTCTCATTGCTGTCAGGGGTTTATTTAAGGACATTGTTGTAGCATTAAAGGCCCCACTCAAGCACTAATTTGCACTTCAAGGTCCTGGGATTGTGATACGCCGATATCTGAGAGCCATTTGTTGTTGATGGAAAAAGCTGGTGTCATTCAAGATCAGGAAACAACAACAACAACAAAAAACTATTTGAGGCTGACAATTCATATAGGGAATTAGCTTTCAAAAATATTGAGTGAACAAACAAATCAAAACATAATTTAAAGGCCACACAACTTCGCAAATACTGTGTCGCCACCCTGTTCCAAGACCCGGATTTAAAAGACCATGAAATGGACCAAGTGGCCGACTTACTTGGGCACAATGTCCGTGTTCATAGAGAATGTTACAGACTTCCCGAAGGTACGTTGCAAGCTGCTCACTGCCCTGGAGAGAGGAACATTTGGCCAACCTGCAAGGAAAGTCTCAAGATCAAATTGAGATTAAGGGTACTTTTTTATTCTTGAGAAAGAGAACAGTTTTTGTTTCATATCAATTTGTGTTACCTTTGCTTTTTTTCCTTGGACTTGAGTGATGAAAGTACTTGCAACGAAGACCCCAAAGGTGAGAATAACACATTTTTACACTTGATTGAGAAGCCAGCGATTGAGTCTGCTGACCATAGCATCAACTCCATTTCCACAGCGGGACATACGCAAGCAAACAGGAGGCGGAGTCGACCAATGAGCGAAGGGTGGACGTCCTTGCCGTTGACGCTGTGTTATTTGCGGTTCTGCGTTTATATTTGCACAGGATTATGAATCCTGGAACTCACCGACTGTCGATGTCTTTTGGTCATTAACCTCTCTCTCTCTCTCTCCTGTGGCCCTCTGTAGGTTGTAATTGAGTGACTTCCTCGTCCCATGAGTAAAGCTGCTCGAACAACACGTGGCCACAAATACACAAATCTGATTCCACTGGCTCGTGTGAGTTTTCTACTACCGCCAATGAGGGTGTTGGTCCCAGAATAAAAAATAGAGGAGTATCATTCTGGTCTCGCCAGGTTATTAAAGTGATAAGTCTGTGAGTTGAGGGAGTGACTGGGCTAGAAACAAATCGCTTGCCTTCTGGGACCGAGCTTTGGGGATCTTTGGGATCTCATAGATCTTAAGACACGACTTTTGTCTCCCCAGTGTTTTGTCGATTGGCCCACACACACCTGGACCAACGTTCTTGACCAACATTCACGCATCATTCATCCAGGGGCGGACTGAGACTGAAAACCGGCCCTGAACTCTGACCAGCCTGGCCCAAAATAGCGTAAATGCAACACTTTCACAAAGACATATTTTAAGCTCTTAACCCCCACCTTCACTGAGTGCATTTTCTCCAGCTCGGTCAACAGTGTGATGCCTCATTTGAAAGCTCAAACCTACAAAAGTGATTTCAACCTGGATAGACAAATGAGGAAGATTTATTGACATGTATATTAGTTTTGGCGATCAGACCCCGGCAGAAGACATCGATGTATGAAAGTCAGTATGGATGAACAGCTTGGAGTGAGGGATGTCTTCCCCCGGAGCCTGAACACTGGAGGTGGTATAGGAGACCCGTGAAGATGCAGCAGGGAGAAGCCGGGGGCAGAAGAGGCCGAGACGGGGCGGAGGTGGGTCACAGAGCAGCTGGGAAGCGAACGAACCATGATTGCCGGGGCTTAAAAGCGGGACCGAGGGCGATGATTGGCTGCTACGGAGGTGCGGCTCTTACGCTGATGGCTGAGGTGGAGGTGTGGCCCTCTCGGAAGTGCTCATTGGCTGGAGGTGATGCTGAAATTAGATGATTTAATGCCTAGGCTTCATTCTAACTTTTTGTCACGTTGTCGCCGCATTTGTCACTTTTTTTTTCATAGCTTTTTTAGTGAAACTGATTTTTAAGTGTCTCAATGGACTGGCCCCAGAGCAGGCTAGGTCGACCCGAGCAGCCGCCAATGGAGACTGCAAAGTGCCTTTTAGAAAAACAGCCTTTGCCCAATCTGCACTTTCAGGGAGAGGCGCAAATCAGTGGAACTTATTTCCCGCTGAATTAAAATCTCTGACGGGATTTGGCAGCTTTAACCCCTTAATTCCCACCTAAACCGAGCACATTTTCTCCAGTTTTCTCTTTACCCCAGTCCAAAAGCTTCTGGAAAAAAGCTGTGAAAATAGCAACAAAACTGAGACGAAAAACAATGATGGAAATGTGACCAAAAAGTGAGAAGACATTGACAAAAAAGTGACGAAAAATGTATGAAAAAGTGGCAAAAATGTCACAAGGAATTGACAAATAATTGACACAAATGACGAAAAAATGACAAAAATGTGATAAAAATTGCAAAAATGTGACAAGACATGACCAAAATTTGATTAAAAAAAATTGCTGAAAAAAGGAAAAACATTTGACAAAAAAATGACCAAAAAAATGACAAAAATGTGACAAAATGTGACAAAAAATTACAAAAAAATTACCAAAAAATGTGACAAAAATGTGATAAAAATGTGACAAAAAATGACAAAAATTTGATAAAAAATTTACGAAAAAATGAAAAACATTTGACCAAAAAATGACCAAAAAAATGACCAAAAAAATGACCATAATGTGACAAAATGTGACAAAAAATTGCAAAAAAATTGCAAAAAAATTACCAAAAAATGTGACAAAAATGTGATAAAAATGTGACAAAAAATGACAAAAATTTGATAAAAAATTTACGAAAAAATGAAAAACATTTGACCAAAAAATGACCAAAAAAATGACAAAAATGTGACAAAAAAATTACCAAAAAAAAGACCAAAAATGTGACAAAAATGTGATAAAAATTACCAAAAAAATGACAAAAATGTGACAAAAAATGACAAAAAATTGATAAAAAATTGATGAAAAAATGAAAAACATTTGACAAAAAAATGACCAAAAAAATGACCAAAATGTGACCAAAAAAAGACAAAAAAAATGTCCAAAAATGTGACAAAAAATGACAAAAAAAATGACAAAAAAGTTACAAAAATGAGTTGAATACCCAACAAAAAAATGATGGAAAAAAATCTGATGACGTGAGGAAAAAGATCCTCTCGGTTCAGGCGGGAGTTAAGAGGTTAAAAAACGTGCAAAATCACGGATGTCCAGCAGCAGCATTGTGCTCATGTTTGGTGTTGTGTCCCTGTCTTTTTTCAGTACAGTTCAGTGTCTGTAAATGGCATTGTCCTCTCATCTCCTTTTAACATGCTTTGTACCCTTGTACTGTGTTTTGCTGCCTCGTGGCCGGGCTTCCCTTCACCTCACTTCAATAACAACCTGACAGCGCAATCCTGATGAAGTGAACTGCCTGGAAATCTGAGTGTGAAAAGTGTCGGGGGCGGTCTATAAAAAGCTGCTGCTCCACATATGCTCCACGCTGCCTGACTCACCCCAGGATCGTACATCATCAGCGCTCTTCATCTTCAGCGGACACGTGAGCGGTCAGGAGGCAGCGCGAGGAGGAGGCTGAGCTCATAGGTCAGCCGCGACACGGACAAGCGCTGTGGCCATCCCCCCCACGACCCCCACGAGGAGATGACCAACACGCCCGAAGTGTGCGGTAAAGCCACACTGCGGAACATTACAGGTTATACTATATGGCAGAGGTTTGGATCCGTGAGCCTTGCCGTGGGTGAAAACAGTTATCCGCGGTGATGAAAACACGCTTTATTCACTTATTTCTTAATAAAAAATCACTATTTCAAATGACAAAACCTCGAGCCAAGGCTTATTAAGTCGCGCTTTGGTCCTGATTTAGTATTTTGTCTTGTTTTGGCGCAATTTGATGAAAAAAATTAATTGAAGAAACCTATTACAATAGTCATTATTGCAATTAAAGTAACTGAATGATACACTTTTGCTTCTCATCTATATTGTGCATAATGTTAGACCTGTAAGTTAATTCCACTTCATTCGCTAACATTAGAAGTACAGCTATTTTTATGCATCAAGATTTTGCTACATTTTGTTCAATTCCCCCATTGTAGTACAAATTCCTGATGCCCCGGAAAACAAAGTGAGAATGGCAGAATAGATGAGCATTTAGCAGCTTTGTTATTAAAATTCAAGTTCAGTTTGACATTGTTTACATTAAAAACGTTAAGCCAAGGGTGCCCAAAGTGTGGCCCTCCGACCAATTTTTGGTGGCCGTCAAACTTCTTGAATTGGCACACATCATCAGTGGTGGTACTTACGATGACAAGTTTCATAATTTTACACAGTCGCCTGGTTTTAAAGCAGTATAAGTAACTTGTTTACCTTAATAGATCTTTCCGTCGTCCCTCTGGAGGTAATACAAGTGTCAATGGGATGATTGGGGGGTCTTTCATCTCCCCCTGGTGTCTCTGGCCACAAACCCACAATTGCAACTTCGCTGCCACCGGACCGGAGGCGCAATACACACTAATGGAATCACGAAGAAGAAGCTAACAAGCTAATGGGCAAAGCTAACTACGGGCTAGCACAATTTGAACAGTATTTACAGCCAGGTTTGAGTGAAAAAAATGATCTCCATTGTGTAATTGGATGAACAATATCCCTCTGTCCCTTTGTCTTTTCTGTCAGCGAAGTATTTACTCTCACGGACAATTAATGAGTAAAAAAATTGCAACATGCTACGACTCCTGCAGTTGCGCTTCTGGCCTCTCTTTTGCCCATTAAGACGAGTTAGCACAAGTTTGTAGCTGATTTTATTCTTAAAATCACCAGATCTTCTTCTCCTACTGCCATGCTTCCTGTTTGTTTGTCTGAGTGATTCCCTGGGTTTGATCTGAGAGGCGCAGCAGCGTCCGGATTCTTTTCCATCTCTCCGCAGATGTCGAGCGTTTGTGCAGCTTTCTTTGTGTTCAGGGGGACGATGGTTCTCGAGATGAAAAAATAAGTCTGTTGTATTACCCAAGTTTGTTAAAACGATGGCGGTTGTTACAGATGCTTTCCATGTAAACAAGTGGCCGCTGCTCCCAGGGCCGCCTTAACCTACCCATAGGCCCCTGGGCTAACCATGAAATATAGCCCCCCTAAACTCATGTCTGATAGTAATATGTACTAATGTGTGTAAGCAAAAAATATGTATCTTTTTTATGTTTGTTTGTTTGTTTGTTTGTATACTTTATTGTCCCCGTAGGGAACTTTGTCCTCTGCATTTAACCTATCCATCTTATGTAAAATTGATGCATTTATAAGCTAGTAAAAGTAAGGCAAGGTAGTTTTATATTAGAGTAGGTAACAGGGGCGGACCGGCCATATGTCCATTCTGGAAGAGCACAGAGGGGCCACTGGCTCTAGGGCCACCAGTCCCGCCTCAACTGAGCTTTACCCAAATCTAAAAGTTAAAAAGAAAAGCATCAAAATAGCGAGAATAAGAGGATGGAAACAAAACAAAAATGTGCTGAAAAGCAACAAAAAATGTGATGAAAAAGCAACAAAAACATGAGAAAAACTAAAAAAAACACAAAAAAACACAAAAACGTGAGAGAAACACAAACTGATAGAAACAATAATGAAAAAAACTACAAAAATACGATGTGACAAAAAGTTACCATCACTTTTGTAGGTCTTAGCTTTCAAATGAGGCGTTACATTGTTGCTCTCCAGTCGAGAAGCTTTTAGATTTGGGTAAAGCCCAGTATTAAAAAAAAAAGAATCTAAAAGGAATTCCGTGGAGCATGGTGCACCACAAGGCTCAATTTTGGGACCAATATTATTTATTATTTATATCAATGATTTTGCTTCTGTTTCTATGACCACCTTTCCCGTTCTTTTTGCTGATGATAAAAATAGAAAAATAAATAAAAATAAAAAGTCGACCTGGGGAAAATGCACTCGGTTAAGGCGGGTGGTTAGAGGTTAAAATATGTATTTGTGGAAGTGCACAATTACGCTAATTTGGGCCAGGCTGGTCAGAGTCCAGGGCTGTTTTTCAGTCCCAGTCCGCCCCTGCTAGGTAAGGTTAGTTGGTAGGTAATAGGTATTTTAGGTCATATGTATCCCAGGTTTTTAATGTCGTAATGTATGTTTTTGTTTTTAATATTGTGTATCATCTTGGGTCCCATATAGAAGCTAAATGTTGCTTCAAGGGTGTCCCATTTATGAATATATGCATTATCATCTATGAGTGAATGTATAAAGGCTTTTACCATATATTTGTAATAAACTGAAACTGAACTGAACCTGATAACATGAACTTTCTCCGCATCAGGATTGGCTGTTAAATGGTCAACTGATGCCGCAACAGATAAATAAACAAATGGCAAAACAAACAAAAAAGGCTATTTTAGTTCCGATAGGCCCTTTGACGTTAGCTCGGCCCTGGAGAGTGGGGTTGGTAAACTTGTGCTGCAATGAAGTGATTGACAGAAAATTCAAGAAAGTGGTAGAGTAACTATGGGTTGGTTAACTCGTGCCGCTAATGTAAAGTGAGTGACAGAAAAATCAACAAATTGGATTTTGTTTTGTTATTCAATTCTGATAGGCCCCTGACTACTGTAGGCCCCCGAGCTCCAGCCCAGGCAAGCCCACTGGATAACACGGCCCTGGCTGCTCCGTTCCATGTGTTTTTTTCTGCCACCAGCAACAGCCATGTGTCTGCCAAAGTCTGATGTTGCATATCATTTCAAAGATAGTTTTCCCCAAAAAATTTTAATTGGAGAAGTTCCAAGCAAATTTCAAGCAAAGGGGGGGGGGGTCCTCACTAAATCTTACTCTGTATTCCAGACTGAGCTCGCAAAACATACAATCAATATCTTTTAAACAGGCAGCGTCGCTCTATGTTTACTGATGATCAACGCGCTAAACTAGACAAACTCTTCTTCGGCGCAGGTAAAACTGCCATCGTGCTATGACTGTGAAGAAGAGTGACAGAGAGAATGAAGAGTGTGCGACCTTTGCCCGAGCGTCTGCCTGACAGAGAGGACAAGGACACACTGAGGTCATCCATCACGGAGCTGCAGGGACATCGATCCAAGGGTCGCTGAGCCGCCACCTGTGTGTGAGCCGACTACAGAGGCGCTAGTATGCTAACAGTACACGCGCTCACATTCACACGCTTTGATATAGGTCTAACAACACTCGTGCTGATCAAAGGTGGGTAGACAAGCCAAAATATTGACTCAAGTAAGAGCACTGTTAGAAAGCTATGAAACAGGCCAAAGTCGGCTACAGATGAACAAACTGGCCTCTTCAGAGAGTTTGTCAACACACACAGTGAGTCAGTGTGACGACAACACTTTAGATCCATCTACAGAGTCTCTCAGGACCGGCCGCTCTGAGGTCCGACCAGTGGAGCTTGAAGGGCGCCCAAACTCGTTTCAGTTTCATTCCTCTTTCTAGAGCGAGGAAAGGGCATGGAGGGCCGCAATGTTCGGACTATTGAGCGGTGAGCACACCTGGATATAAGCCACACCGACGAAATTTAAAAAGAACATTTTTTTAGGCCGCAGGTGTCCATGGTACAAAGACACAGGACTTTCTACTCCAATTTCCCGTCTACTTGGGCTGCGTCTGAAACCATCAAATTGTAGCCTCTAGGCACTGACACTAGCAACTAACTCCTTATCCTTTCATGGGGTCGACTGTTAGACCTCTATGCAGTTAGTGAACTAGAGCTTCAGCAGCATTTGAACAATCCGTCCATCCTTAAACAGGGGAAAGGGAAGTGACATCACCAACAGCTGTTTTTCTTCTTCTTTAAAGTTATTGGTGGAGTGAGGCCAAACAAAAGTGCATGTCGCCCCCTACTGTACAGTGTCCAACAACATTGGCGCAGTGGCTTGTGGGATGGCACATAGCTCCTAATCACCGGTTAGTTAGCACCAGAGGTCCCTATGCTAAAGTGGCTAAGATAGTTAGCATCAAGGCTCCTTTTCCTAACTACTTCCTAACTGACTTACCAATTCGGAAGCATCTTGCCATGGCGGACGCTGACGCACATCCGGTTTGGCGTAAGAGCTCTTACCAATCTGCTGGTTTCGGACGCAGCCATAGCCTGGTTCTACCATACCCTCAAACTGATTGCGTTTCGTACAAGGGTCTGGACCTTCACAATTGAGCTCCATTATCAGGTGGGAGGGGTGAACTCCTTTGAAACACCTTTCCTGGTGTTTGAAGGATCAATGGTGAACGTTCGTGGCTCGATGACTTTAACCCTTCACTTTGTCCCTGCGTATTATTTCAGCGGTGACAGTATTTTTCACCTGAAGCGCTGGAGGGCACCTTCCAGCCCCCGCTCAGGTGTGCAGCAAACACTGTGAGCAGAGCTAGGGTCGAGAGGAGGACAGTGATAGGGCCACATGTCCGAGCAGGGCCGACCGTGGGCATAGGCGACCCAGACGGCTGCCATCTGCTGGAGGGAGCGCCGAATTGCGCTTTAATTTTTTTTTAATGGCTGATTTTCTGACATAACTTTCGAACAGAAAGTGTCTTTTGTATTGGAAACTAGAAATTTCAATCATTCAAACCTCCCTGGTCCTACATCTCCGGGGAGCTGCGTAACATTGCGGCGAAAATGCGTAAATTGAAGTAGAGGTTCCCTCTCCAATATAACTGTTGTGCTGTGTCACGATCGCGCATGATGATGGTAATCATAATAAAATAAAATAAAAACCAACGTGTGTGAAAACAGCCGTTATTGTGTCTTTCTCACATTTGAAACGATACTATTTCATATTAGTGAGGTACAGTATGTCTCTTCCTCTCTTTTTCCCTTCATTTCCAATATCTAATTCTGAGCCTGAATAACTGAGGTTTGAATCTCAAGAGAAAAACGGACTATTGCACAGATAACTAGCTCAATTCAACAAGATTTCTAAAATACCCTAAAAAAAAAAAACATCACAACCACAAAAAAATAAATAAAACCATAAACTTAAACATGGCTCTATCTGTTATTTAGGATGTGTTGCCAAAAATAGAGAACTGTCTCGCCTTAAAACTACAAAGGATTGTGGGATGAGCTGCATGTTCCATAACAACAGAGTTTCAAATGTTCCATGCTGAGTTATCGACGGTGATCAAGGTATTTCTCACGGCAGACACATGCTCTCATGACATTCACTCCTCCCCCTCTCTTCCTGTCACTGCGTCATGGTAATTACAGATCTCAGAGATGAATGTAATTAGTCTCCCTCTGGTTAATTGTCTGGGAAGATTAGTGGAATAATGAGTGGGCTACGCTCTCATTTTAAAGTCAGCCTCACCATTAGCTTCTCCATGTGTAGGCTGGGCTCTAAACCAGACACAAGGCCGCATCAAAGGCCGAGAAGCGAAAGGCAATAAGGGATACTTGATATTGAGTTTATGATGAGCTTTGTCTGTGTTAAAATAACACATTTATCAATTTAGGCAGTCTATTGTTAAAGAATAACATTTCTGTTCCACCTGCTGATGTCATGAGGTGGTGAACCTCATCTGAACACATCTTGCCAATAGTCATTATAGGTAATCTTAAGTAGTCACTTTTAGAGTAGATCTAGCAACACACCATGCAGTATCAATCATGTCCAGCTGCATGTTGATAGACGTCTAAACAGCAACTTCCAGCAATGTTAAAAAATCCTCCAGCAACGTCAAATATCCTCCAACAATGTTAAAAATCCTCCAACAATGTTAAAAATCCTCCAACAATGTTAAAAATCCTCCAGCAATGTCAAAAATCCTCCAACAATGTTAAAAAATCCTCCAGCAATGTTAAAAATCCTCCAGCAATGTCAAAAATCCTCCAGCAATGTCAAATATCCTCCAGCAATGTTAAAACCCTCCAACAATGTTAAAAATCCTCCAGCAATGTCAAAAATCCTCCAACAATGTTAAAAAATCCTCCAGCAATGTTAAAAATCCTCCAGCAATGTTAAAAAATCCTCCAGCAATGTCAAAAATCCTCCAGCAATGTCAAAAATCCTCCAGCAATGTTAAAAAATCCTCCAGCAATGTCAAAAATCCTCCAGCAATGTCAAATATCCTCCAGCAATGTTAAAACCCTCCAACAATGTTAAAAATCCTCCAGCAATGTCAAAAATCCTCCAACAATGTTAAAAAATCCTCCAGCAATGTTAAAAATCCTCCAGCAATGTTAAAAAATCCTCCAACAATGTCAAAAATCCTCCAGCAATGTTAAAAAATCTTCCAGCAATGTCAAAAATCCTCCAGCAATGTTAAAAAATCCTCCAGCAATGTTAATCCCGTGTCTGCAGTTTCACTCACGTGTTGAGTCCAGGTGCTTTGTTTGCTCAGATGTTCTTTGACCAGTTCTCCAAACTATTTCAAATTCTAAAACGGGAAATCATAGCGTGTAGAATAGTAATGGGGCGAGGGCGTGTGGCCCCCCCCCCATAGCGTTCTACTAAGAGGTGAGGTTAATTGAAGACATAGAGGTGAGAATGAGAAGCCTGTGTTAAATAATGACTTCAAGAGGTGAAAAGGTTTCAATGGAAAGTTCTTTTTGAGCAAGAACTTTCACAACACGTCCCCACTTCCTTCTGGAAGAATGAGACTAGAATTAGTACATTTTAAATGTTCCTTCAGTAGGCGCTGTTGCAAATGGTCTCAACTTACAGTGGGAACCAGATGTTTACATACACTTTATAAAAAGAAACACATGCATCTTCTCACTGTTTTTTTTTTTTTCAATTTATTTTTTTACAAAGTCTGAAGTTAAAGGAATAGGCCACCGTTTTTACATACTGAGATATGTTCTTACCTTAGCTTTGACGAGTTCTTTAGGACCTGTCTGATCTCCACCCGTGCCTTCAGTCACGTAAACACAGCACAGACGGCGTTAGCATTTAGCCTCTCCCTCTCTCCTCTATAGCTCCAAAACAGGTCAAGATAGAAGCTACCAAGCTCTTCCACGTTTTCCCTATTTAAATATGGTTACGTGAAGTGTTCCACTACAAAGTATAATTACACAAAATTAAACAATGGGGATTTTCTAAGCGGATAAAGGGGGGACTATATTGTAAGGCGTAATAATACCAGGAGTAGTTTGGCATCTGCACAGTAAAGTGAAGATTACTGCTCGGATTTCGAACTACTCCTGGTATTATTACGCCTTACAATAGAGTTCCCCCTTTTATCCGCTTAGAAAATCCACATTGTTTAATTTTGTGTAATTATACTTTGTAGTGGAACACTTCACGTAACCATATTTAAATAGGGAAAACGTGGAAGAGCTTGGTAGCTTCTATCTTCACCTGTTTTGGAGCTATAGTGGAGAGAGGGAGAGGCTAAATGCTAACGCCGTCTGCGCTGTGTTTACGTGACTGAAGGCACGGGTGAAGATCAGACAGGTCCTAAAGAACTCGTCAAAGCTAAGGTAAGAACATATCTCAGTATGTAAAAACGGTGGCCAATTCCTTTAACATACACCATTATACATGCCCGCTCACACTGTCATACACCTATGTGCACAGACACTGGAGGCAAGGTAGGCGAAGTGTCTTGCCCAAGGACACAATGACACTGTGTACAGGATTAAAAACCCCTGACCTCCCGATCCTAAGACGGCCCCGCTCTACCGTCTACCACTGTCGCCCCATAAAGCACAATACAAATCGATTGAAATTCCCAAGGTGATTTTTTTTTTTTAATCTTCTTCTCTGGACTTGTTCCTGAATCCTTGAGACTGTGATACACAACGTTTAAATCTGTATCTAATAATAATGACCTATCCAAGTATTTGTTTTACCTGGTCATGTCACGTTTTATAATCGCCCCAAAAAGTGACTCAAATCCAACATCTCACAGCGAAATGCAAGAGAACAGAACAATAGAAGTCCCCCCCCATTAGAGCGATGGTTGAAGTCTTGGCAGAGTGCACCATCTAGAGGAGAAAAGCATAACTGCAGGTGATTTTGGAACAGAACACACAAGACCTGGATGAGAAAAGACACAAAATCAAAACATAGGTGGTATTACACTGAACGGTTTGAGGTTGAAACACTTTCCTCTCATTCCCAGTTTTAATTTGGTTTATTCCATCATTTCTCCTGCAGGATATTGCACAAAATGGATAATTTTGTATATTTTTTTTATATGTACCAAAGTAGTGACATAAGGGGCTATAACAACGTGTATGTATGTGATCTATAAAAAAAATAGAGGAAGCGGGAAACATTTGTGTACAGATCTTGTGAAGTTTAATAACCAACACTGTTATGTACAAAGCAAGCAACATAATCAAATGAAATAAAACTCAAAATCCTTAAATGCTTGTATTTTAAAAGTAATAATTCCGTTGCAGACGTTTTCTCGGACAGCCCTGGGTGCCTCACAATGACACTTTATACACTAGTGGTTCTTTAGGGAGAAAACAGTGCAAGTACGAGGGAAACCGTGTGAACATTTGGATGAACCCTGAAGATCTGTCTGAATGACAGCTGCCACAATGTTCTGAACAACATCAAATCATATCTGGTGTTTGATTCAGCAAGTATTGTTTTGCATATTTTCGTTTTCAAATACCAGAAGCAAAGAGGCCACGATTAAACCGTTCCACTGTTAATAGGATCACTAAGCCGTCACTACGTTAACATAGGATTTAGATTCAGAATGATGAAAGCCACCATGTTAACCATGTTTATGTGCCATGTGCTGTATGACAGTGGTTCTTAACTGGCGGGTCGGGGCCCAATAGTGGGTCACCAGCTCACTAGCCACCAGCCCTTCCTCTCAATATTCATCACTGAAAATGTATTGAAACTAGAGGTCGACCGATATGGGTTTTTCTAAGGCTGGTGCCGATATGCTCGGCCCATGTTTCCTTGTTTTTCCATATTATGATGCCGAACTGTAAAATGTGTCAGTGAACAGTGACAGCAGGGGGCGCTTTATTGGGGCATAGGGCTGATTTATTGATGTTTAGTAGGTTCTCTCGTAGGAGCTCGTTAAAAAGACAGAAATCAGCAGTTTCTCTGCTCCCCTGAGGCCTAGGTAGTTGAGGGAGGAGCCATCACCAATGCAAATGACTTTCGGCTCCGGAGATATCGGCCTTTTACTGGAAATAAATCAGCCAATATTGTAAAATACACAAATAACTTCTACTTGAAACACGGTCAGTTTGTTCAATGACTGTTATTGGATTGTTTTTGTTATGATTTCAGCTTCATAGGCTTTTTAGACAATTTCAAAAATAATGTATGGGAAATACAGTATTTTACATAATAGACAAATTAAATTCTGTTTGGGTCGCGGCTAGTCATTCTGTGGTGATGGTGTGTCCCCAAAACCATACCTTATTCTACGACCTTCCTTACAACAACAGGACACCTGTGTAGTTCCATTTCCAAAAGCAAATAGAACTCGGTGTTTCCTGACACTTGGTACATGTGTGACATGTGTGCACCAGTGGTTTGTAACTGTATGATATACAGTAGCTTTGAGTAAAAACAAGTTTAGCAAAGTCTGTGTCCAGACTTTGTGGACTGGGTTGACCCAGTTTGGTGCATTTAGTTATTTTAGGGAGGCACTAGCAACACTTTAAAAGTGAACTTTAAGGTTTTGGCATAGGTTTGCGCTCATTCAGGACTATTTCCCAACAACATGAATGGAACTTGTTACGACTACTAAACTACGAGTGGGCAGGCACACAGGGGTAGATCAGAAATCAGGGGTGGCTCGCGCCCTCTCTGGCCACCCCCTAGACATATTTACTTCAATAAAATGCATTTTGCCATCTTATTTCCACGTATATTTTGATGTTAATTGTACATCATTTTTTAGTAAAGAGATGGCCTTTATCAGCGCCACTTGAAAGTCATTAACCATGTACAGACGGCAGCGCGTCATACTGGGGGCTCGGCTTAGCTGAGGAGGAAGGAAGTATGTAACGGGAATCCCAATTTGTCACTCTTTTTAGCCGTTTTCCATCGGATTGTTAACATATTTACACTTAAGCTAGCGCTAGCATGTGTAGCATGAAACTAACGTTAGAATGATGGTAAGCATTCTCCGTTGTTTATGAATGTATGGGCTGTTGAACCACGGATGTTCCTCTCCATGCCTCTGTATCTTTATTTGATAGAAAATATATTAATAATTCAGCGTTTGTTAAAGTCGAGGTGGAGTTGTCCATCCCCCCGCCCCTTTGTCTACAATAAGCAAATAACTACAGCTATGCTAGGAACTACAGATTTTGTGGGGAAAATTAAGAGTCGTGAATAAATGACAGGAGCCAACTGAAGTGTGTAGCTTGTAAGTTTTAAATTGTTTCGGAGGGTTTTACTTTACTATATTGTGCAGCCGTATTCTAAAAGTACACCCAGGGCGGCCGCGTTTCCTGTGTCGCCTTCCGTCCCTTCATTGGTGCGCCTCTCTTCTTCGCAGCTCGTGAGGTTTTAAAACTACCCCTACAGAGGTGATAAAAGTACAGCTAACCTATGACCACAGCAGAACAGCGAAAAAAAAAAAACCTTTACAGAGGAGCCAGTTAAAAAACCACCAGTTAGTCGGGTCTGTACAGCAGTGTGAGGACAGGGGGCACTATGTACACACACTGGGAATACATGTGTGTTGGGTGTGTCAGTTCGGTCTGGGCGATCACACCAACGAGGAGGAGCAGAGAAGGGAAAAGAGGAGGAGGAACAGGAGAACAGGGTGGGTCTTCCTCTGTGTCAGGTGCAGACTGGTCACAACAAAACCAGGGCTGCTCCGTTCTTTAAAAAGTTCTTCAGCGTTTCTTCAGTTTCCCAAAGGACCACCCTGCAGGAGCAAAACACAGTTGTACTTTTGGATTTATAGCCTGAACACATCTCTTACAGTGTTGTTTTTGTCACCGATGACAAAGACTGAATTATTTTATTAACACCCCTCTGACTTTGAATGAATGAACGAATGAACAAACGTTTGTTCATTTCAGTTACAAAATGTATATACAGCTTAGTGATTACAAACAGGGAAGGTCGCTGAAAAGGTGTCGGCTGAGGCCACGGCTCATTATGCCTACCCTAGTAGTCCAGGGATGTCCTGATCCGATATTCAGTATAGGAAACGGAGGCCGATCGTGGATTTTTGAGAGTATCGGATTGGAAGCTGAAGTCAGTCCCTGTCCCTTCCCCTCCCTCCCTTCCTATGCTTCCACCTGCAGTCACAAACTGCGGGCCACTCAACAGAGACATAAAGATTGCTTACTGCGCTGGGAAATCAGGTGTTAGTTTTCATCATCTGAGAGGTGAGGTTTAGCAATGGCCATCTCCTCCTTGCTGTTGGCAATCATCTTGCACTTCTGCAAAGATAAAAAGGGACATCTTAGACATTTTATTCTGGCAAAGACACAACGTTCACAAGCGAGGAGGGAAAAAAAGCATTTGGTCATTTGTTGTTGAAAGAATACCTCAGTGAGCTCCTTGATGGTGTGAACGTTGGCCTGGTGAGCCACTTTCCTCTTGGCCTCTTCGATGTGGTCCAGGTTGAGGGAGGGGGCTGGGGGGGCCAGGCTGGGCGGGGGTTTGTTGGTGATGGTGGGCAGAGGGGCCAGGGGGGGCATGGCAGCCAGTGCACCCATGTTACTGAGGGCAGCGGTCATAGTTGCCGCCGTCATGCTGGCCATAGCTGCGCTCATGTTGGACATGGAGGGCATCCCCGGGAGGCTGGACAGCCCTAATGAAGCCATATTGGGCATCCCCATCCCCATGGGGAGGGGCAGGGGCAGAGGCAGGGACAGCGGTGCAGGGGAGGGAGAGGGCAGTGGCAGCTGGAGGATGGCTTTGGGACGAAGACTCTCTGGGATGGGAACGCCAGCCTTGGCACACATGGCAGCTGCATTAGCTTTAGCTATTTCCAGCAACTGGTCCTTATCTGAAACAAAATCAAAAGAATAAGAAACACAGACCCCGACAAGCCTAGCCTGAAAAAACAAAACAAAACAGGAGTGGCGATCTTTTTGCATAGCGTACGCTATTTTGTACAATGTTGCAATTTTTAAAAATAAAAATAAATAATTGAATATTATTTCACATTCATTATGTATCACCATGGTTTGGTTTCAGTCACATGACTGAATGGATGCCATGAGAACTTCACCTGGCTCCATGTATAGAAAACTAGCTCTCATGGGAAGCTGTTGTTTTCACACAAACAGAAGGCAAAATGGCCGTGTTTTGACTAACATGCAAATAACTGTCCAAAGCTGAAGCTTAACTTCAAATGCTTCAAACAAGGAAGCACTCCCCCATTCACTCACATTTATAGTGTCAGACACTGGAGGCAAAGCGGATCAAGTGTCTTGCCCAAGGACACAATGACAGTTGGCACCAGTGGGATTCGAACTGCCAACCCTTCAGTCACAGGCCGACACGCTCTACTCTTTCTGCCATTATCACACGTTTCAAACGGCTGTTAATTATAGAAGGGTCTGAATGCAGCCGGTGGAGGGACAACACTTAGAAAAATAATCCAAACTAACCTTAAACATAACCTTAGAGCTGCACTAAGCTGCACTAAGCTGCTGGCTGTCGCTGCGTCTGCTGCTTCAAACATTTGCGATTTCTACACGTGTGGGGGGCAGATGGGGGTTAGGGGTGTGATGAGGTGGTGCGCTGTGAGGTGGAGGTGGTGCGGCGGTTTGCGAAGTTAGCTCATATTGCGATGCAATGTGGGAATGTAACCATGCCAGTCTGGGAAAATGGAGTAGCTGAGAGGTGTGCTAAAGGTGTTTGATTGAGAAGAATTGACATAAATGTTACAGGGAAAAAAAAGTGGAGGTGACGTCATTTCCTGTGGCGGTTTGACTCTCCATCAGCTACATTCAGACTCTCGTGCTTTTTTCCCTTACTCAACTTCAGACTTAATCTTTAAAATGTTAACCCAAAGGTTTGCCACATAAAGATTTAATCACAGTGGGAAGTAAACAAAAATCTTGAGTACAGACGCAGTATGTAAAAGTATTATTACTTTAAACTAATGAACTTAATAATATTTTGATGTTATACAACTATTACTTCAGAACGTGACTCGTGAGCTGGTGCGTCCATACCAGCCAGTGGAGAGTGTCTGAAGCCTTACCCAGCTCGGTGAGCCGTGGAGGCGACTTGCTGGAGCTGCGTCGTGGCCTGGACCCTGAGCGGCGCTGGTTGCGGAGGATGAGCACCGGCGAGTGGCTGGGCTCTCTCTTCCATCTGTCCCGTCTGTCTAAAGAACCGCTGCGGAACGCCTGCCGTCTCCCCCTGCCCCTGGAGCGGGACCTGCGCCTACGGTCCGACGAGCGGGACCGGGACCTCCTCCTCCGTCCTGCAGACCTGCTCCGGGATCGCTTGCTCCTCCCCGTGGAGCGGCTCCGGGAACGCTTCCTCCTTCCCGGGGACCTGCTCTTGGAACGCTTGCCTTTGCCTGGAGAGCGACTCTTGGAGCGTTTACTTCTCACCGGAGACCTGCTCTTTGATCGTTTACTTCTCCCTGGGGACCGGCTTCTTGATCGCTTGTTCCTCCCTGCGGACCGGCTCCTGGACCTCTTGCCTCTCCCCGCGGATCGGCTCTTTGATCGTCTGCTTCGGTCTGCAGATTTGGAGCGCCTCCTTCCTCGCGCCGCGGCGGAGCGGCTGCGTGAGCGCCTTTTCCTGACTGGAGAGCGGGACTTTGATTTGCGGGTTCGCATTCGAGACTTGGAGGAGGAGCGTTTACGGCGTGTTGCTGAACGGGAGCGGCTGGACCTCCTTCGACGGCCAGGACTTCGGGACTTGGACCGCTTCTTTTTCCGTTCTGCAGGCGACTTGGACTTCCTCCTTACTGGAGTTTTGGACCTGAAACAACAAACGACATGGATTTATTCCTACTGAAAAACATCAACTTTCAATCAATTAGGGATTATCTTAGTCTAGGGTTTTTCGTTTGTTTCTTTTTTCATTTCCTATGCCATGTTGGGACCATAGACTGGTAGTCTAGTCTCTCAGACCTTTCTTCAGAGGAGTTTTTATCCTTAGCAAATCGATACTTGGTTTACAATACCGATCTCTCAATAATATTTTTCCCGATACCTAATCCAATTTCGAAGCAAAACTGTGACCAAATTAATGGTCAACAGTGCGTATTCCTCGTGGATAAAACTTATTTTGCCAATGTAGCAATCCAAGAACTGCTACTTCAAAGCACAGTTTGATTGATTTTGAGATTGACCTCACCTCGACTTCTTCTTGCGGGTCTTGGAAGTAGAGCGCCTTGTGGATGAGGTAGAGCGTGACAGCTGTCGGCGCTTTACTGGTGACTGGGATTTGGAGAGCTCCTTCTTCTGGGGTGGAGATGCTGGAGGTTTACACTCTGTCTGAGCAGGAGAGGACAATCCGTCCTCATCGGGACCAGAGGCGGGTGCTGCAGATACAGAAGGGGACGTGCCGCCATCTTCTTCATTCAGCTGCCCCGTCTCCTCTTTGTCCAGGTCCAGAGGTGTCTCTTGGGGCCTTTCTGAAGTGTTATCAGTTTGAGAACTGGAAGCAGCGGCACCAGACATTAATTTCATGTCAGCTGCAAATTAAAAAACAGCAAATTATGTGAATTAATAGTTTTTTTTAAATACATGAAACATACAAATCAATAGAGTTCATGTCAGAGCTGGTCTCTTTGAGATGACACTAAATCTGGACCAAACTGGGTGTAAACACGGTCTAAATGAGGCCAAACTTGAAGACGAGACAAAAGTGTCCATTTTTATCCAAGTCGAGAGAACCACTGATGGTCTGCATCGGGTATACCAACCGCCAATTCTGACGGCCTTAGATTAGAGAGTTTGCCAATGAAAATTAGGCCAAAAAACAGTGCTGCCAAAACCTGCAGACAAAGGTCAGAAGGTCACTGAATTTCATGTGATTACTGGTTGGAACATTTAGCCATAAATTCTTCTTTGAGGTTCAAATCTTAGCTCTGATTACTACATACTATTGTTGTATCCTTGCTCAAGACACACCCCCACTTTTCAGGATACATTTACCTCCACCAAATGGGGGCAGAGTGAAGCAATGCATGAATAATGGTCGAAGTGCTGTAGTGCTTTGAGAAGCTTGGCAATCTTGTAAAGTGGAATACAAACTAGGTACATTGTTTTTATTGTCATCTGCTAAGAAAATATTGTTGGAAAAAGGAAGGACATTCCTGTAAAACAGAAAAGTAAATGTGGTTTTGTACGTTTACCCGTTTCTAACAGCCCATCTAGTGACGTGCTGCAAATTAGCTTCTGCTATAAGTACTACAATGTCAAACTTCTTTTACAGTGTCTATGTTTTAGTATCTGTCCCCATCACATAAACATAAAATAAATAATGTCATCTTGTACAGGTGAAGAGTGCATACTAACCGTCTGTTTTGTCCTCGTTGGGCTTTACTTTCCCTGGCATGGACTCTTTTTTCCCTCTCACAGGAGAGGGTGAGGTGGATCGCGCAGGAGAGCTTGCGTTGGACTGCGCATCACTTGACTTGGACCTGGACCTCGAGATTTTTCTGATCTTCTTGGGCGTTTTAGACTTTCTCTTTGCTGGGGGAGGTGAGCGGGACTTTGATCGATGCCTTCTTCCTGGGCTCTTGTTTCTTCTCCCGAGCGATCGAGATCGTCTTCTGGCGGGTGACCTGGACTTCGACCGTCTGCGTGGGGATTTGCGAACACTTCTCGATCTTGAACGATGACCACGCTTTACGGCGGATCGCGATCTGGACCTCCTGCCTCTACGCGCCGATCGGGAGCGAGATCTCTTTGACTTAAGCGGTGGGGATCTGCGATGCCGTGATATGGATCGACTTCTCGAGCGTCTTCCACCGATGCGTCTTACTGGTGAGCGTGTCCTTGATCTTCGCCCACCCCGCCTCGATCTGGAGCGTGATTTTCTGAGCTTTGCAGAACGTGATCGTGAGCGTCTGGCGACTGCGCCACGTCTCGGTGTCCGGCTGCGAGACCTCTTTGTTCTTCCCCTGGATCTTGATTTAGATCTTTGGCGCCTCTTTGGGGATTTTGAGACAGATCTTCGTTTCGGTTTCTTTTTCGGTGAAGGCGAACTCCTGCGCCGTTTTGGTGACACGGATGTCCGTTTAGATCTGGGAGACTTAGACACCTTCTTTTTGGGGGTAATAGAACGTGAACTTGACCGGGATTGGGAAGGGTTCTTTTTCAAGGGTTTTGGCGAGTGGGATGGTTTTCTCTTAGGGGACTTTGAACGGGATCGAGAGGGGTTCTTTTTCAGTGGTTTAGAGGATTGGGATGGTTTTCTCTTAGGGGACTTTGACCGGGACCGAGAAAGGTCTTTTTTCATTGGTTTAGGGGTTGGGGATACTCTACTCTTCGGGGACTTTGAACGGGATCGAGAAGCCTGCCTAGGTTTTTGAGAATTATCCTTTGAAGATGTAATAGGAAGGCAGTGTGACTGCTCAGACAGCTTCTCAGCCATGTTATTCTCACATGCAACAGATTGTTGCAAATCTTGACAAAGAGTCAGTGATTTTTGGTCACAAGGCTCGGGCGTCTTGACATCTAAGCAGGTAGCAGGGTTTGGAGAGCTTTGGGTTTGGGATTCTGGGAGGATCTGCTGTAAATCCTCCTGTTTCATACACTGAGTATCTCTGAATGCAGGTGAAGAACCTGCATCCTGTTTGGGGATGATGTCCGGAAGAACATGGGAATGGTTGAATGTGTCCTCGCCAGAGCTCTCCTGTTTTACGTCGGTTGGTTCAATGTCATCATTGGTTGTAGACATAAACCTCACTTCTGTTCCATTGGTATGGCTGTCCTTTGGCGCAGAAGGTGAAATGGTCATATCTGATTTCTCCTCTTTGTTCATCTCAGGAACTTCAGTCTTGGGCGTTTGCACTGGAGACTCTTTCTCATCTCCGTCCTGGCTGTTGACTTTGGACACTGGATCAGGGAAGTTCTGGCACACTTTAACATCATCAAGCTCATTAGCAGGCTCTGTCAGCTCTGTGGAAGGCTCCTCCTCAGAGTCTGAGCCTGAGGCTGAACTGCTTTCTGTATGAGAATGAGATGGTGACTTTTTCTCCTGTTTCTCATCCTTCTTTCTCTTTTTTTTCTTTTTTTTGCCTGCATGTCTTTTGTGCTTTTTGGATTTAGAGTCTCCATCAACACGATCTGTGAAGTAATATAAAAACATTACCTTATTGTTGTTGATTTCAGAGTTATTCATATTTTCATCACCCTTTTTCTTCGTTGGAAAATTCAATTCCTCAGTAAAAACATTTCCTCAACAGTGGATATTTATTCATTTAGTCAGTTAGTTCATCTAGTTCTTACATTTTTGTAAAATGTACAAGACAAGAACTTGCTATTATCATAAATCAGTGCTTCTCAATTATTTCCTATTACGCCCCCCTTCATACACTTTCACAAAGCAGGTTGACTGTTGCCAATATTTGGCACATTTTTGCCGGAAAAACTTTTATATATATATATATATATTCTTAATTAATTTGGACACAGTAAACACACCAGGTCACATGTGGACCCCCCTGGCATCACCCAGCGCCCCACTATTTGAGAAGGACTGTCGTAAATCAATTATAAATTATGCCCCAAAAAAGTGTTTGAGAATTTTATTTTGACCACATTTCAAATGTGCCACTTTAGGATGTTTCATGAAAATTCCTGGAAAACCACAATCCTCTGGTCTATTATGTCATAATCAATCAAACTGGAATAATCAAATTAGTGGTTGCAGTTCCAGTGATTTTCATTTACACTTGTACATTTGGATTAATATCTAATTGTTACTTCATGTTCATTGTACATCTCTTTAATTGATTTCTTTTTTTAAGTAATGCAGTAATGCTTATGTTTGGTAGTGTTTTTAAATACAGATTATCAATCCCCTTCATATACACAAGAGCTTGATATGTTCCTCATCTCAGTGCAATAACAGAACTGAAAAATCCCTCTTACCTGTTGAAGGAGCCTTTTTACTGTCCCCTTTTGGTACAGCGTTGTCATCAGCTCCTGTCACTGCTGCCAGTCGGGCACTGGAAAGAAGTGGATATGCAGCATTTGTGTTATTAAAAACACTTGACTTATGAAGGGGACAAAGACCAGTAAAATGTAAGTATTCAAAATTAATATTAACGGAAACCTGAGCGGAGAATAATGCAAAGTTACCGGTTACTTGAACCACTTGTGCATAAGCTGTGAAACTTCCCCGGTGACTTTTCTTTGCACCGCACTGGACGTTCTAGCACGCTCCTTTTTCCCCAAAGCTCCTCCTGAGGCCCTACGTATCCAGCAAATTCTTTCCTCTCCTCTCGATCTCCAGCAAACCTTTCATCAACATTTGCCGCAACTTTACTGCAGCACATGAGGCAGCCCTGTCTAGTTTTTTGTTCCTCTTTATTGACAATAGCTGTGCCGTGAACAGCAGCAAAGAGGGGGGCGGGAGGTGTAAGACTGAGTCGGCTTGGAGAGGAAGTTTCAGGAGGTGAAACTATTGGAGATGTTGTGTCAGCAGTTTTCAATTAATTTAGCATTTTCTAACCAACAAAATGTGAAATAGAGAAAGAGATGCGTTTAAGGTTGTAGGAGAGAGGAAAAACAGGCGAGGATGCTGAACTGACCTGGCTCGTGTGGTCCTGACGGGTCTCGGTGGTGGTGACTCTTTGTCGGATTCTGCAGATTCTGAGCTGCTTTCCTTTTCACCCTTCCTTCTCCTTCTCTTCTTCTTACTCTTGTGTTTTTTGTGTTTTTTACTTTTTTTGTGTGTCATTTCATTTTCCATTTTGGAGTCAACCTTTTCAGGAGACTCGTCCTCTCCTGCAAAACACCACATTCATTGTTGTATTTGAGATGTACGCACACATTTTGTAAAACTTGGGGGGCGAACTATGGTCAGTCTGGGATCATTTAAAAAGGGATCATTATTTCTAGATTATGACACATACAGTGATTGGGATATTATTATCGAATTACTCATTTCCGAAATACATGCTGGGTCACAGTTGAGGCGAGCTGTGCACATGCAAACAACTTAGAGAGACCACAGATTGAGATAAATGTTAGACAAACATCATCGTAAACGAGCCAAAAATGACAAAATATTCGCAGGACAAGGGCTTCACAGTCTAAAAGCATCGTCATTCATCCTATTGGGTCATGCTGTATGGCCATACCATCTCTGTAGTACAATCATAACCTAGATCTCATAGAAAATAATTAGGCCAATTGCCACGCATTTGTTGATGCTAACGCAGCTAGAGCAAACGTTCACTGCAGCTTAAAAATACTCTCACTGAGGAGGGTCTGCAATACTAAAACATCATTATTGTAAGGAAAGACTAACAAAGCATTATGGTATTTAAGGCCTATTGATGTACAAAGGCCCTCCCAGTCCTACTGGATTACTTTGAAAGGCTGAGACCCGGAACACATGGCTACTTAATATGCGAAAAACAAAGCCATTACAGCTGGTGGACTGATTCTATCAGAGTCTGACTCTGCAGTGCTTCCATGTCTCCTTTAGAACAAAGGTAAGACCCTCTTCAGTGAGTATTTATAAGCTGCTGAGGATGCTAGCACCAGCCGTGTTAGCATTAGTGAGTGTATTGTGCGTAGCCAATTTATGTGAAGTGTATTTACTTTTAAGCATTTATTATTATTATCATTATCATTATTTATACATGAGCCTTTTTGCTTCCAATACCAATACGATACTGCAGTTTGAGTATTTGCCGATATCTGATATTAACCGATGGCTTTCTCTCAGTGAAAAAGTGAACGGTCCACTTAACTTCAACGTGAAAGCAATAAAGTCTTATCTTTTCTTGTCATGATGTTCAAGATCAATTATCAATTACCGTATTTTCCGGACTATAAGTCGCTCCGGAGAATAAGTCACACCAGCCATGGCTACTGTCTGGACATGGAGGTCACGTTGTTCAAGCTCTCATGCCGTTCGCGGTGGCCATCAAGCTTCTGACCACGATTAGCTTTTTTTTGTTTTCTTCATTGCAATAAGGGAAACCTCCACTTTTCGCGAGTCCCTCACAAGTTTCTCGCTCACTCCAAGCTTTCTTTCGACTGCTCGATTGCCATTTTTTAAATATTACATTTTTAAATCAGATACTGGTACACAAGCCTAGAGTGCCCTCTCGCGGCTATCAGTGTGAAAATATCAAACATGTGAAATTATATATTTTGATATACAAGTCACACCTGAGTATAAGTCGCATCCCCAGCCAAAATATGAAAAAAGTGTGACTTATAGTCCGGAAAATCTATTTATCTACTAATGGAAACTAATGGAAGAAACAACTAACAGGCATCACTGAATTTTCCACACTATCCTTGAGACAGGATCTTATATCAATAAAAACAACTCACATAAAGTGATCTGATCAGTACAACTTGTGCATTACAATACATAGATTATGGAAGTTATTCTTTAACAGCATTTCATAAACTATAATATCAAACGGCCACTCCGACAGTGGTGCTGAGAGACAAAACTGTATCAGATATTTGTAACCGATACCAGATATCGTTTTTTCAGTATCGGCTTTGATACACGATACCAGTATCGGATCGGTGCATCCCTACTAATTTGCATCCGTTGTCCCACACTCAAGCACTCAAAGGCAAGGCATGTTTATTTATACGACGCATTGGACTATTGTACATGTTTATTATTGGTAGGGGAAACCGGAGTGCCCGGAGGAAAACTACACAGACACAGGGAGAACATGCAAACTTCAGAGAGGCCCTGTCCAGGTGGGAATCGTACCCGGACCTTCTAGCTGTGAAGCACAAGCACTAACCGCTGTGCCACCGTGCCCAAGGTTATGACTGTTCTAAAGAGATAGTAAGGCCTTATAGCATGACCCAATATGATAAATGACGAGGCTTTCAGACCGTGATTCCCTTGTCATGAAATTATTTCTACAGTTCTGGCTCATTTACAATGATGTTTGACTGACGTTTATCCAAACCTGCGATAAACGCTCTCATTTGTTTGTGCATGCACAGAGCACCTCAACTGTGACCTTTCACATATTTCGGAAAAGAGGAATTGATTTACTTTACTCACCTGATGGAACATCTACACTCTCCATGGCAGCTGCCCTCTTCCTCCTCTCTTCTTCCCCTTTCTTCCTGAGCAGCCCCAGTCCTGCACTGAGGAAAAGATACAACTGTGAGTGTGAACATCAAACCAACCAAATTAAATACAATGGCAATCACTACAAAATCTAACAATCTTTTAATGTCACGTTACACATTACATCATGAAATGTTGTTAAGAAAAATGAATCCAATCCAAATCCTCCTTCTAAGGCAAACTTGATAGATCCACAAGGGAAATTGTGTTGCCACAGTAGTTCAAAAATACCATTAAAGCCATCTCATTCACCAGATAAGCAGTATTCAAATACTAATAATAAAGGATTAAAATTGAATTCGGATTGAATATTTAGTAGATAAGAAAGTAGGTACCCATATTATGCAAGTGTATGTAATAAATACAAATATTTAATAATACATAAATGGTGGGATGGACAAAACATGTGCAACATTAAACCTACTACCCACTGGACTTCACTCTTTTACTCTGGCAAAGACTGAAAATGGTGACATATTTTGACGTCTCAAACGCCCAAGTTTTAGCGCCCAAATGGTTGTTCAAAGTGAGCTTAATATGGGCGGTCATTCATCACTCCGCAGCACAGTAACACAAGTGACGCTTCGTGTGAAATAGCGCACATTATTCAGTCTCACTTCCCGGGAGATTGATTCTGTTCATCCAGAAACAAGTGGCATCAGTCAAACGACAGTGGAACGTGCTACAACTGTATTATGGGCCTGTACGGTTTATGGCAGCCCTGAATCAGTCACACTCGTGTTAGCCCAAGGCTCGGCACGGCACGCATTATCTAACAATTGCATAACTGAATAAGTCCGCTACAAACATCTATATTTACAGTGAATATTTTTAAACACTACCACATAACAAAATATATTTCATTACTAAGTCTTGCATGCTGTTTTAGCCATGTATTTCAGCGTACCCAACAGTTAGCTGTAGCATAGTTAGCATGCTATTGAGCTAGCATTTGTTTTATTTACTTTAGCCGTTAGCCGCTGAGTGTAACTCACTTATTTGTAATTTAATGAAGTCGGGAATGATGCATTTACTTACCCCGAAGATGTCCAGGAAAATGAGAAAAACAACTGCCTTCAGCAGACGCTCCAAACCGTAAAAAACACTGTCGGGAATGTGCCAGAGTTCACATTAGCCTCTTGCTAACGCATCCGCCATGATTCAGAAAGAGTATCCCACAATGCTCCGCGGGAGCAACCAGAGCAGTGGCGTTGCTGTTTCCACGGCAACGGCATATTCGCGTACGCGCTCGGAACATTTCTTCCATTCATATATATATATATATATATATATTTAAAAAAAAGGAAAATCTTCTCAACATGAGGAGTGTCCCGTAAAACCACTCTCAATACAATTAGTCAAATTAAAAATACTTTACCTCTCATTGGGTGAAAACTCACTCTAGTAGATTAATATATAGTGCAAATAATTGGCATTGCGCGTTTCTGCGTTCAGATGAGTAAATAGTGGTAAATATGTTTTTTATAAATGAAAAGGGAAAAAGCGGAAGTGGAGGCGTCGTTAGCGGAAACAGGCGGTAGACGTTCAACACAACACCCATGGATCTATTATATTAAACACCAGGGCGGCGTGATGTGGCGGAGCTTTTTGGAACATTTAACGCTAAATCACAAATATGAAGAAACGATTCAACATCAACCTAGACGACAGCACTTTTACCAAAGATAGAACCCCGGTGCGTTTCTGATTGACCTGTCACGGATGAGTAAACCGTAGTTTTTCGGCTCGCTCGGCTAACTAACGTTACACGCTTTTATTATGATTCTGCAACGCGCGCCAACTTCCAACATCGTTCTTGAATGGGATCGTTGTGCCTATTTCTACACACATTTGTTCTTATGGATGCTAAATTGGGGGGAAAACAATGGTTCGATCAAATAGATTTTTTTAAAATCATGTGAAGATAATTTGTATGCCATACTGTTTTGTTCTGAAAAGAATAAACAACCTCAAATCTACCAGAACATGAAAAGTCTGAACGCTAAACTGCCTTTATGCTATGTTTGAAAGGCATCACCCAAACCTAAAAGCTTACAGCCTATAGAGTTCGGGAATGTCCACAGTTACCATGGAGATCCGCCATCTTTGCAGCTGTTAGCATACATTTCCATAGACTAACATTAGCTAAAAACAGTATAAAAAGTGGAGAAAAAACCAGTGGAACGAATCCGTTAGCTGCTGACATACTGCTGGTATATACATCTAACACACTGTGGTGTCCAAGTGTTTTAATGTGAACAATAACTCCAGTATTTTAACTTTTAAAATCTCCATTAGTTTACAATGGCTGCTAATCCCATAATGCTTAGCGATATGACGTCACATTCCCGAACTCTATAGGCCAGTCTAATGCCTCATTTGAAAGCTAAGACCGACAAAACTGATTTAAATAGATCTGTTATCTTGCATTGCTGCCGTGATGCCATCACTTTCTTTGTTGTGTTTTTGTGGCTTTTTTATTGCATTTTTGTCACTTTTTTTTGCTCTTTGTTTATTTTTTGTTGTGTTTTCATCCTCGTTTTTGTTGTGAGTTTGACGTTTTTTTCCAAGAAGCTTTTGGATATGGGTAAAGCCAAACTTGAGAAAATGTGCTTGGTTCAGACAGGGTTAAGAGGTTAATATTGCTCCCTAATAAAACAAAATGCACTTTCTGATTCAGCTGAAAGTGAATCATCAGAAAAAAAAAGTTTTGTTTTCAAATCTTGTTTTTAGCTTATCTAATGGTTGTTTTTAACCTGTCTCAAACCATGTATTTTACTCTTTACTCTATGTCGCTCCAAAGTTCTGTGAAGAATGAATTTGGAACATGAAGTTATTATTGTAGCAGGCCATTAAAGACTAACTTCTAACGCTTCTGTTGCAGTTGAAACCGCAGTTCAAGTCGTCTTCAAATCGAGAGGAAGCCAGTGATGTATCCTCAGCTGCAGGACAGCCCATGTCCTACGCCCAGTACATCGTCCAGAGCAAAAGCAACGCCACAGTCCCTCTCGAAAAAGACCGCTCCTCGTCCACGCTGCCCAGGCCCGAAGACTGTCCCGAAGAGGCGCTAAACTCGGCGTCATCCGCAGCACAAGGCGGCCAGATACTTCAAGACTGCGCCAAAACCACAGATGAGGAAGCAACTCCTTCGAACAGAAAAGACGAGGGAGTTCAAATCTCAGGGCCCAAACCGGTGGGGTCCGGGAGCAGCGTTATAGTCAGTCCCCGGCAGGTAAATTCACTTCTGATTTTAGTCCCTTTTTTTTTTAACGCTTTTTTAAGCTTTCAGTTTTGGGTAAAGCCAAACTGGAAGACAATGTGCTCGGTTCAGGTGGGGGTTAAGAGGTTGACTTCTTCTATGATTTGAAAATGCTATAAATGTTATGTACATACACATAAGCTCGAGAATATATATTTTTCAACACTGTATAGACAAGTTACTTCATACCATAGTACTTGCTTGAATAGTGACTGCTATGTGTCCGTGTTATAAAATTGTTATTATGATCGTCATTTGTGATGTAATTTCAGAGAGGAAATCCCATCCTGAAATATGTGCGTACTGTCCCCTGGGAGTTTGGAGAAGTGGTGCCGGACTATGTTCTCGGACAGACCACCTGTGCCCTCTTCCTCAGGTGCCTGCGTTCATATTTGTATGGTTTCCTCAACTCAAGTAAACCAAAGCTCTATTTCTTTCCCAAAGCTATAGTTAGAGAACGTGTATGTTTTCTGGTCTAACATCAGACTTAGTTTCTGAAGTGAGTTTTAAGATTCTACAGATTGTCAGTATTATGGTGTTTTATTCACCTTATTCTGCCCCGCCCACTTTTTCGGCACTTCCTTTGTATTGACTCTTAAGGTAGAGCACAGAGTCTCATTATTTTTTATTATCGTTCATTAAGCGGAGAACGAGGTGGAAATGTTTGCCACTTAAAACCTGATGTTTAGTGGATGGATTTGTGTAAAATGTTCAATTAGGGATGTCACGATTCTACATTTCGGATTCACGATTATTGTGAGGAAAAGTGTTGCGATTTTAAGATTGTTCACAATGATCGAAATGAAGGGAGAAGATGCCAATAATTTCACAAATCCTTTACCGTCCTGTCTAAATGTTGACAAAAAAGAAGCCAGACATTATATTTATTTAAGGATTGTTTTAATTGAAACCCTGTTGAACATTTAGCCTGTGGGATCTGTTTTCTTCATATTATTATTATTATTAGCCATATCTAAAGGAAGTAAATTGATGGGAATGTTTTCAGAGGATGTTCTCTCTGATCTTATGTCTTATGAATTCACTAACCTATCAGCTGATTTCCATGCACTCACTCAGTTTCACTCTCACTTTTACAGCACATAACAAACGCAGCTGCACATAGTTCTTTTGGGACTCTTCCTTTAGCAAAAATTGATAATATTTACTGTCTGTACGTTGGATTATTGAACCTGTCACTGACTTTATGCGTTTTTGGGGTGGATTTAACAACTGAATCCAAGTTGCAGACTTCGGGTCAATCTCGATCATCGTCATGGGATTTTGAAGCTACAGCCACTTGGATTAGTGCAATGGAACGCATTTTGATTTGATACTTGAGTGTCTTTTTGGAGCTGATGTTTAGATTGCAAAAAAGTCATAGTAAAAGCTATATTTATTTGTTTTTATTATGAAACTTCAATCAGTGTCCACATGTCCCTTTAGCACTCTTCTGCGTTTGCTCATGTGCAAAGTGAGTAGCTTGTGCAAAAGTGGATCATAACTCATTTATACATTTTTTACTCACGCAGCATTTTACACCGTTTTTCTATACTGAGATATGTTCTTACCTGAGCTTAGATGAGTTGATGCGTACCTGTATGGTCTTTACGAGTGCACTGAGTCACGCAAAAAGGCTGAAGATGTTGTCAGCATTTAGCCCCTCCCAGCATATTCCCATGGAGTCAAACGGGGGTGAAGCTCTTCCACGTTTTCCCTATTTAAATGCAGTTGCGTGAAAAGTTCCACGATCCAAGTCTAGTTACACAAAATTAAACATGTTGATTTTCTAAGCGGATTAAAAGGGACTTCGACTTCCGCGTAGTAATATCTTCACTTTAAGAGAGAGAGAGAAAAGAGCTTGAGAGGAGCTAACAACATCTTTGGTCTTTTTGCGCGACTGAGCGTACTCGTGAAGACCAGACAGGGACGCATCAACTCGTCTAAGCTCAGGTAAGAACATATCTCAGTTTGGAGATACGGTGGCCTGTTCCTTTAAGTGCAGCATGGCCACATACTTGAATATTTTATTTTTCAGCTTGCACTCGCCATTTAGCACCTGCCTTGATAAATGACCCTCTTTGGTATAGATTTGGTGTTAGCAAAAAGTAGAAAAACATGAAAACCAGTGTCATGCTCTTCGCCGACCAAGGCTCCTGTGTTGTATCTAAAAATATGTGTGAAACCATCTTCATTTCTCTGATCTAAGCTTTATTTTTTCTGTTGTAATCTGCAGTCTGCGATATCACAACCTGAACCCCAACTACATCCACGAGCGGCTCAAACAGCTGGGCTCCGGGTTCGTCCTCCGGGTGCTGCTGGTGCAGGTGGATGTGGTAAGTGCCCAGTTGTTGTGTGGGAACGTTAGTGAGACACTACCGTTTCTAACAAATAAACACAATCCTGTTTCATTTGGCCGTTTCTTCGTTTCCATTAGATCTGTGGTTTGTAGCATGTACAGTTCCTAATGCTTCCTGCAGAGGGGGCTATAACTTCACTTTGAGATGTTGATTAACCTCTTACCTCCCACCTGAACTGAGCACATTTTCCCAAGTTTGGTTTCTTCTAAAAGTGTCTTGAAAATCGGGAATGAAAACGCAACAAAAAGGCAATAATGTGTTTTACAAAAATGCAACAAAAACAAAAAAGTGTGTAAAAGAAGTTACAGAAACGCAGTATAAGGGTTGCAAAAAAATATGGCAAAAATGTGATTATTAGAATTGTTTTTATTATTACAGCAGTACTAAGTAACTCTTGCCCCTAGAGGCCACAAGCGCAACTGCAGGTGTCGTAGCAAGTTGCGATTTTTTTAACTTGTTAAATTGTCCATGAGTGTAAATACTACGCTGACAGAAAAGGCGAAGGGAGAGAGGGATATTGTACATCCAATTACACAATGGAAACTTTTTTTTTTCCACTCAAACTTTGCTGTAAATACTGTTTAAATGGTGCTAGCCCGTAGTTTGCCTGTTAGCTTCTCCTTCATGATTCTATTAGTGTGTATTGGTGGCTCCTGTCAAGTTGCAATTGTGGTTTTCTGGCCAGAGACACCAGGGGGAGATGAAAGACCCTCCAATCATCCCATTAACACTTGTATTACCCCCCAGAGGGACTACGGAAAGGATTTATTAAGGTAAACAAGTTACTTAGTACTGCTTTAATTGAACCTTTATTTAACCAGGAAAGTCACATTGAGATTAAAAACCTCTTTCTCAACGGAGTTCTAGCCTTGAGGCAGCAAAAGATACACAGTTACAGTTTCAAATCTCAAAATAAAATCACATACACATTTTGAGTAATGTTTACAATTTAAAGACCTTTTCTCAAGTGCTCTCAATCTGGACTTAAAAGCGTCCAATGGAATAAGAATAAGTTAGTTTCAAGTCTTTTTCCAACATGTTCCATGTAGAAGGAGCAGAGTAAACAAAAGCCCTTTTTCCCAGTTCTGTATGGGCAAACGGAACAAATGATCATCTGAACGCAAACAGTAAGTAACAATCCTCCGTGAGATTAAAGGAATAGGCCACCGTTTTTACATACTGAGATATGCTCTTACCTCACTTTAGCGGAGTTAATATATCCCCATCTGGTCTTTGTCCGTGCGCTCTGTCACGCAAACGGAGCACATACGCAGCCTCTCCCACATGTCACATAGCTCCAAAAAAGCTCACGATAGAAGCTACCAAGCTCTTCCACGTGTTCCCTATTTAAATAAAGTTACGTGAAGTGTTTTCTTGCGAAGTATATTTACACAGAAATGTAGCATGTCGATTTTATAAGCAAATAAAAAGGGGAACTATATTGTGAGGCGTAATGATACGAGGAGCAAAACGTCCGCGCAGTAACTCCTAAAGGTTATTGACGGAAGTGAGCGGGGGAAGTCTTTAGGAGTTACTGCGCGGACGTTTTACTCCTCGTATCATTACACCTCACAATATAGTCCCCCTTTTTATTTGCTTATAAAATCGACATGCTACATTTCTGTGTAAATATACTTCGCAAGAAAACACTTCACGTAACTTTATTTAAATAGGGAACACGTGGAAGAGCTTGGTAGCTTCTATCGTGAGCTTTTTTGGAGCTATGTGACATGTGGGAGAGGCTGCGTATGTGCTCCGTTTGCCTGGCAGAGCGCACGGACAAAGACCAGACGGGGATATATTAACTCGACTAAAGTGAGGTAAGAGCATATCTCAGTATGTAAAAACGGTGGCCTATTCCTTTAAGTTACATATGTAGGAGGGCAGTAGACCAAGCATGGCCTTATAGATAAAAGTTTACCACTGACCAAGCCTCCTGGAGGACAAAAGAAGGCCATCCCACTCGAGAATACAGTGCACAATGATGGGTCAAGGCTGTACAGTTAGTAATGAACCTCAGAGAAGCCTGATATACAGTGTCAATCGTATGGAGCCATTGAGCAGAGGCATTCATGTAAAACAGGTCTTCATGATTTAAAATATGAAATGTAACAAAAATACAACAATTAAGCGATAAAACGGTTGAGAAGCTTTTAGATTTGGGTAAAGCCAAACTGGAGAAAATGTGCTTGGTTAAAGTGGGGGGTTAAGAGGTAATGTCTTTCCAATACACACACATTATTCTAAGTGATTAGACGTAGAATATTACTGCCGAGGTGTTCGACACAACATAAACCTGCGTCTGTTTTGTGCTGTGGTCAGAAAGACCCTCACCACTCCTTGAAGGAGCTGGCCCGGATCTGCATCATGGCCGACTGCACTCTCGTCCTGGCCTGGAGGTGAGCCGCTTGCCCGATCTTTCTTCAAACACTCGATAATATTTTCCGTTGTCAAATACAGTAGAACTTAAAGCCTGCCCGGTGTCTGTGCTCAGTCCAGAGGAAGCGGGACGATACTTGGAAACGTACAAGTCGTATGAGAAGAAGCCTGCGGACCTGCTGAAGGAGCAAGTGGAGAAAGACTATCTGTCCAAGGTTTGTTTGGACACTACACAAACATCCCAAAAACATTGAGACACATGAAAACGTCACAAGAAAGACATAATGAAGCTCCAAATGCAATACGGAGCAATGGCTTTTAGATTTCGGCCCAGTCATGAAGAAAGAAAGTACGAAACAATACAAAGAAAACAGCATTGGTTACAACTGACAATACAGTATTTTAATTAGGGATGTACCGATCTGCTATTACTTATCAATATCGTTAGTTGATCCGGGCATTTTGAGAGTATCGGATTGGATTGGATTTGATGACTAGACGGATCCGATACAAGATGGCCGTGAATCTGCGGTCATGGATCTGCCGTGGCTCCAGCCTGCAGGTTTACCCCAGCTCAGTGCTGCGAGGTTTATTCATAGACTGTAGAAAATAATGGACGTCTTATGCTCACTCCTCCCCGTTTACCAGAATGACCACGGCCGTGGGGCAATTCATGGCGGATTTACAGGCTCCGCCTCCCCAGCTCTGACGAAGCATGTTCCTAAAAAGGACATACGGGCGGGATTTTCACCGTAGACTCGGCCCTTGCGTGACGTGTAGCTCGCGCTGCTCCAATGCTAACAGTCCGAGCCTCATTAAGTACGAGATTTCAAAAAATCATATTACGAAAACCAGCCTGGTTTCATATAGTGTTATTAACCCAGCGTTATCTCAGGAGGAATATCTAGCCTAGTCTAGCGTTGAAACAATTGAAACCAGGCTTTAAAGTAGTTTTTAACGTGTCTAAAGTCCAATGCTTTTCAATGGGGGCCTAGCGGCGATATGGAGGTACTGCAGCAACGGCGGAGCAATGGCGGCCCCCACGTTTGTGGTCAAAAAGCAGGGCAGCCAGCGGCCATTGGGTTTATTGCAGCACAGTAAACCTGCAGACTGGAGCCGCTGCAGATCCAGGACCACAGACTCACGGCCTTCATGCTATCGCTAAGCTCATCTACTGATTTGATTTAGTTGATTTGATTTATTCTTATTATTGTGTCTTACACATAAGTGCCCGGCCCTCATGGGCTCACAAGACACATTTCAAAACAGAATTCTGATGGCTGCCAAAATAAAATCACAGATGCTGTACAATCAGTCATAACAGGAAAACATCCACATCACACAAGAGAATATAAATGAATTTGTCTACTATCGTTAACCTGCCGCTAACACCTGCTTCTGTTTAATTTTAAATTCAAAGCTAAAGCCAAAACTTCTTGCATGTAAAAAAAACTGGTAAAACTGCTGTAATATCCATAGGCTATAATATATAATGATATATATTATATAAAATTATAATAATACAAAAAGATCGGATCGGTATCGGCCAGATTAAATGTTAAAACATTGGATCAGATCAGGAGCTCAAAAAAGCGGATCGGTGCATCCCTAATTTGAATATTCATATTGTGTTTCTTTGTTCGTAGGTGACCGACTGTATGACGACAGTGAAGTCCATCAATAAGACTGACGCCATCACGCTGCTGTCCACCTTCTCTGTGAGTGTCCCCGCAAAATATCTCCTTCAACTCCACTGTTTTTACACCACAAGTCTCATTAAGCGAAAATTCTCCGGAATATTTGTAGCTTTGACGGAAAATTTTGAAAGGCCGTCCACCATTTTGACATATTGAAAATGAAGCTCTGATTAAAATAAAGAAGCATGTCTGTCTCTGAGCGCGCAGGGCTTTCTCTAAAAGCAGCTTCACTGTTTAACACCGCGTGGTTTCGCTTTTCGCACGGCAAGTAAACCGCTTTTTGTTCTCTCTCACATCGGGGCAGAGAGCATGGATTTGGATAAACACATGAAGGACCGAGACTGTTTCTTAATGTTAAAGTTTTTTTCAGAGGGATTTTTCCATATCTAATTCCTGCCTGATTCACGATTTTTGCAACAAAAAAATCAGCAATTTAAAACCATGAATTTAATCCTGCTTCTATGCATTATTTAGAGTTTGTTGCTGAAAATATAGGCAATATTTGTTTTGCTATTTATGCATGAAACTAAATATATGATGTCACTAAACCCACTGAACTGAAAAACCTTCCGTGTGTCCATTACTGACAACATTGGTTTGTTTTCACTCTCACAGTTGCCAGCAGGGGGCGCAAACTGTAACACAAACTAAGTGCGTTCATGAGAGGGTAAAGGCACTAAAGCATTAGAAACATTTCTCCTTTCACTTTGCATTTCTTCTCATTTCAGTCGGTGGAAGGAGTCATCAACGCCTCAAAGGAAGACCTGGTCCTCTGCCCGGGCCTCGGCCCTCAGAAAGTGAGCACAAAATGAATAATAAAATAAATAAAAAGCTACAGCGTTAAATTAACCTTTGTTTCGTAGGCAAGGCGACTTCATGACGTTCTCCACAAGCCCTTCATCAAGCCCAGGACAAAAGACTGAAGATGGAATCAACATAGAATCAAAATATATTTCCAGATGCCACTTTTACAAAGATCATGAATAAATATTTTTGTATAAAATCTTAACCAAACTGGTTTTGATTCAGCCTGCACCTTGTACCTTTATTGGGCCATTATCAAATGATGGGCAATGACCAGTCCCTGAAAATGAAATATCTTTAAAAACCAACAATGCAGTTAAACCATATGATAAGATACAGATCATTTCAGATCATATTTTTGTTTATCCCACTTTGGGTTTTCAACATACACTGGATTTTCAATGTCCCAGACCCCATTTTCAAACTTTGTGCAGTTGAAAGGAATATTTCCAATATATCTATAAAGATATGTTGCCAAAAACAAACAAACAAACGATGGATTTCAATAATTCAGTTAAAGTTTTTGTTAGTCAGTGTAGTCTGTGAGATCAATAAAGGCTTATCTTATCTTAAAAATCACAACGATGAATTTAAATAATTCAGAAGAAAAACTGTCCCTCAGTTTTGTGTCACTGCTGTTTTCAGCTTCACTTTCAGGATTTGTCAGGTTAAAATAGACTGCTCACAAAAACTTAGGGCACACTCAAAAAACACCATGTAACTCCAAGTCAGTCAAATTTCTGGGATATCAGACTGTCCAGTTAGGAAGCCACGCTTATTGTGAATCAATTTCACTTGGTGTTGTGGAAATTAAACAGACAACAGGTGGAAATGAGAGGCAATTAGCAAGATCTCTCCAAAAGAGGAATGGTTTTGCAGGTGGTGACCACAGACCATTTCCCTGTCTTCATCCTTTGTACCGTATTTTTCACACTTTTGCATTTGTCCAGTGTTTTCACCACTAGAGGTATCATGAGGAGCATCTACAACCCACAGAAGCCGCTCAGGGAGTGATGCTCATCCAAAATGGAACGTCCATTCGTGCTGTGGCAAGAAGGTTTGCTGTGTCTCCCAGCGCAGTGTCCAGAGCATGGAGGAGATACCAGGAGACAGGCCAGTACACCAGGAGACCTGGGGGGGCGACCGAGGTCAACAACCCAGCAGCAGGACCGCTATCTGCTCATTTGTGCACAGAGAAACAGGAGAAGCACTGCCCGAGCCCTACAAAATGACTTCCAGAGGGCCACAAATGTGCATGTTGGTCCTCAAACAGTCAGAAACCGACTCCATGAGGGTGGTATGAGGGCGTTGGGCCGGTGCTTACTGCCCAACACCGTGCAGCCCGATTGGCATTTGCCCGAGAACACAGCGATTGGCAGATTCGCCAATGGTGCCCGGTGCTCTTCACGGATGAGAGCAGGTTCACCCTGAGCACATGTGACAGACGTGACAGAGTCTGGAGACGCCCTGGAGAACGTTCTGCTGCTGCAACATCATCCAGCATGACCGGTTTGGTGGTGGGTCAGTGCTGGTCTGGGGAGGCATTTCATTGGAGGGCCGCACAGCCCTCTATGTGCGAGCCAGAGGTTCCCTGACTGGCATTGGGGACCGGGATGAGATCCTCAGACCTATTGTAAGACCATATGCTGGTGCTGTGGGCCCTGGGTTCCTTCTGATGCCTGATAATGCCAGGCCACATGTGGCAAGAGTGTGTCAGCAGCTCCTGCATGATGAAGGTATTGATGTTCTGGACTGGCCTGCCCGTTCCCCAGACTTAAATCCAATAGAGCACATGTGGGACATCATGTCTCGGTCCATTCATCAACGCCACCTCGCACCACAGACTGTCCAGGAGCTGACTGATGCTCTGATCCAGGTCTGGGAGGAGATCCCTCAGGAGGACATCCGTGGTCTCATCAGGAGCATGCCCAGGCGTTGTAGGGAGTGCATTCAGGCACGTGGAGGCCACACACACGACTGAGGATGATACAGACTCGTTTGGAGGAATTTCTACAGAATCTGGATCAACCAGTGACCTGATTTGTCGCTTTGATTTTGATTATAATTTTGGATCCAGACCTCCAGGGGCTGAGAATTTGATTTCCATTTATCATTCTTATGTTATTTTGTTCTCAACACATTGCCCTACACTATGAATAAAGATTTTCATCCGAAAAATCGAATCGATTGACATCTAGGCTGTGTTTTTTGAGTGTTTTTGTGAGCAGTGTACTGTATGTGTGTGTATATATATATATATATATATATATATATATATATATATATATATATATAACATACATATATGTATGTTTTTCTATTACAGAGAACATGAAGCATGTACTTTAAGAGTATGCTTTGGGGTAGTTCAAATCCAGTCCTTTCTTGATGCTGCTGGTGCTTTGCTGTCCAAGGTAACATATAGTAAAATATTTCCACTTTGGCTTGTGATAAAGACAATATTTACTCCTTGATTAGCAGCAATCTAGTATTGATAGATAACAATAGGTCATGGTGGATTTTTTTTAGAAGAGAAATGATCCCTAACAAAACCTCTGCTTGTGGCACCTGTGACGGAGTGATCTGTTTTATTCTTATATGTGCATGTCCTTTGTGTTTGTACAGGAGGACTGACCGCAACCATCAGTGTCACTGCAGGAGGCCTGACCACAACCATTTTTTCATTAAAAAAAAAAAATTAAATTAAATGTATTTCATTCATTTAAAAATGCAACAACAGCACTTAGCATGAATGAAAAGGAGCAGAAAGAAGTAAAAACTTATAATGTCTGCCCCTTATCAACACAAAATCATTTACAGTTCCTGACCATCAGTGCCTGCACAGGAGGAGCTGCCCAGCTACATGCTCCCCTTACTCTAACGGAGTTGTCCTGTTGTCTCTGTGATGCTGATGATTCTACAGACAGTGCAGCTCACCCTGGGTGTAAACGGGTGTACAGCTCTGAGACTAATGTCTTAGCCTCATGCTGGGTCACAGGCCTCGGGTCATTACAAGATTAGCACAATCATTTTAAATTCCACATGTTTAGCTAAGACTTTCTGATAATTTAATTCTCATAATATAAATTATTTCTTTAGTGAAAAAGTCCAGCCTATTAACAACAACAAAAACACATGGGCTATATGCACAGGGAACCCACGTGATTTCTGTCTGTCCTTCCTCTCCTTGATCTTTCACATTGACGATTAGCAGGGTCCCACACAAATGAGAGATAGCTCAATGTTTGGTCATTTGGACCGATTTTCATAACTGTAATCATTGTTCTTGTGCTGCAGGAATGCCTTGAGCTCATCATACACAGGTTTTGGGTCATTACAAAGATTTTCTCATATTCGGTTAAATCTTTTGTCCTCTGCCTATTGTATTCTCTTATATTGTTTATGACTCATATCATAACACGACCAAAATATAAACGTTTCTGCACAACTTGAAATGGTATTATTAAAGGTATAATTCTTTTTATGTTTCCTTATAGCCTGGCTAACACCAGACTAAAATCACAAGTGATATTTAGTCTGGGGACCACCAATTGGCTATATGCACAGTGACCCCACGTGATTTCCGCCTGGACAGTCAGCCAGAGGCTGTCCTTCCTGTCTGTCATCTCTTCCCATTAAAAATTAGCAGGTCCCACAGAAATGAAGCAATAGCTTAAGATTTGGTAAAGGACAGCGAGTAAAAGTTCGGATGTGGCTGGAGCAGGTTAGAAAATATTACGTGAGACGTAACGACTTCACTGGAGGAAACCTCCGTGTTCATAACGGTGGATGTTTTTGTCTTGAAGCTAACGCGGCTAACAAAATAAAAAATAAAACTAGCGCAAAGTTTAGAACGAGCCTGCGCAAAAAAGAATCGTCCTGTTAGTAGTTTAAATAATATTTACTTGTTTACATGTTATATTATCATTTTTCAACACTAGCCTTTAGCTCTAAGATAAAAGCTCCTACCTTACGACAGCTGGCGTTTCCTTTGGGTGCTGGATTCACAGCGAACATGATGTTTGTAATACGTTGCTGTGACTGTCCATCAGTAACTCGTTGTCCTTAACCAGATCCTGAGCTATCGCTATTTTTGTGTGGGAACCTGCTAATTGTGAACGTAAACGACCAGCGACAGGAAGTGCTGCGTCTGGCTGACTGTCCAGGAAGACGTCACGTGGGGAAACTGTGCATATAGCCTATTCATTTTCTCGTAGGAGAGGTGTGGTTTACGATCGTCCATACTCGTTTATTGGGCGATACGAAAAAAAAAAAAAAAAGTCTCTTGCGTCTGCACGTAGCCCCAGCCAATCATATCATCGTATGAGATGACGTATGACGTACCCGCTGTAAACTTTTGAGCTAAATTATTTAGAACAAGGTCTAAAGCTTGATCAAAAAATACCATCGTGTCTGCTGCTGTCATGTTGGATCCGTAAATAAACTTTTTTTTTAATTATCCGTAAATAAACTACAAGCTTCCATATATCGAATAGCGCGTCATCGTCTTGCCGTCCCTCCTCGCTCTGTGATTGGTTCCCAAATCCACCGGAGATTTGGCCATGGTCCCCAGGCTGTTGTGCAGTTCGAAATAATTCGAGCGCACACAGCAGCCTGGTGTTAGCCAGGTTAGTTTCCTTATGCATTTTTTTAAATATCTGCAACATTGTGTTTTTTAAAATCTAGGTACAGGTTTCAGATAAGAATTTGACTTAATAGTCCAATAGTATTCAATTTCTAGTGTTAAGTAATAAATAATTCCAGACATTGAAAAGTATTTTAACAGTGAAACAACTTCATTCTCTTGAAAAATGTGCTGTTTAATGCTGTTTTAGACATTGATTGTAATGTTTCTGATCAGAACAACTTCACTACAGCTGTTTATTCACCCACTGAGGTCCAAAGAGATATTTGTCAAAATAAATAAGATTAAACAAATATTTATGCAAGCAGAAGAAAGTGAAATTTAATACTTTTTAATTCCCATAGACTATATTGTAATGCAAAAAACACAGGGAAAATGTTTTCTTAAGATTTGCAAACATTTAATCAAACAGAGGAAAGATAATTGGACAAAACATGGACACAAGATATAAGATGATGTAATAAAATGAAAGAAAAAAAAAGCATCATGAGAGAACCATATAAAACAGTGTAGTGATGAGGGACACGCACACACACTCACACACACACACACACACACACACGCGTGAAGCTAGACCTCTTTTACTTACGTTTTTTCCCCTTTTGCGCAAGGGAGAGATAGGCAGAGAAAAAGTAGCCTAGTTATTACATTGAATAATCATTCAAAGTTTAATCATCAAACATGCTCTAACATACTGCAAAATACAGGGATCAAATGTTCATATTTTCTAAAGCTTGTGCTACTTGCATTTGGTAATTATTGGAATGACTGACTCAGAGAAACAGAGACATTGTGTCACTCTACCTTTTGGCAGGGCTGTAGCGATGAAGGGGCCTCTGGGCATTTGCTGAGAGGCCCCAATTTGAAAGGGGCCCAGAAATATAATTCTTTAACACCAGTAAATAGACAAGCTACAATTATTATTTATGATCTAAAATGCACCAGATTGAGGGAAATCATATCTGAATTATAAAAAAATTCTTGGGGGTGGACCCCCAAACCCCCCGCATTTTCAATAGGTTCTGATGGTCATGTGTTGTGGTGCCAAACCCCCTCTTACAGATCCATTATGCAGCTCCTGATGTGTTCAGTCATGTAAAACGTATACTTGTTTTTGGCTTAGAATTTAATACCATTACGAGACACTATCGCCATGAAAAAGGCCAGCCAGCTTGGGACCGACCAAAGTCTCACTCCAAAGTTTGGTGAAAAGTTGGCAGCCCTGCACACATTATAATCTGTCAATGAAAAATAAGCTCATAAATGGAGGTAAAACTGACATGTATGTTGCTGTGTAAAAATGACCTGGGTGGTGAGACTGCTGACATCATATGTGGGACAGTCAGAGTTGCTAAGAATTAAAGGTTCATAGAAAATTCCATAGGAACTGCTTGGGGACATTTTTGACCCTACTTGTGGAAGAGTGGGGTAGTGATATAAAAAACGCAATTTCTTAAAATTAATGAAAAAATCAATAAAAAGGCAAATGGCATCATGGGGTCATTTTTGACCCCATGTATGCATCTAAGGGTTAAATTCAAATATATAATTGAACATGCCGCTAGAGGGCACTGCAGGCTAATCGAGCAGCAGAAAGAAAGTTCGGAGTGAGCGAGAAGCGAGAAGCGGAGGTTATTCTTAGAGAAGAAAAGAAAGCTAATCCAGGCTAAAAGCTTGATGGCCACAGCCAGAGGAACGAGTTCACAAATGAGAGCTTGAAAAACATGCTGCCGGGAGAGGCTTGTCAACGGTGCAGTTACGCCTCCAGGCCCGGGTCGTTGCCAAGGCGATTGTTCAGAAATGACACCGATGATGAAGATTTCAATGGATTTAGTGATTTAGAGTGAGATCGAGAGTTTGGTTCAGTTTGGTTCACCTTGTATTGACACAATTCAATGTAAATCTTGCTTGAACTATAAATACCCCCCGCTAGGAAAAACACTTTTTTCACCCGAAGAAAGACTTAAAAGTAAGCCCTATTCCGTGGGAAAACCGTGGACCTGGCAACCCTGCCTCTGGGTCCTAAAAGGGGGCTTATGTTTGGAAATGTTTTGGATGAAGATAAGAACATATCTCACAGGCACTAAAACACAATTAAGAGCAAGACATTATTTTTATTAGACATTATTTTTGGTGTTTACAAAAAAATACACCAGTATTATAGAAATGTGGGCTAATCAGTTGTAAATATGGGGAAAAAATGTAATGAAATCAAACTGGCAAAATTGATTGATATATTGACTTTTGTCAAAATCATTCAGCCAGTGCTTTACCTGCAGAAAAAGTAAATGAAATATTCAAATGACTCTTATGTGTGCAGTGAACACCAGCTAAAGGCCAGAACGACTATACTTGTGGAAAAGGCAAACAAATCCTTTAAAATGACTGTAGGGCCTTTCTGTGTGGAGTTTGCACATTCTCCCCATGTCTGCGTGGGTTTCCTTCAGGTTCCCGGGTTCCCCAACCACTAAAAATATGCACAAATGTTTCATCCTCCTGCCGGTGATCATGGCTATAAGCTTGGTCTCCAAGCGCTGAATGTAGGTACATAATGCCACTGGAAATTTTAATTACAGATCATTTCATTTAAGCTTAAGTGATGCATTGAATGAAGGTATTTGTCTGGTTTACACCCAGTTTAATCATAATTTGGTTACTCCTATTTTAGACACATTTCTGTCCTGATTTGATCTTGATCCAGGCCTGAAAGACACACCACGTAACATTTTAACAAAACAAGCAATACATTTTATTTTCCATAGATGGTTTTATTGTTGAAAAAATTCTCATAAAAATGACCAAACATTTGTGGAATCAGCCGCATACTAACTGTTCTGTAGCTTAGTTTTGGGTCTGCGGTCCACCAGTCGATCAGGCACTGACGGGGTTGGCGAAGGTCAGTCATCACAGGGCCATCGAGCGGCCAGCGACCAGTGAGCTGAAACAGAAAACACATGGAGACAACTTGTGAATAGCAATGAACACTTTAAGCAAGGCAGCAGCTGTACATATTAGCATAGACCTTTTCATTCTAGGTTTATTCTAAGGAATGCTTTAGCTTTTTTGTAAAAAACGATTCCGCGAGCATTATTATCATTAATCATTTTGTGTAAGATATTTTCAGAGACGATATTATCAACCTTTAAATGCTTTTTAATACGCGGAAACCATGCAACTTTTTGGATCTCTTCTTATTTGAGCGACATCAGTGTGTAGGGGTGAAAAACCACCTTTATGGGAGTGCTGCAACGGTCTATTTTGGGAACCTTGATTTTTAGTTGATTTTTGATTGTTATTCAACTTAAAATGTTAAACTAATATATGACTCATTACATGTAAAGTGACATATGTCAAGCCTTTGTTGCTTTGCTGCTATTTAGCACAGTAATTATTTTCTCAGCTTTAAATGGTTAAATGGACTCAATTTATATAGCACTTTTCTACCTTTAACAGGCCCAAAGCGCTTTACAGTAAGGAACCAGTCACCCATTCACTCTCTCATCTATTCACCAATGTACGCAGACACTGGAGGCAAGTAGGGTGAAGTGTCTTGCCCGAGGACACAACGACAGTGTGCACCTGTGGGAGCTGGGATTCGAACCCACGACACGACCTGCTCTACCATCTGCGCCACCATAACCCCTTTATTTTTAGTTATTGGACTAAGACTAAAATCAGTGTTTAATTGTTTTATTTTTTATTATTTAATTAAAATTTACGACCTGCGTTGAATCTCCAGTGTGCGTCACAGCCGAGAGCGCCTGTGTTTTTGTCGGCAACGGCAACATGTGGGGTCAACACTGTCTGCGATTACAGTATTGCCCCCACTCCTTAAAGCCCAAAAAAGGCGAATTTAGTCTTCGAGAGATCATGGGCCAGATCTTGTGGCGGCGCACGGGGCGGCGCAGGCTCTTGGCGAATTATTTTCCGAGTGGCGGAGCTATATGTGCCAGTCGCCTCCGCCACCTGTGAGGGGGCGTCACAAGAGGAGGTGACTGCACTGATGGAAACACGGCTGACGTTCACTTCTTTGTTTACATTGCGCTGGCTTGCGTTCTGTCTTAAGCTTTAGGCTCTCACAGGTCAAACTAAAAACTTTATTTATCCCATCGTGAGCTAAACGATGTTCACGTCTCGAGAGAAAAAGATCTACAGCGTCCGCTGTGGCGCAGATCGGCCGCGCTTGGCGTGAACGCGAAGCAAAACAAAAGCACATGTTCACCCCCCACTCCCACACAACCACTCTCCTGGACGTGGAGTCGATCTGGTTGGAGGAAAGTGTGTGTGTCTCAACCCACTTAAATGCGCTAAGTCTGGAGTGGCAAGATCACAAAGTGCTCCTACTGAGCGCAAAATGTCACGCTATCGTCTGCGTTTTGAGACACAAGATCAGGCCCCATATTTTAAAGGAGCGTTATGTAACCTTTCATGCTGGCGAAAAAACTTTGATGTTAGCGCTAGGTCAAAACATTTTCCAAACAAAAAGTTACAAACCGCACCTTTAAGTATCTTTTTCTTACGCGCTTATTCCCGCTTTGAGCTTTTTCAGGCCCACAGCGCTTTACAGTAAGGAACCAGTCACACATTCACTCTCTCATTCATACACCAATGTACGTAGACACTGGAGGCAAGTAGGGTGAAGTGTCTTGCCCAAGGACACAATGACAGTGTGCACCTGCAGGAGCTGGGATTCAAACCCACCACGACCTTCCGATCACGAGACGACCTGCTCTACCATCTGCGCCACCGTCACCCATTTAGTCTTAGTTGTTGGACTAAGATTAAAATCAGTGTTTAAATTTTTTTTAAATAGTAATAAAAAAGAGCCATCAGTAATTTATCCGTTAATATTGAGATGGATATTCTCGCATTTAGACGACCTGTGATGAATCTCCAGTGTGCGTCACAGCCGAGAGCGCCTGTGTCTTTGTCGGCCCCGGTAACATGTGGGGTCAACACTGTCTGCAATGACAGTATTGCCCCCACCCCTTAAAGCCCCAAAAAGGCGAATTTAGTCTTCGAGCGATCATATTTTAAAGGAGCGTTGTGCAACCTTTTAAGCAGGTGAAAAAAGTTTGATGTTAGTGCTGTATAGGTGGTTAGCATACCGCCTTACTTTCCATCACAGTGACGCTACAGGATCAACTGTTTTTAGAGTTTTCTGGTAGGTTTTCTCTACTGATGGAACCATGGTTAAGCATATGTTCCATCCAGAAAACCTACCCGAAAGTATCTTTTTGTTATTCAGAGCAATGTGGTTACCCGCTGTTTCCCACTTTGGGCTTTTTCAGGCCAACAGCGCTTTACAGTAAGGAACCAGTCACCCATTCACTCTCTCATTCATACACCAATGCACGCAGACACTGGAGGCAAGTAGGGTGAAGTGTCTTGCCCAAGGACACAACGACAGTGTGCACCTGCAGCAGCTGGGATACAAACCCACGACCTTCCGATCACGAGACGACCTGCTCTACCATCTGCGCCACCGTCACCCCTTTAGATTTAGTTGTTGGACTAAGATCAGTGTTTACATTTAAATATTAATTCAAATTTGTTGCTATTAAAAAAGAGTGCTTGTGTCTTTGTCGGCCCCGGTAACATGTGGGGTCAACACTGTCTGCAATTACAGTGTTGCCCCCACCCCTTAAAGCCCAAAAAAGGCGAATTTAGTCTTGAGCGATCATATTTTAAAGGAGCACTATGTAACCTTTCATGCTGGCGAAAAAAGTTTGAGTTTTCTGGTAGGTTTTCTCTAATGATGGAACCATGGTTAAGCATATGTTCCATCCAGAAAACCTACCAGAAACCCCCAAAACAACTAAGCCCAGTGCGTCCTGGAAGCCACTGTGATGGAAAGCAAAGGCGCCATGCTAATCACCCATACAGCCACGAACAGGTCAAAACATCACGTGATCGCTCTGTCAGGTGCGCCGCTGTGACTTCAAATTTCGAGATTTACGGATTGCGATTAATACTATGGCTCATGGCATTGTTAATCTAGGTGTGACCGCAAGACGTCGTCATCGTCCATGGCGTGGCAGCAGGACAAGTGTTTTTTCACCCAGGACCACACCCGCCGGAGACAGTTCTTCTTTTTCTTTTTCTTCTTCTTCTTCTCTTCTTCCTCTTCTTCTTCGTTATCGCCACTGCTGACATCTTCTGATTTGCCTGACATTGATGCAGATTTGGATCCTCTAGACGTTGATGTAGACTGGGATTTGGATCCACTAGACGTTGATGTAGACTGGGATTTGAATCCACTAGACGTTGATGTAGACTGGGATTTGGATCCACTGGACCTTGATGTAGACTGGGATTTGGATCCACTAGACCTTGATGCAGACTGGGATTTGGATTCTCCAGACCTTGATGCAGACTGGGATTTGGATCCACTAGACCTTGATGCAGACTGGGATTTGGATCCACTAGACCTTGATGTAGACTGGGATTTGGATCCACTGGACCTTGATGTAGACTGGGATTTGGATCCACTGGACCTTGATGTAGACTGGGATTTGGATCCACTTGACGTTGATGTAGACTGGGATTTGGATCCACTAGACCTTGATGCAGACTGGGATTTGGATCCTCCATACGTTGATGCAGACTGGGATTTGGATCCACTAGACCTTGATGTAGACTGGGATTTGGATCCTCCATATGTTGATGCAGACTGGGTTGTTGTCTGGATATTGTCACTGCTGTTGCAGCTGTTATTTTCTGTTGCGGACTTCTTTGAAATGCATGGTTCCATGCCAGGCAAGTCACTGAAATACACAAGAACATGCACCGAGTTAGAAAAAAGTAGAGCATTTTGATCACATTTGTTTCTAACCCAGTACTGTGAATTGCGATTTAAGGGATTTTGTTTTCATGCCACAGGTGACTTCAAAGCTGCAACACAGTGTTTTAAATATCTCTTGCAATTGATTTAAAAAATTGAGTCAGACACTTCTACCTTTTTTTTTCTCAAAATGCATTTCAAATGCTTTGACTTTTGGCTGTCACAAAACAGATTTTTCAACCTGTTTTATAGTTATTGTCTAATGCAATTACTGGGCCAATCTGCACAAAAACACCATATCAGCTAAACAAAATGTTTGGCTAGAATATAGTAGACAGATTGTATTGTCTACCATGCACAATGATGGCGGAAATGTGCCTTTGGCTTGCCCACACAGTTTGCACACAGCAAATATGATAAAATACATTGAAATACATTGTAAAATGAGTTAATTGCAGACATAGCAGCAGCAGATTCACATCAACACTTTTGCCCAGTTTGCCGAGCTACGGTTTCATGATAGATCTTACCTTCCATATGGCTGGAATCTGTGGAAGCGTGGGGCAGTGTGTGCCAGTGGGATACGCTCGTCCAGGGTGACATTGTTTGTACAATGCAGGGTGAGCAGGGTGTTGTCGATTCTGTCCGGGAACACCTGGACTGTCTCTGGTGGCACCAGCTCGTGCTCCACTCTCCACATTTCACTGAAGAAAAAAAACACACACAAGAACAAGGTTACGACACCGTAATTCATATTCAATTTTTAAAGCTAGCACAGCAATACATGCTCCTAATAATCAGCAAGATTTGGCTAGTTTTTGCCCATTTTTATGAACATATTTATATGAATTTTTTTCCCTTATTTTTCCCATGATTTCTCCCAATTCCCCCCCCCCCCAAAAAAAAAAAAAAATTATCCCCATTTTTCACTATTTTACAAACATGACTGTTTTCTGGTTCTAGATGCAACTGTGCCAAGCCCCTCACGAGAATTCCAAGGCAGATTTTACAAAATTGGAGGACAGAGATTTAACAGTTACCAGCGGGACTGGGTCGCAGCACAAGCCTACAGATACAGTATTTCAAATATTAAATACTGGTGTAATCGCTCACACAAAAGCCTATGGACCCTACAGGGCGTTAGATGTATTTACGTGACAGCAGCTAACTCTTTTCTCCACTTCTTATATTGTTTTGAGTGATGTTAATTACAGGCTTGGCCGAGTGAAATTTAAGACTTAAAAAAAAATGTATGTACCAGTGAAATTGAATGCAACTATCAAACAATACATTTTATCTTCTCATTTGACTGATAATGTAAATAAAATGTTCAATAAAAAACGGATAAAATTGGCTGCTAGTGAAAATGAGTTTAAGTACAATGATATAGGTTTGAGGAATTTGAGGCTGTTATTTTAATTGGCATGATCAAATTGAATATTTATTTCTTGATTTAAGACTCTCATGTGCACCATCATTCCTTGTTACCATTAATAAACCCTAAATAAAGGATATGTTGACCAAGACTTACGTGATGCACGGCACTCGCGGGGTGTCCTTGGGTCGGGCTGCTGGGACCTGCGGTGGTGGCTGAGGCTCATTCTCCTCCTCTTCCTCGTCTTCGCTGTCGAAACTGCAAGGAGAAAAAAAACGATGCTTTTTAGTCTGGTGTACCGCCACTCGCGAGGGCTGCACAGTATCTCTGCAAATGATCGTTATTGCAACTTTTATGGACACTAAATGCTTTTTTTTGCTAACACGGCTTTAAACAAAGACGCTCTGCAACTTACTAATGAGCAAAAGTTTGATTAAAGATATTCCAAGATTAGCTACATTTCATCCCCAATTTGGACCTGATTTAGTCGTTCTTTACATCTTGTTTCGACACAGTTGGATAAAAGTTATACTGTTTAAAGTGATAGTCTGTAAGTTTAAATGTTTTACAAGTCTAATATATTTGCAAATATATTAAATTTTTTTCTTAAGTCCACCCTTTGCTGAATTCATGATGTGTCTGATTTCAGACACAAATCAGAAACCCCGGGACACCGCTTTGATCAATGAGACGAGCTTTCCTGTGAAGCGGCCTGTCGCGACCAATCAGGAGAGAGTTTTGCTTTTAGAAATCTCATTTTGCAAACTCGGAGTAGCTTTCTGGTCCAAGAAGAATTTGATTGTTTACTTTAACTCTTTCTCTCGTCACAATGCAAACTTACAGACTATCACTTTAAATTCACATTGTTGAAATGGGGATAATCTCGGCATTAATATATCATTTTCCCGACAGCCCACCACCGACCGCGACACTTACCTCTCCTCCTGGAAGAAGCGGTGTTCCTGAATCTGGCGGGGCAGGATCCTTTTCGCCGGGTCGACCTGGAACATTTGAGTCAGGAGATCCACGCAGTCGTCGTGGTACAAGGTGCCGTGCATGCCGCCATTGACTTTCTTCTGTTTTTCGATAAACAGAAACAAAAGCGTGATAAGACAAAGGCATCGCTCATGCATTCGTAAAAAAAAATATAGTCCCGGAGAAGTCAACTTACATAAATCAGATTCTTCAGCGACTCGAACCTTTCGGTGTCGTGCGTGCGAATGTCACTGAGGTTCAATCCCTGGCTCGCCGCATATTCTTTGTCGGTCTGGAATGGTAAGGTAAGGAAAGGTCAAAATTAGTTTAGCTGCTTGTAAATAAACAAAATGATTGAATTGTGGTTGGAGTCGACACCTACCATTAGTCTCCACCTGCCGGCTGTCTTCTTGAAGAAATACTTGACATGGGTCCCAGCGTTGAGAATGTTGTCGGGCGGATTTCCAAAAAGTGCTACCATGACTTTCAACTGGAAAGAAACAAAACACAAAAAAATTGTTAATACACGGCATAATAGCAGTACACAAAGAGAAAATGTTTCAGTATAGAGGGTTTCTACAAGTTAAATTGAATGCTTTTTCATGCCATTTTAATGCAAAAAAGAGAAGAAATGTAGATTTAATGCAGGTTTTTAATTAAATTTAATGCTTTTTAAAATCCAATTTAATGGCTTTCAAGGCCTTCATTTTAGAGAGGGAGTGTGATGCTTTCAAAGACAAGTTTTGCTTTCCTGAATAATAATAATAATAAAATAATAATATACATTTTCAGTGACGGAATATAAGTAAACGGATAGACAAAAATGTACAGTTTCATTTTGATTATATAGTAGTCTTTTTCAGAGGGGATTTTGGATTCGTTCATTTTGCATAAAACTCCCATCTAAAAAAAAATAATGTTTTCGTAATGGATCACAGATGACTTACCGTTCCAAAGTCGTTTTGTTCTGGGAAGACGTTGAACCCCATCAGCACGGTCGAAAAGATGTTCCCCAAAGACCACACGTCCACGGCCTCGGTGATCGGCAGACCCAGGATCATCTCGGGAGCTCTGAATGTGGAGAAATACAAAAAGAGTAGATTTAGCAGCAGTTTTAGGTTGCGGTACATGACAGTAGGGCTGCACAGTCATAAATAGTGTCATTTTACAGTTATATTAAAGTATGTGCAGTGTTAGCAAAAAAAAAAAACTGTAAATCATCTAATATTGCAATAACAATAATTAGGCGTTGTGCTGTGCAGCCCTGCCTGAGGAGAGCGATTAAACATACCTGTATTGCGACCGCAGAATCATCCCCTCTTGGATGTCCTTGCTGTACATGGCAGAGCTAAAGTCCACCAACTTGATCTTGGTGTGGTTGGGGCGGATGTCTGAGAACCAGAAGCTGTTCATCGACAGGTTCGTGTGGATGATCTTCAAATCCTGCAGTGCGGTCAATGCTGTCGCGGCCTGCACACAGAACAAAGATGACATTTTACTGAAGGTTTCGGCAGCAAAGGCAAATGTAATTAGGGCTGAGTACTGTTAAACAATACAACTCTGGTATCGGAATAAAAGTTTAGGTAATACTGGTATATAAAAAAAATACGTAATTCACTTTACCATAGATATTGTTATTGTTATAAATCAAACTTGTGCTTTCTGTGAGCGGCTCGCCTTTCCTAAGACTTGGCTGTACCTTTACTGAGAATGCGGCCGTCTCCAGCCCGTCTCCATGGAACTGCTATATGGTCTGGTTATTTATGGACTGAAGTAGTCCATAATGGAAGCAGCATAGTAATTTCGGTAACCCGTAATTACTATGCTGCTTCCACTGTGTTATTTCTGTGATATCGAATTACCCATCTATTCTAACAGGTTAAACTCTTTGCTTGTTACATTATTTACCTGCTGAGCGATGGTCCGGACCTCCATGATGGGGATCTTTCGTTGGATTTGGAGGTAGTCATTCAAACTTCTGTCCAGCTCCTCAAACACCAGAGCCTTGCTGCTGCCAAAGTCGACGCTCTTCAAGTACATTGCGATGTTCTGCTTCTCCAGACCCCTCCTCATCATTCTCTTCAACAGGCAAGCCTCTTTACAGGTGTCCCGTTCGTTGTATGAGATTTTCACGGAGACGAACTTCCCGGTGTCTTTCGTCTTGCACTTCACCATCTGATGATACAGGTTGTCAACGCCCTGCATGTTCACCACGGTGTACTTTTCGCGCAGGAAAACTTGAACCTCTTCGGCGGTAAACGGCTCGATACCGCACTCACTGCAAACACACACACGGTCTGGTTAACGTTGCGGAACATAATGCTGCTACTTAACAACAACTATAATACTGTGATAAAACTATAGTTACGATATGAAACATGCTTCTAATGGGACACAAGCACACAAAGACGAGTTAAATATAACCGTAACTTGACGATATGGATACCGCATCACCTCATGCCCCAGTGACTGCCAATCTCCGACCGACACTTACCGGTAATTTGTGATGAACGGGTGATTGCCAATTTCGGCCGCTCTGATCCGGGTGGCGCTGTTGATGTCCAACATCCTCTCCAGCAGGTCGATGAAGCAGTCGAGCTCCTGCAGGTCCTCCCCGCGGCTGTCGTAGATCGTCTGGATAGAAACATAACGATAAATGATTACAACTGCTCTCAGGGGGAATGAGATGAGACAATGAGGCTGCTTTAATTGACCACGCAGTACTGACCTTTATCACTGCTCTCAGAGATGGGAACTGCTCGGTGAAGTGGCCTGGAGTTTGGTCAACGGAATAGTCTTTTGCGTACTGCTCTTTGGTCTTCAGCGTCCAGCTCTCGCCACATTTTTTGAAGAACTTTCTGGTTAGGCGTCCTTGGTTCAGAAGTTCGTCAGGCGGCTGTCCAAGGAGACTGACAACGGCTCTGATCTGCAAAACAAAACAACCCCCCCCCAAAACATTAGTGCTCTACACTTTGAACTACTAAACGTCATGCTACCCTTTTTAAAATATATATACACTTTCTAATAGTTTGGGGAAATGTTGAGCAATGAACAATGAATGCTGCTGCAAATTTATGGCTCTAATCTGGAACTTTCTTTGAACCAAACTGATGAAGATTTGACTTTGTTGTCGGCAACATTAGCATCTAACTAAACAAATACAGGAAATGTAAACCAACACGGGGAAGTAGAGTAAAGAACTTACCGCCGCATACTCTGAGTCGTCTGGGAACAGCGCGGTGTTCATCATCAGGTTGGAAATCGAAACTCCCAGAGCCCACACGCCCATCAAGTTGTTGTAGGGACAACCCAGGAGCACTTCAGGAGCTCTGGAGATAAAAAACACACAAAAAATACAAATAACTTTTCTGCCAAACATTTCTGCTTCACTGAAATAAAATGATAATTATTACTTACAACAGACATTATCCATCTAAATAAGTTTAATTTTCAAAAGCATTTAAACCTGTCATATGCACTTTTAACGCTTGGATTTAATTTTATCTACTGAGCAAAATATTACGCAGTGTTGCTTTAAAAGTCAATACAACCAATCCTACCACGACTCCCACCATTACCGTAACTACAACACCCCAGCCTCTGCTTGTGTCGCTTACTCACCTGTACATGACGAGGGACGCCGGCACCCCCTGTTGGGCCTCACTCAAGGGCATGACCAGACCAAAGTCGATGAGTTTGGCTTGGAGTGGCCGGCTGGTGACGCGAAGCATGATGTTGTCCGGTTTGACCGCAGTGTGTAGACAGCCGAATGTCTCCAGGGTCCCCAGTGCCACGGCCATCTGCTTAATGATGGCTCGGACGTCACACAAGGGCAAGGGAAACACCTTCTTCATGTATGTGAGCAAAGTCATGTCCAGACACTCGAAAACCAGGCCCTTCACGCGCCGCGTCTCAATCCGCTCCAGGAACTTCACCGTGTGAGCACCGTCCAAACCCGCGTCCTTCATTTTCTCCAAGATCTTGACCTAATGACACAAAACAAATGGTTACTCCATAACTCAGACATATATACCAACCTATAACTAGCGTATGGATTGAACTGTCAAGCCTAACCACTGCGACTTCTTTTTTAACAATGTAAGAGCGCTGTTAGCGTGCTAAACTATAGATTACCGATTGATACAAACGGCTTACGTCCCAATGGGGGATAAGAACTACTCTTTCACCTTCTACGACACATTCACTTTAACAAATGCTGAATTAATAATGCATTTTCTACTGGAGAAAGATACAACATGTTAGCCAAGTAAACATTTGCAGTGGCCCTGTATAACATGTTTAAATAGAATAATTCAGATGTAAATTTGACAAAATGTATTCAAGATTTAGTCAAATAAATGCAAATACAGTTTATGCTAAAAGCTGAACCACTTTCATTTCATTTAAACGCGTTAGCAAATGTAGGAATGACTTTGGACATGACAAATATCTGGTACAGGGCCTTTAAAGGCGTTCCTCACGTAAAATTGAAGTGGGCCTGAAACAGTGAATCAAAATCTTACCTCTTCCTGGTATTCCTTGCAGGAGTACATCACTTTGATGGCCACCTCCTCGCCGGTCTCCTTCTTCACACACTTGACCACTTTAGCGTGGACTCCCCTCCACAAAACCTCCAGGAATGTGTAGTCTTTGGAGATGACCTTTAAGATCTCCTCATCTGTGACCAGCCGGTAATCTGATGCCAAAAAAAAGAGAACAGCGGGTTAGATGGTTACAATAATTTATGTTGAAGGGAATGCCCGCTTACTAACAGCCTTCTATTCAAAGCTACCCACATTGCCCGCACATCCCAAATGTTTGATCTGCAAAATACTCCACGCAGGCAGAAAGAAACCAACTTTACGACAACGAGTGTCCCTACGTTTGACAGTCAGCTACAGTTTGTAATTGTCAAACCGCGGTAGAGTTCGCTGTCTTCAAAACTACTGCAAAGTCTGTGTTTTTACATCAACTGGCTTTAAGGCTTTAAGTTTCCCAGAGGACAATCCTGAATACTGTCAAGGAACTGTATCTATTTGCACGCGTACAGCAAAGTAACAACATATTATACGCAACTTTAAACCCAGAAGTAGCATCGATGCTAAAGACAATTAGCTTGACGATGGCAAATACTGCTGCTAGATTAAAGATTCACTAACTTCTCATCTCCGCACATAAACCAAGGTGTTATAAAGGTGTCAAGAATCAGTTTGGACCACAATTAACGTATTTATCTGTTCATCTTAAAACAGAAAAGTTAGGGCAAGAGCCTTTAGACACTTAACACAAATTAGCCAGCGCTGTTTTGCTAAATATTTAAGCTCAAAGAACGTCTCTCTTGGTTGACAACAAACTCTGACTTACCTGACCTCAAACAACCGATATTGGCACAAACTTTTGATAAAATTAGCCCCATTTTGAGTCGTTTTGTCGCTTGGTCTTGAAGAAGTGTCTGACTCCAAGGTTTAGCAAGCGAGTTTTGGACAGACAGGAGTCACTGTTGCTATGCAGCCGTAGTGATTATGCTAATGACGGAACACAGGTTGTGGTGACGTCAACATTCAAAACTGCAGCAGCTGAAAATTCCATTAACGCTCAAAATGGAGATTTATAGTCTTATTGCTAATTTCTCTGTAATAGGGGTTGTGGCAGGCATATCGGGGACAGGAAGAGAATTGGACACAGGGGTTCAGCGCATGCGCAAGCTTCGCATGGCCAATTTATGTTTACGACAGTTAGAAGACAGTGATTAATATGTTGGAGTCGGAAAAAAAATTAACTTGACACAGACATAATGCTTTGTATGACATCATTTTAATAAAAATCCAAAGTACTGTTTTGAAAGAAGTTTGTTTTAACTCAGCACAATATATTTAGTACTTCTGCGCATGCGTGTCTTACAGGCGCGAAGTTCGACCGGCTTTAAAATGTATTAATATTTTTATGATCGGTACAATTTATGTGTTTAGTGTGTCAGCAGGTCCTGCATGATGAAGGTGTACTGTTAATCACATGTCTCCCAATGCTAAATGCCTTAATATTATATAGTTGTTTGCTGCCCCCTAGTGGACGGATTTAATTTAGGTTTTGTTTTTTGCTACGTGCAGTCAGTAACAGCATGGCCAGTCTACGGTGCGGTTCAGGTGTCAGTGTCTCTTCGGCAGTTTTCAGCCTTGGAGTATCTTAGTCCGTAAGTCACGAAATATGCATGTTGCAATATTTTGCTTTCTAAAATGTGTAAATTGTTGTCGATTAGCAAAAGTGTTCTGTTAGCTACTGTTTAGCTCCTGTGTAATAAGCTACTTCATGCTAACTATACCACATTTTTACCACATAATTAATTCATATTGTGTGCTATTTGTGCGTTATTTTCTTTATAATGGTACACTGTCTGTACAATTTATTCATACACAATTTTATGTGTTTTACAGTTTTACAAAAAAAATATTACTGCCTGATGCCAGTAAAGACACAGCAACTCTACATGGCCTCCGGAGTCTTTTTTTGTTCGCTATCTGTCTAGCCCTGGTAGTGACACCATCGTGAGGACAGAATAGAAGGTATTGATGTTCTGGACTGGCCTGCCCGTTCCCCAGACTTAAATCCAATAGAGCACATCTGGGACATCATGTCTCGGTCCATCCATCAATGCCACGTGGCACCACAGACTGTCCAGGAGCTGACTGATGCTCTAATCCAGGTCTGGGAGGAGATCCCTCAGGAGGACCTCCGTGGTCTCATTAGGAGCATGCCCAGGCGTTGTAGGGAGTGCATTCAGGCACGTGGAGGCCACACACACGACTGAGGATGATACAGACTCGTTTGGAGGAATTTCTACAGAATTTGGATCAACCAGTGACCTGATTTGTCGCTTTGATTTTGACTATAATTTTGGATCCAGACCTCCAGGGGCTGAGAATTTGATTTCCATTTATCATTCTTATGTTATTTTGTCCTCAACACATTGCCCTACACTATGAATAAAGATTTTCATCCGGAAAATCGAATCGATTGACATCTAGGATGTGTTTTTTGAGTGTGCCCTAAGTTTTTGTGAGCAGTGTATATATACTGTATGTATGTATGTGTGTGTATATATATAATAAAATATATATATATATATATATATATATATGTATATATGGGAGAAGGAGGCAGCACACAACAGTGATGCACAGTGGCTGGTGGCTCTGAGAGAGGACCACAGCAACCTCCCTGAACAGAATCCAGTTACCATCACAGTGGCAGACGTCCAAGAAAGAGCCTCAGGTATGAAAAATTGGACAGCACCAGGCCCTGACATGATACACGCCTACTGGCTTAAGAAACTCACGGCTCTCCATGAGCGCTTGGCAGCACAAATGAACCAGCTGCACTGTAAATTCCAACTCATTGCACTTAATTGGAATAAGTTGTAAACCCGATGCATAACTATTACTCACAATGTTAAGCCATGATTACTAGTAACGCTAGTATGATTAAGACGGCTTTCACAGTGTTCATTACTAATGATACAAGTTCTGATTACTAGACATGTTAGTACTGGCAACTGGGAATTCCGAGTACTGATTACTTTTGTTACTTAAATATGACCTTAACCTGTACTATTATGCTTAGTACTGGTTAATGGAATATTCCTGTTCCCTTTATGGTTTATTGGTTATTCCCATTAATGAAGTTTTACAAATTTAGTACAAGTTATAAATGTTGTAATAAAGCAAAACAAAGTATAGTTTTTAAGTCAATTTATTTAACATTAACACAGTGTAAAACACTTACATTTTTAGGTGCAGTTAATGATAGAACATCTCTATTTCTGCAGTTATAGTTCACATCAGTCCAAACAGGTGGATTAGTCTGTACTGAGCCAATGAAGAGGAGGAGCTGAAGTGTCTCAGAAGGTTCCACAGACTCTGTACATGCAGCAGGTTCTGCAGACTCACAGCAGGAGGAAGGGCATCTTTGTAAAGCTTTGTAAGCTCACTCCTCAAAGTCTTCATCAGTGTGGTCAGATTTCTGTAAGACATAAAAAGAACAAAAATACTTTAGATACAAGTCCCTATGGCAAGACCAAAACCTACAGGTAAAATGTTGGTTTGCCTCATCCAAACATCTCAGCTCTGACTCTGTCTCACCTTAGTGTGTTCAGCTCCAGCCTCAGCAGATCCTTCAACAGCTGCTCTTCAGTCTGACACTGGACACACACAAACCATTCATAAGTGTTATTTCACATCCAACTTGTGGCCACTTTATCAGAATATAACGATGAGTGCCGTCTTACCTACTGCCTGGATGCTGAGATGGTCTCAGAGGTTTCACAGCAGTTCAGATTTCTGTAAAACAAAGAATTACAATCAGTAAGCTCAGTAAAAACAGGTAAAGACTATGGACTTCCTCAGAGTTTTATGACAATAAGGATAAACTATCATATAAAAAGTCAGGATTGATATTAATATATTTATATTATATTTGAAGTCTAAACACTTGTGTACTAATACTAAAGTCCAAATCACAGGTAAAATGTTTTTGACACAAACATTTGAGTCCCGTCTCACCTCAGCGTGTTCAGCTCCGTCTCTTCAGGTCTTTCCACAGCTGGACTCCTCAGTCTGACACTGGGCACACAAACCATTTAAAAGATTATTTTACTAAAGTACATGCTGTTTAAAACACTGATCAGTGCAGTCTTACCTTCAGCCTTGATGCAGAGTCAGTCTCTAAATCACAGCTGTCACTGTCTGGGAATAAAAGAAAATCTTTAATCATAGCCAGTAGTATTAGATGTTGTGGACAGGCTGCACCTGATTTAACATTTGAAATAATGAGTATTACAGTAATATGGCCAAAGCTAATATGTAGATGGTCCATGAGTAAAAAATGCACAAATGACTGTGCTGCTGCTGCACTTTTGCACGAGAACACATAGTAAATTACCTTTAAGTATCTATTTTCGGTCTTTAAATGACATGTCTGGAGCTTTACTATTTAAATTTGTATCACTAATATTAGACAGGCCACTGTGCGGTCACCAAATTAAATAACAAATGTGTTTTAAGGTAGAGCAAGACCGTTATTGCATTTTTCAAATATGAAAAAAAACATTGAAAATAGTAACAATACATCAAACTCTCATATCAACACAAATATATCCAAAGACACACTCACCTTATGTCGATTAATGAGAAATCAAACAGGAAAGGTGCTGTTTTCTGCTGTTTCTGCTGAGGATACACTGAGGCTGGTCAACACTTCTCTTTTGAATTCAAAACAGTTCAGAGCAATCTGATTGGCCCATTCTGTACATGTGACATATGAGCTGAACCAATCACGGGCAGCACAGGTTACAGCTTAGTTTTGTCAGTTACGATTACTAGACAGTGAAGTTCCCGTTACAGGGGGGCAGTAGAGGACACTGGGGGGGTTAGTGAGAGTTACTAAAACCATGTACTGGATAAAGAGAAAAGCAAGTCAAGCCAATGTTGAGCCTATATTATTCAAAACGGGCAAATCCTAGTAAGTGGGACAGAATCTGATAATGGATACTTTAGATTGAGCGTGAGCACAACAGGACGACAAATAATCATTACTGGCATCATGTAAAGTTAGTCAGTACTTGTAAAACCCTGTTTTTGGAGCAGAAACATGTTGCTGTAAAATGGAAAAGCAATTAATCATAATTTTCTCTTGAAAATGTACCTCTTACATGGAATAGAGGGTAAATGCTGAAAATTTCAGGTCTCATAGTAATTACAACACTTTATTTCATGTTGCGACCTTAGTTGGAATTTACAGTGTGCTGAGGGATGGGAATCACCCTGAATGGTTAACCGAAGGGCGCACAATCCTGATCCTGAAGGATCCCTCAAAGGGTACAGTCCCATCCAACTATCGGCCAATAACCTGCCTCTCCACAACGTGGAAGCTCATGTCCGGCACCATAGCGGCTAAGATAAGTAAGCACATGGATCAATACATGAGCACAGCTCAGAAGGGAATCGGTAAAGATACCAGAGGTGCCAAACACCAGCTCCTGGTAGACAGAACAGTCGCTCGAGACTGCAGAACCCGACACACTAACCTGAGCACTGCCTGGATTGATTACAAGAAAGCCTACGACTCAATGCCACATACTTGGATCATTGAATGCCTGGAGCTATACAACATCAACAGGACTCTAAGAGCCTTCATTGCAAACTCGATGAGGTTGTGGAAAACCACCCTTGAAGCCAATGGCAAGCCACTTGCACAAGTCTCCATCAAATGTGGCATATTCCAAGGAGACGCCCTGTCCCCACTGCTGTTCTGCATAGGTCTGAACCCCCTCAGCCAGATAATCAACAAGACTGGCTATGGATACCGACTCAGGAACGGGGCCACCATCAGTCACCTCCTCTACATGGATGACATCAAGCTGTATGCTAAGAATGAGCGAGACATCGACTCACTGATCCATACCACCCGGATATACAGTGCAGACATTGGGATGTCATTCGGACGAGAGAAGTGTGGTCGGATGGTGACTAAGAGAGGGAAGGTAGTCCACACAGAAGGGGTCTCACTCCCAGAAGGAACAATAGCAGACATTGAGGACAGTTACAAGTACCTCGGAATCCCACAAGCAAATGGCAACCTCGAAGAGGTGACAAGGAAAGCGGCTACGGCCAAATACCTCCAACGAGTAAGGCAGGTCCTAAGAAGCCAGCTCAATGGCAAGAACAAGTCCCGGGCAATAAACAGCTACGCCCTACCAGTAATCAGATACCCTGCAGGAATAATAAGCTGCCAAAGGATGAGATACAGACCACAGATGTTAAGACGCGAAAGCTCCTAACCATGCACGGAGGGTTCCACCCCAAATCCAGCACCCTGAGACTGTACGCTAGCCGTAAGGAAGGAGGCCGAGGACTAGTGAGTGTGAGAGCCACTATCCAGGATGAAACATCCAAGATCCATAAGTACATCAAGGACAAGGCTCCGACAGATGACGTGCTCAGTGAATTCCTCAGACAATGGGGAACAGAAGATGAGGTGCTGGAGGTCCCGTCATGGGAGGACAAGCCCCTACACGGCATGTACCACCGAAACATAACTGAAGTGGTGGATATACAGAAATCCTACCAATGGCTAGACAGAGCCGGACTAAAGGACAGCACAGAGGCACTCATCATGGCTGCACAAGAGCAGGCCTTGAGCACCAGAGCAATAGAGGCCCAGATCTACCACACCAGACAAGACCCCAGGTGTAGACTGTGCAAAGAGGCCAATGAGACAATCCAGCACATAACTGCAGGGTGTAAGATGCTGGCAGGGAAAGCTTACATGGAGCGCCATAACCAAGTGGCTGGTATAGTGTACAGGAACATCTGTGCAGAGTATGGGCTGGAAACCCCAAGGTCAAAGTGGGAAACACCTCCAAAGGTGGTCGAGAATGACCGAGCCAAGATCCTGTGGGACTTCCAGATACAGACGGACAAAATGGTAATGGCGAACCAACCGGACATTGTGGTGGTGGACAAAGAGCAGAGGAAAGCCATTGTGGTCGACATAGCAATACCAAGCGACTTCAACATCAGGAAAAAGGAACACGAGAAACTAGAGAAATACCAGGGGCTCAGAGAAGAGCTGGAGAAAACCTGGAGGGTGAAGGCATCAGTGGTGCCCGTGGTCGTTGGGGCACTCGGGGCAGTGACCCCCAAACTGGAGGAGTGGCTCCAGCAGATCCCAGGAAATACATCAGACATCTCGGTCCAGAAAAGTGCAGTTCTAGGAACAGCAAAGATACTGCGCAGAACCCTCAAGCTCCCAGGCCTCTGGTAGAGGACCCGAGCAGGAGGAGAAAGAGAGACCGCCCGCGGAGGGTGAGGAAGAGTTTTTTTTTTTTTTTTTTATATATATATATATAATAGTATGTATGTTTTTCTATTACAGAGAACATGAAGCATGTACTTTAAGAGTATGCTTTGGGGTAGTTCAAATCCAGTCCTTTCTTGATGCTGCTGGTGCTTTGCTGTCCAAGGTAACATATAGTAAAATATTTCCACTTTGGCTTGTGATAAAGACAATATTTACTCCTTGATTAGCAGCAATCTAGTATGGATAGATAACAATAGGTCATGGTGGATTTTTTTTAGAAGAGAAATGATCCCTAACAAAACCTCTGCTTGTGGCACCTGTGACGGAGTGATCTGTTTTATTCTTATATGTGCATGTCCTTTGTGTTTGTACAGGAGGACTGACCGCAACCATCAGTGTCACTGCAGGAGGCCTGACCACAACCATTTTTTCATTTAAAAAAATAAATAAATTAAATTTATTTCATTCATTTAAAAATGCAACAACAGCACTTAGCATGAATGAAAAGGAGCAGAAAGAAGTAAAAACTTATAATGTCTTATCAACACAAAATCAACACAAAATCATTTACAGTTCCTGACCATCAGTGCCTGCACAGGAGGAGCTGCCCAGCTACATGCTCCCCTTACTCTAACGGAGTTGTCCTGTTGTCTCTGTGATGCTGATGATTCTACAGACAGTGCAGCTCACCCTGGGTGTAAACGGGTGTACAGCTCTGAGACTAATGTCTTAGCCTCATGCTGGTTCCTTCTGAGGCACTTCCGACAGGCCTCGGGTCATTACAAGATTAGCACAATCATTTTAAATTCCACATGTTTAGCTAAGACTTTCTGATAATTAAATTCTCATAATATAAATTATTTCTTTAGTGAAAAAGTCCAGCCTATTAATAACAACAAAAACACATGGGCTATATGCACAGGGGACCCACGTGATTTCTGTCTGTTCTTCCTCTCCTTGATCTTTCACATTGACGATTAGCAGGGTCCCACACAAATGAGAGATAGCTCAATGTTTGGTCATTTGGACCTATTTTCATAACTGTAATCATTGTTCTTGTGCTGCAGGAATGCCTTGAGCTCATCATACACAGGTTTTGGGTCATTACAAAGATTTTCTCATATTCGGTTAAATCTTTTGTCCTCTGCCTATTGTATTCTCTTATATTGTTTATGACTCATATCATAACACGACCAAAATATAAACGTTTCTGCACAACTTGAAATGGTATTATTAAAGGTATAATTCTTTTTATGTTTTGCTTATGCATTTTTTTTTAATTACTGCAATATTGTGTTTTTTAAAATCTAGGTACAGGTTTCAGATAAGAATTTGACTTAATAGTCCAATAGTATTCAATTTCTAGTGTTAAGTAATAAATAATTCCAGACATTGAAAAGTATTTTAACAGTGAAACAACTTCATTCTCTTGAAAAATGTGCTGTTTAATGCTGTTTTAGACATTGATTGTAATGTTTCTGATCAGAACAACTTCACTACAGCTGTTTATTCACCCACTGACGTCCAAAGAGATATTTGTCAAAATAAATAAGATTAAACAAATATTTATGCAAGCAGAAGAAAGTGAAATTTAATGCTTTTTAATTCCCATAGACTATATTGTAATGCAAAAAACACAGGGAAAATGTTTTCTTAAGATTTGCAAACATTTAATCAAACAGAGGAAAGATAAATGGACAAAACATGGACACAAGATATAAGATGATGTAATAAAATGAAAGAAAAAAAAAGCATCATGAGAGAACCATATAAAACAGTGTAGTGATGAGGGACACGCACACACACACACACGCACGCACACACACACACACACATACACACACACACTTGTAAATCAGTACAAATGGGGACCTCAAGGCAAACTGCTCCATAAGGGGACCCCATTTTTTTTTAAGGGAAAAGAGCCACCAAAACCACTCTCAATTTTTTTTCTTGAGCCTTGGGCTCCAGATGCAAATTTTGAACCAAAATCTCCTAAGTTTTCTTTTTAATTTTTTGTCCTGTAATTGGTGACTTTTGGGGACATGTCTATTATGTAGTACCTGAAACAACCACCAGATAGCAATAGTAGGAAAAAATGTATTTCTTGTATTTTTTGTTGTTTAAAGCTTTTTTTACACATGTATTATTTTAATAACGATGTAAGTACAGTGTAGTTACAGTCTTAATATTGGGTAGATATAGTATAATTATACTGTACCTACGATGTAGACAGTGTAAATACGTTATTACAGTTCATACGGGCTTAATGCTATTTAATTAAACAGTAAGTACAATGTAATTACGTTGCTAGTACTGTGTTACTACATTATATTTACAGTATTTGAAGGATTTATTACATGTCATTTACATGTTTATTACATCTTTTTAACATTATTTTACACTGTAATTACAATATAGTTACCCTGTAATTACTGTGTAAGTATTCTGTAATTACACTGTATTAAAATCAATTTTGAGTGTTTATTACATGTAATTATATCAGATTTACATCTTTTTTACACTATATGTACACTGTATGTACACTGTATGTAGAGGTCTGTAATCTAAAGTGTTACCAAAAGTCCTAATGAAATAATAAACAACGGTTACAGTGGAGATCGCGTTGAAGCTAGACCTCTTTTACTTACGTTTTTTCCCCTTTTGCGCGAGGGAGAGATAGGCAGAGAAAAAGTAGCCTAGTTATTACATTGAATAATCATTCAAAGTTTAATCATCAAACATGCTCTAACATACTGCAAAATACAGGGATCAAATGTTCATATTTTCTAAAGCTTGTGCTACTTGCTTTTGGTAATTATTGGAATGACTGACTCAGAGAAACAGAGACATTGTGTCACTCTACCTTTTGGCAGGGCTGTAGCGATGAAGGGGCCTCTGGGCATTTGCTGAGAGGCCCCAATTTGAAAGGGGCCCAGAAATATAATTCTTTAACACCAGTAAATAGACCAGCTAAAATTATTATTTATGATCTAAAATGCACCAGATTGAGGGAAATCATATCTGAATTATAAAAAAATTCCCCCCAAACCCCCCACATTTTCAATAGGTTCTGATGGTCATGTGTTGTGGTGCCAAACCCCCTCTTACAGATCCATTATGCAGCTCCTGATGTGTTCAGTCATGTAAAACGTATACTTGTTTTTGGCTTAGAATTTAATACCATTACGAGACACTATCGCCATGAAAAAGGCCAGCCAGCTTGGGACCGACCAAAGTCTCACTCCAAAGTTTGGTGAAAAGTTGGCAGCCCTGCACACATTATAATCTGTCAATGAAAAATAAGCTCATAAATGGAGGTAAAACTGACATGTATGTTGCTGTGTAAAAATGACCTGGGTGGTGAGACTGCTGACATCAGATGTGGGACAGTCAGAGTTGCTAAGAATTAAAGGTTCATAGAAAATTCCATAGGAACTGCTTGGGGACATTTTTGACCCTACTTGTGGAAGAGTGGGGTAGTGATACAAAAAACGCAATTTCTTAAAATTAATGAAAAAATCAATAAAAAGGCAAATGGCATCATGGGGTCATTTTTGACCCCATGTATGCATCTAAGGGTTAAATTCAAATATATAATTGAACATGCCACTAGAGGGCACTGCAGGCTAATCGAGCAGCAGAAAGAAAGTTCGGAGTGAGCGAGAAGCGAGAAGCGGAGGTTATTCTTAAAGAAGAAAAGAAAGCTAATCCAGGCTAAAAGCTTGATGGCCACAGCCAGAGGAACGAGTTCACAAATGAGAGCTTGAAAAACATGCTGCCGGGAGAGGCTTGTCAACGGTGCAGTTACGCCTCCAGGCCCAGGTCGTTGCCAAGGCGATTGTTCAGAAATGACACCGATGATGAAGATTTCAATGGATTTAGTGATTTAGAGTGAGATCGAGAGTTTGGTTCAGTTTGGTTCACCTTGTATTGACACAATTCATTGTAAATCTTGCTTGAACTATAAATACCCCCCGCTGGGAAAAACACTTTTTTCACCCGAAGAAAGACTTAAAAGTAAGCCCTATTCCGTGGGAAAACCGTGGACCTGGCAACCCTGCCTCTGGGTCCTAAAAGGGGGATTATGTTGGAAATGTTTTTGGATGAAGATAAGAACATATCTCACAGGCACTAAAACACAATTAAGAGCAAGACATTATTATTATTAGACATTATTTTTGGTGTTTACAAAAAAATACACCAGTATTATAGAAATGTGGGCTAATCAGTTGTAAATATGGGGAAAAAATGTAATGAAATCAAAATGGCAAAATTGATTGATATATTGACTTTTGTCAAAATCATTCAGCCAGTGCTTTACCTGCAGAAAAAGTAAATGAAATATTCAAATGACTCTTATGTGTGCAGTGAACACCAGCTAAAGGCCAGAACGACTATACTTGTGGAAAAGGCAAACAAATCCTTTAAAATGACTGTAGGGCCTTTCTGTGTGGAGTTTGCACATTCTCCCCATGTCTGCGTGGGTTTCCTTCAGGTTCCCCAACCACTAAAAATATGCACAAATGTTTCATCCTCCTGCCGGTGATCATGGCTATAAGCTTGGTCTCCAAGCGCTGAATGTAGGTACATAATGCCTTTGGAAATTTTAATTACAGATCATTTCATTTAAGCTTAAGTGATGCATTGAATGAAGGTATTTGTCTGGTTTACACCCAGTTTAATCATAATTTGGTTACTCCTATTTTTTCTGTCCTGATTTGATCTTGATCCAGGCCTGAAAGACACACCACGTAACATTTTAACAAAACAAGCAATACATTTTATTTTCCATAGATGGTTTTATTGTTGAAAAAATTATCATAAAATGACCAAACATTTGTGGAATCAGCTGCATACTAACTGTTCTGTAGCTTAGTTTTGGGTCTGCGGTCCACCAGTCGATCAGGCACTGACGGGGTTGGCGAAGGTCAGTCATCACAGGGCCATCGAGCGGCCAGCGACCAGTGAGCTGAAACAGAAAACACATGGAGACAACTTGTGAATAGCAATGAACACTTTAAGTAAGGCAGCAGCTGTACATATTAGCATAGACCTTTTCATTCTAGGTTTATTCTAAGGAATGCTTTAGCTTTTTTGTAAAGAACGATTCCGCGAGCATTATTATCATTAATCATTTTGTGTAAGATATTTTCAGAGACGATATTATCATCCTTTAAATGCTTTTTAATACGCGGAAACCATGCAACTTTTTGGATCTCTTCTTATTTGAGCGACATCAGTGTGTACGAGTGAAAAACCACTTTGATGGGAGTGCTGCAACGGTCTATTTTGGGAACCTTGATTTTTAGTTGATTTTTGATTGTTATTCAACTTAAAATGTTAAACTAATATATGACTCATTACATGTAAAGTGACATATGTCAAGCCTTTGTTGCTTTGCTGCTATTTAGCACAGTAATTATTTTCTCAGCTTTAAATGGTTAAATGGACTCAATTTATATAGCACTTTTCTACCTTTAACAGGCCCAAAGCGCTTTACAGTAAGGAACCAGTCACCCATTCACTCTCTCATCTATTCACCAATGTCCGCAGACACTGGAGGCAAGTAGGGTGAAGTGTCTTGCCCGAGGACACAACGACAGTGTGCACCTGTGGGAGCTGGGATTCGTACCCACGAGACGACCTGCTCTACCATCTGCGCCATCATAACCCCTTTATTTTTAGTTATTGGACTAAGACTAAAATCAGTGTTTAATTGTTTTATTTTTTATTATTTAATTAAAATTTACGACCTGCGATGAATCTCCAGTGTGCGTCACAGCCGAGAGCGCCTGTGTTTTTGTTGGCAACATGTGGGGTCAACACTGTCTGCGATTACAGTATTGCCCCCACCCCTTAAAGGAATAGGCCACCGTTTTTATATACTAAGATATGTTCTTACCTCACTTTAGTCGAGTTAATATATCCCCGTCTGGTCATTGTCCGCGCGCTCTGTCACGCAAACGGAGCACATACGCAGCCTCTCCCATATGTGACATAGCTCCGAAAAAGCTCACGATAGAAGCTACCAAGCTCTTCCACGTGTTCCCTATTTAAATAAAGTTACGTGAAGTGTTTTCATGCGAAGTATATTTACACAGAAATGTAACGTGTCGATTTTATAAGCAAATAAAAAGGGGGACTATATTGTGAGGCGTAATGATACGAGGAGCACAGCGTCCGCGTAGTAACTCCTAAAGACTTCCCCCGCTCACTTCCGTCAATAACCTTTAGGAGTTACTGCGCGGACGTTTTACTCCTCGTATCATTACGCCTCACAATATAGTCCCCCTTTTTATTTGCTTATAAAATCGACACGTTACATTTCTGTGTAAATATACTTCGCATGAAAACACTTCACGTAACTTTATTTAAATAGGGAACACGTGGAAGAGCTTGGTAGCTTCTATCGTGAGCTTTTTCGGAGCTATGTCACATATGGGAGAGGCTGTGTATGTGCTCCGTTTGCGTGACAGAGCGCGCGGACAAAGACCAGACGGGGATATATTAACTCGACTAAAGTGAGGTAAGAACATATCTTAGTATATAAAAACGGTGGCCTATTCCTTTAAAGCCCAAAAAAGGCGAATTTAGTCTTCGAGAGATCATGGGCCAGATCTTGTGGCGACGCACGGGGCGGCGCAGGCTCTTGGCGAATTATTTTCCGAGTGGCGGCGCTATATGTGCCATTCGCCTCCGCCACCTGTGAGGGGGCGTCACAAGAGGAGGTGACTGCACTGATGGAAACACGGCTGACATTCACTTCCTCGTTTACATTGCGCTGGTTTGCGTTCTTTCTTAAGCCTTAGGCTCTCACAGGTCAAACTAAAAACTTTATTTACCCCATCGTGAGCTAAACGATGTTCACGTCTCCAGAGAAAAAGAGCTACAGCGTCCGCTGTGGCGCGGATCGGCTGCGCTTGGCGTGAACGCGAAGCAAAACAAAAGCACATGTTCACCCCCCACTCCCACACAACCACTCTCCTGGACGTGGAGTCGATCTGGTTGGAGGAAAGTGTGTGTGTCTCCACCCACTTAAATGCGCTAAGTCTGGAGTGGCAAGATCACAAAGTGCTCCTACTGAGCGCAAAATGTAACGCTATCGTCTGCGTTTTGAGACACAAGATCAGGCCCCAGATTTTAAAGGGGCGTTATGTAACCTTTCATGCTGGCGAAAAAACTTTGATGTTAGCGCTAGGTCAAAACATTTTCCAAACAAAAAGTTACAAACCGCACCTTTAAGTATCTTTTTGTTACGCGCTTATTCCCGCTTTGAGCTTTTTCAGGCCCACAGCGCTTTACAGTAAGGAACCAGTCACACATTCACTCTCTCATTCATGCACCAATGCACGCAGACACTGGAGGCAAGTAGGGTGAAGTGTCTTGCCCGAGGACACAATGACAGTGTGCACCTGCAGGAGCTGGGATTCAAACCCACGACCTTCCGATCACGAGCCGACCTGCTCTACCATCTGCGCCACCGTCACCCATTTAGTCTTAGTTGTTGGACTAAGATTAAAATCAGTGTTTAAATTTTTTTTAAATAGTAATTAAAATTTGTTGCCATTAAAAAAGAGCCATCAGTAATTTATCCGTTAATATTGAGATGGATATTCTCGCATTTTGACGACCTGTGATGAATCTCCAGTGTGCGTCACAGCCGAGAGCGCCTGTGTCTTTGTCGGCCCCGGTAACATGTGGGGTCAACACTGTCTGCAATTACAGTATTGCCCCCACTCCTTAAAGCCCAAAAAAGGCGAATTTAGTCTTCGAGCGATCATATTTTAAAGGAGCGTTGTGCAACCTTTTATGCACGTGAAAAAAGTCTGATGTTAGTGCTGTATAGGTGGTTAGCATACCGCCTTACTTTTCCATCACAGTGACGCTACAGGATCAACTGTTTTTAGAGTTTTCTGGTAGGTTTTCTCTACTTATGGAACAATGGTTAAGCATATGTTCCATCCAGAAAACCTACCAGAAACCCCCCAAAACAACTAAGCCCAGTGCGTCCTGGAAGCCACTGTGATGGAAAGTAAAGGCGCCATGCTAATCACCCATACAACAGGTCAAAACATTTTCCAGATAAAAAGTTACAAACCGCGCCTTTAAGTATCTTTTTGTTAATCAGAGCAATGTGGTTACCCGCTGTTTCCCACTTTGGGCTTTTTCAGGCCGCTTTACAGTAAGGAACCAGTCACCCATTCACTCTCTCATTCATACACCAATGCACGCAGACACTGGAGGCAAGTAGGGTGAAGTGTCTTGCCCAAGGACACAATGTGCATCTGCGGGAGCTGGGATTCGAACCCACGACCTTCCGATCACGAGACGACCTGCTCTACCATCTGCGCCACCGTCACCCCTTTAGATTTAGTTGTTGGACTAAGATCAGTGTTTACATTTAAATATTAATTCAAATTTGTTGCTATTAAAAAAGAGCGCTTGTGTCTTTGTCGGCCCAGGTAACATGTGGGGTCAACACTGTCTGCAATTACAGTGTTGCCCCCACCCCTTAAAGCCCAAAAAAGGCGAATTTAGTCTTGAGCGATCATATTTTAAAGGAGCACTATGTAACCTTTCATGCTGGCGAAAAAAGTTAGAGTTTTCTGGTAGGTTTTCTCTACTGATGGAACAATGGTTAAGCATATGTTCCATCCAGAAAACCTACCAGAAACCCCCAAAAACAACTAAGCCCAGTGCATCCTGGAAGCCACTGTGATGGAAAGCAAAGGCGCCATTCTAATCACCCATACAGCCACTAAGAGGTCAAAACATCACGTGATCGCTCTGTCAGGTGCGCCGCTGTGACTTCAAATTTCGAGATTTACGGATTGCGATTAATACTATGGCTCATGGCATTGTTAATCTAGGTGTGACCGCAAGACGTCGTCATCGTCCATGGTGTGGCAGCAGGACAAGTGTTTTTTCACCCAGGACCACACCCGCCGGAGACAGTTCTTCTTTTTCTTTTTCTTCTTCTTCTTCTCTTCTTCCTCTTCTTCTTCGTTATCGCCACTGCTGACATCTTCTGATTTGCCTGACATTGATGCAGATTTGGATCCACTTGACGTTGATGTAGACTGGGATTTGGATCCACTAGACGTTGATGTAGACTGGGATTTGGATCCACTAGACCTTGATGTAGACTGGGATTTGGATCCACTAGACGTTGATGTAGACTGGGATTTGGATCCACTAGACCTTGATGTAGACTGGGATTTGGATCCACTGGACCTTGATGTAGACTGGGATTTGGATCCACTAGACCTTGATGTAGACTGGGATTTGGATCCACTAGACCTTGATGTAGACTGGGATTTGGATCCACTTGACGTTGATGTAGACTGGGATTTGGATCCACTAGACCTTGATGTAGACTGGGTTTTGGATTCTCCAGACCTTGATGTAGACTGGGATTTGGATCCTCCATACGTTGATGCAGACTGGGATTTGGATTCTCCAGACCTTGATGCAGACTGGGTTTTGGATTCTCCAGACCTTGATGTAGACTGGGATTTGGATCCTCCATACGTTGATGCAGACTGGGATTTGGATTCTCCAGACCTTAATGTAGACTGGGATTTGGATCCACTAGACCTTGATGTAGACTGGGATTTGGATCCACTAGACCTTGATGTAGACTGGGATTTGGATCCACTAGACCTTGATGTAGACTGGGATTTGGATCCACTAGACCTTGATGTAGACTGGGATTTGGATCCTCCATACGTTGATGCAGACTGGGTTGTTGTCTGGATATTGTCACTGCTGTTGCAGCTGTTATTTTCTGTTGCGGACTTCTTTGAAATGCATGGTTCCATGCCAGGCAAGTCACTGAAATACACAAGAACATGCACCGAGTTAGAAAAAAGTAGAGCATTTTGATCACATTTGTTTCTAACCCAGTACTGTGAATTGCGATTTAAGGGGATTTTGTTTTCATGCCACAGGTGACTTCAAAGCTGCAATACAGTGTTTTAAATATCTCTTGCAATTGATTTAAAAAATTGAGTCAGACACTTCTACCTTTTTTTTTCTCAAAATGCATTTCAAATGCTTTGACTTTTGGCTGTCACAAAAGCAGATTTTTCAACCTGTTTTATAGTTATTGTCTAATGCAATTACTGGGCCAATCTGCACAAAAACACCATATCAGCTAAACAAAATGTTTGGCTAGAATATAGTAGACAAATTGTATTGCCTACCATGCACAATGATGGCGGAAATGTGCCTTTGGCTTGCCCACACAGTTTGCACACAGCAAATATAATAAAATACATTGAAATACATTGTAAAATGAGTTAATTGCAGACATAGCAGCAGCAGATTCACATCAACACTTTTGCCCAGTTTGCCTAGCTACGGTTTCATGATAGATCTTACCTTCCATATGGCTGGAATCTGTGGAAGCGTGGGGCAGTGTGTGCCAGTGGGATACGCTCGTCCAGGGTGACATTGTTTGTACAATGCAGGGTGAGCAGGGTGTTGTCGATTCTGTCCGGGAACACCTGGACTGTCTCTGGTGGCACCAGCTCGTGCTCCACTCTCCACATTTCACTGAAGAAAAAAAACACACACAAGAACAAGGTTACGACACCGTAATTCATATTACATTTTTAAAGCTAGCACAGCAATACATGCTCCTAATAATCAGCAAGATTTGGCTAGTTTTTGCCCATTTTTATGAACATATTTATATGAATTTTTTCCCCTTATTTTTCCCATTATTTCTCCCAATTGAGTGATGTTAATTACAGGCTTGGCCGAGTGAAATTTAAGACTTAAAAAAAAATGTATGTACCAGTGAAATTGAATGCAACTATCAAACAATACATTTTATCTTCTCATTTGACTGATAATGTAAATAAAATGTTCAATAAAAAACGGATGAAATTGGCTGCTAGTGAAAATGAGTTTAAGTACAATGATATAGGTTTGAGGAATTTGAGGCTGTTATTTTAATGCATATTTAGACCCCCCCCCCAAAAAAATTGGCATGATCAAATTGAATATTTTTTCTTGATTTAAGACTCTCATGTGCACCATCATTCCTTGTTACCATTAATAAACCATAAATAAAGGATATGTTGACCAAGACTTACGTGATGCACGGCACTCGCGGGGTGTCCTTGGGTCGGGCTGCTTGGACCTGCGGTGGTGGCTGAGGCTCATTCTCCTCCTCTTCCTCGTCTTCGCTGTCGAAACTGCAAGGAGAAAAAAAACGATGCTTTTTAGTCTGGTGTACCGCCACTCGCGAGGGCTGCACAGTATCTCTGCAAATGACCGTTATTGCAACTTTTATGGACACTAAACGCTTTTTTTTCTGATTTCAGACACAAATCAGAAACCCCGAGACACTGCTTTGATCAATGAGACGAGCTTTCCTGTGAAGCGGCCTGTCGCGACCAATAAGGAGAGAGTTTTGCTTTTAGAAATTCAGTTCCCCCCTCTCCTCATTTTGCAAACTAGGAGTAGCTTTCTGGTCCAAGAAGAATTCGATTGTTCACTTTAACTCTTTCTCTCGTCACAATGCAAACTTACAGACTATCACTTTAAATTCACATTGTTGAAATGGGGATAATCTCGGCATTAATATATCATTTTCCCGACAGCCACCACCGACCGCGACACTTACCTCTCCTCCTGGAAGAAGCGGTGTTCCTGAATCTGGCGGGGCAGGATCCTTTTCGCCGGGTCGACCTGGAACATTTGACTCAGGAGATCCACGCAGTCGTCGTGGTACAAGGTGCCGTGCATGCCGCCATTGACTTTCTTCTGTTTTTCGATAAACAGAAACAAAAGCGTGATAAGACAAAGGCATCGCTCATGCATTCGTAAAAAAAAATATAGTCCCGGAGAAGTCAACTTACATAAATCAGATTCTTCAGCGACTCGAACCTTTCGGTGTCGTGCGTGCGAATGTCATTGAGGTTCAATCCCTGGCTCGCCGCATATTCTTTGTCGGTCTGGAATGGTAAGGTAAGGAAAGGTCAAAATTAGTTTAGCTGCTTGTAAATAAACAAAATGATTGAATTGTGGTTGGAGTCGACACCTACCATTAGTCTCCACCTGCCGGCTGTCTTCTTGAAGAAATACTTGACATGGGTCCCAGCGTTGAGAATGTTGTCGGGCGGATTTCCAAAAAGTGCTACCATGACTTTCAACTGGAAAGAAACAAAACACAAAAAAATTGTTAATACACGGCATAATAGCAGTACACAAAGAGAAAATGTTTCAGTATAGAGGGTTTCTACAAGTTAAATTGAATGCTTTTTCATGCCATTTTAATGCAAAAAAGAGAAGAAATGTAGATTTAATGCAGGTTTTTAATTCAATTTAATGCTTTTTAAAATCCAATTTAATGGCTTTCAAGGCCTTCATTTTAGAGAGGAAGTGTGATGCTTTCAAAGACATGTTGTTGTTTGTGAAGTTTTGCTTTCCTGAATAATAATAATAACAAAATAATAATATACATTTTCAGTGACGGCATCTAAGTAAACGGATAGACAAAAATGTACGGTTTCATTTTGATTATATAGTAGTCTTTTTCAGAGAGGATTTTGGATTCGTTCATTTTGCATAAAACTCCCATCTAAAAAAAAAATAATGTTTTCGTAATGGATCGCAGATGACTTACCGTTCCAAAGTCGTTTTGTTCTGGGAAGACGTTGAACCCCATCAGCACGGTCGAAAAGATGTTCCCCAAAGACCACACGTCCACAGCCTCGGTGATCGGCAGACCCAGGATCATCTCGGGAGCTCTGAATGTGGAGAAATACAAAAAGAGTAGATTTAGCAGCAGTTTTAGGTTGCGGTACATGAGAGTAGGGCTGCACAGTCATGAATAGTGTCATTTTACAGTTATATTAAAGTATGTGCAGTGTTAGCAAAAAAAAAACACCTGTAAATCATCTAATATTGCAATAACAATAATTAGGCGATGTGCTGTGCAGCCCTGCCTGAGAAGAGCGATTAAACATACCTGTATTGCGACCGCAGAATCATCCCCTCTTGGATGTCCCTGCTGTACATGGCAGAGCTAAAGTCCACCAACTTGATCTTGGTGTGGTTCGGGCGGATGTCTGAGAACCAGAAGCTGTTCATCGACAGGTTCGTGTGGATGATCTTCAAATCCTGCAGTGCGGTCAATGCTGTCGCGGCCTGCACACAGAACAAAGATGACATTTTACTAAAGCTTTCGGCAGCAAAGGCAAATGTAATTAGGGCTGAGTACTGTTAAACAATACTACTCTGGTATCGGAATAAAAGTTTAGGTAATACTGGTATATAAAAAAAATACGTAATTCACTTTACCATAGATATTGTTATTGTTATAAATCAAACTTGTGCTTTCTGTGAGCGGCTCGCCTTTCCTAAGACTTGGCTGTACCTTTACTGAGAATGCGGACGTCTCCAGCCCGTCTCCATGGAACTGCTATATGGTCTGGTTATTTATGGACTGAAGTAGTCCATAATAGAAGCAGCATAGTAATTTCGGTAACCCGTAATTACTATGCTGCTTCCACTGTGTTATTTCTGTGATATCGAATTACCCATCTATTCTAACAGGTTAAACTCTTTGCTCGTTACATTATTTACCTGCTGAGCGATGGTCCGGACCTCCATGATGGGGATCTTTCGTTGGATTTGGAGGTAGTCATTCAAACTTCTGTCCAGCTCCTCAAACACCAGAGCCTTGCTGCTGCCAAAGTCGACGCTCTTCAAGTACATTGCGATGTTCTGCTTCTCCAGACCCCTCCTCATCATTCTCTTCAACAGGCAAGCCTCTTTACAGGTGTCCCGTTCGTTGTATGAGATTTTCACGGAGACGAACTTCCCGGTGTCTTTCGTCTTGCACTTCACCATCTGATGATACAAGTTGTCAACGCCCTGCATGTTCACCACGGTGTACTTTTCGCGCAGGAAAACTTGAACCTCTTCGGCGGTAAACGGCTCGATACCGCACTCACTGCAAACACACACACGGTCTGGTTAACGTTGCGGAACATAATGCTGCTACTTAACAACAACTATAATACTGTGATAAAACTATAGTTACGATATGAAACATGCTTCTAATGGGACACAAGCACACAAAGACGAGTTAAATATAACCGTAACTTGACGATATGGATACGGCATCACCTCATGCCCCAGTGACTGCCAATCTCCGACCGACACTTACCGGTAATTTGTGATGAACGGGTGATTGCCAATTTCGGCCGCTCTGATCCGGGTGGCGTTGTTGACGTCCAACATCCTCTCCAGCAGGTCGATGAAGCAGTCGAGCTCCTGCAGGTCCTCCCCGCGGCTGTCGTAGATCGTCTGGATAGAAACATAACGATAAATGATTACAACTGCTCTCAGGGGGAATGAGATGAGACAATGAGGCTGCTTTAATTGACCACGCAGTACTGACCTTGATCACTGATCTCAAAGATGGGAACTGCTCGGTGAAGTGGCCTGGAGTTTGGTCAACGGAATAGTCTTTTGCGTACTGCTCTTTGGTCTTCAGAATCCAGCTCTCGCCACATTTTTTGAAGAACTTTCTGGTTAGGCGTCCTTGGTTCAGAAGTTCGTCAGGCGGCTGTCCAAGGAGACTGACAACGGCTCTGATCTGCAAAACAAAACAACCCCCCCCCCAAAACATTAGTGCTTTACACTTTCACACTTCGAACTACTAAACGTCATGCTACCCTTTTTAAAATATATATACACTTTCTAATAGTTTGGGGAAATGTTGAGCAATGAACAATGAATGCTGCTGCAAATTTATGGCTCTAATCTGGGACTTTCTTTGAACCAAACTGATGAAGATTTGACTTTGTTGTCGGCAACATTAGCATCTAACTAAACAAATACAGGAAATGTAAACCAACACGGGGAAGTAGAGTAAAGAACTTACCGCCGCATACTCTGAGTCGTCTGGGAACAGCGCGGTGTTCATCATCAGGTTGGAAATCGAAACTCCCAGAGCCCACACGTCCATCACGTTGTTGTAGGGACAACCCAGGAGCACTTCAGGAGCTCTGGAGATAAAAAACACACAAAAAATACAAATAACTTTTCTGCCAAACATTTCTGCTTCACTGAAATAAAATGATAATTATTACTTACAACAGACATTATCCATCTAAATAAGTTTAATTTTCAAAAGCATATGCACTTTTAACGCTTGGATTTAATTTTATCTACTGAGCAAAATATTACGCAGTGTTGCTTTAAAAGTCAATACAACCAATCCTACCACGACTCCCACCATTACCGTGACTACAACACCCCAGCCTCTGCTTGTGTCGCTTACTCACCTGTACATGACGAGGGACGCCGGCACCCCCTGTTGGGCCTCACTCAAGGGCATGACCAGACCAAAGTCGATGAGTTTGGCTTGGAGTGGCCGGCTGGTAACGCGAAGCATGATGTTGTCCGGTTTGACGTCGGTGTGCAGACAGCCGAATGTCTCCAGGGTCCCCAGCGCCACGGCCATCTGCTTAATGATGGCTCGGACGTCACACAAGGGCAAGGGAAACACCTTCTTCATGTATGTGAACAAAGTCATGTCCAGACACTCGAAAACCAGGCCCTTCACGCGCCGCGTCTCAATCCGCTCCAGGAACTTCACCGTGTGAGCACCGTCCAAACCCGCGTCCTTCATTTTCTCCAAGATTTTGACCTAATGACACAAAACAAATGGTTACTCCATAACTCAGACATATATACCAACCTATAACTAGCGTATGGATTGAACTGTCAAGCCTAACCACTGCGACTTCTTTTTTAACAATGTAAGAGCGCTGTTAGCATGCTAAACTATAGATTACCGATTGATACAAACGGCTTACGTCCCAATGGGGGATAAGAACTACTCTTTCACCTTCTACGACACATTCACTTTAACAAATGCTGAATTAATCATGCATTTTCTACTGGAGAAAGATACAACATGTTAGCCAAGTAAACATTTGCAGTGGCCCTGTATAACATGTTTAAATAGAATTATTTAGATGTAAATTTGACAACGTGTATTCAAGATTTAGTCAAATAAACGCAAATACAATTTTTGCTAAAAGCTGAACCACTTTCATTTCATTTAATCGCGTTAGCAAATGTAGGAATGACTTTGGACATGACAAATATCTGGTACAAGGCCTGAAACAGTGAATCATAATCTTACCTCTTCCTGGTATTCCTTGCAGGAGTACATCACTTTGATGGCCACCTCCTCGCCGGTCTCCTTCTTCACACACTTGACCACTTTAGCGTGGACTCCCCTCCACAAAACCTCCAGGAATGTGTAGTCTTTGGAGATGACCTTTAAGATCTCCTCATCTGTGACCAGCCGGTAATCTGATGCCAAAAAAAAGAGAACAGCGGGTTAGATGGTTACAATAATTTATGTTGAAGGGAATGCCCGCTTATTAACAGCCTTCTGTTCAAAGCTACCCACATTGCCCGCACATCCCCAATGTTTGATCTGCAAAATACTCCACGCAGGCAGAAAGAAACCAACTTTACGACAACGAGTGTCCCTACGTTTGACAGTCAGCTACAGTTTGTAATTGTCAAACCGTGGTAGAGTTCGCTGTCTTCAAAACTACTGCAAAGTCTGTGTTTTTACGTCAACTTAAAGGCTTTAAGTTTCCCAGAGGACCAACTTTAAACCCAGAAGTAGCACCGATGCTAAAGACAATTAGCTTGACGATGGCAAATACTGCTGCTAGATTAAAGATTCACTAACTTCTCATCTCCGCACATAAACCAAGGTGTTATAAAGGTGTTAAGAATCAGTTTGGACCACAATTAACGTATTTATCTGTTCATCTTAAAACAGAAAAGTTAGGGCAAGAGCCTTTAGACACACACAGCGCTGTTTTGCTAAATATTTAAGCTCAAAGAACGTCTCTCTTGGTTGACAACAAACTCTGACTTACCTGACCTCAAACAACCGATATTGGCACAAACTTTTGATAAAATTAGCCCCATTTTGAGTCGTTTTGTCGCTTGGTCTTGAAGAAGTGTCTGACTCCAAGGTTTAGCAAGCGAGTTTTGGACAGACAGGAGTCACTGTTGCTATGCAGCCGTAGTGATTATGCTAATGACGGAACACAGGTTGTGGTGACGTCAACATTCAAAACTGCAGCAGCTGAAAATTCCATTAACGCTCAAAATGGAGATTTATAGTCTTATTGCTAATTTCTCTGTAATAGGGGTTGTGGCAGGCATATCGGGGACAGGAAGAGAATTGGACACAGGGGTTCAGCGCATGCGCAAGCTTCGCATGGCCAATGTATGTTTACGACAGTTAGAAGACAGTGATTAATATGTTGGAGTCGGAAAAAAAATTAACTTGACACAGACATAATGCTTTGTATGACATCATTTTAATAAAAATCAAAAGTACTGTTTTGAAAGAAGTTTGTTTTAACTCAGCACAATATATTTAGTACTTCTGCGCATGCGTGTCTTACAGGCGCGAAGTTCGACCGGCTTTAAAATGTATTAATATTTTTATGATCGGTACAATTTATGTGTTTAGTGTGTCAGCAGGTCCTGCATGATGAAGGTATTGATGTTATGGACTGGCCTGCCCGTTCCCCAGACTTAAATCCAATAGAGCACATCTGGGACATCATGTCTCGGTCCATCCATCAACGCCACGTCGCACCACAGACTGTCCAGGAGCTGACTGATGCTCTAATCCAGGTCTGGGAGGAGATCCCTCAGGAGGACATCCGTGGTCTCATCAGGAGCATGCCCAGGCGTTGTAGGGAGTGCATTCAGGCACATGGAGGCCACACACACGACTGAGGATGATACAGACTCGTTTGGAGGAATTTCTACAGAATTTGGATCAACCAGTGACCTGATTTGTGATTATAATTTTGGATCCAGACCTCCAGGGGCTGAGTATTTGATTTCCATTTATCATTCTTATGTTATTTTGTTCTCAACACATTGCCCTACACTATGAATAAAGATTTTCATCCGAAAAATCGAATTGATTGACATCTAGGATGTGTTTTTTGAGTGTGCCCTAAGTTTTTGTGAGCAGTGTAGTTGTGTGAATATTTTTCTGGTCTGAGGAGACCAAATTAAAAGTCTCTTTGTGGGAAATATAAAGACGGCCGTATTTCCATCACTAAGAGCAAAAAATCAAAGTAACTTTAAAATATAATGTATACTGTGGGTCATTTGTGTTACGGCTGTTAGCATCAGTTCGTAGAACTTCTCAACACAACTTTACTGTGATGAACCACCTTCATTTAGAAATGATGACAAAAAACTATTGAAGAAAAAGAAGAAAAGATTGACTGGTGTTAAGAGAAGGTAAGATGGTACTTTATTGATCTCACAGATGGAGAAATTGCATAAAGTGTTAGAGCCCCACACGTCACTGCTGTTACACTTTTGTCATTATTGTTAAAAAAAAACACTGAACTTAATTCAACATTATAATTTTCCATTATTTTAGTAAATTTGTTTTGCTAAATTTCCTAAATGCAAAATTTGAAACCTTTCCCAAAATGTTTTGTTGCATTTTTGCCGTATGTTTGTCATTAAAACAGTTGTAACACCAGTAACAAAATTTAAAATAAAAATATTAAATTATTACAACTGGTTCTGGTCAGTTTTATGTAAAAATATAGCGCTTCATTTTTCTATTTTTTTGGGTCAGAAAATATTTTTGATACTCTTTCTATCATAAAACAATGAAGATGTTAGAATCGAAAGTGTTTTAAAGTTTAGATTACTTTAAAAAGTGAATATTAGCTGCCTCACAACATTCAAAGCTTTTTCTACCTGCCAGTAGGTGTCCCCATGTCCCCATGTCCCGGATGTCCACAGTAGATACAGTAGAAGAAGACGCTTGTGACTTTTCTTCATTTCCCATGTTCCAAACCAGTATTAAAAGAGCGTTGTGCACGAGCCTGTGATGTTTACATACACACACATGTATCATGGATGTTGTATGTTGTATGTAATCGTTTCAAAGGGATGTGAATTCATGTAAGTTCGTAAACGAGACATGGAGGAGTCGGAAAAAGCAGAAAATGACACTTCTGCAGGAGAAGAGTTTATATCTCTGTCAGACTTCACGGCCACCGGCTCTGATCAGGTTTGAGCTCAGCTTTTCTCCACAACTTTGTTTATTAAGGTCTTCAAATTTATGTCTCAGTTTAGCCAAGTCCTGGTTTTGTTCATTTCAGACCATGTTTGTTTTTGGTTGAGAGCTGTTTCATTGTTTAGCTCCTCGTGTTGTCCTAGTTTAGTCCTGGCTTCATCCTTAGAACAGAATCTTCTGAATGATCTTTCTTCCTCCTCTACTTATAGTTTACTTTATGTCATAGCAAGAAGAGGGCAGTAAAACAAGAAGACAAGATCTAATGGAGCTAAAAATGTCATGTCTGAAATATTTTCTTTTTTTATTACTTTATTTTTTCATCTTAGAATTTTTCAAAAATAAATATAAAGAATATACCAAAACATACACACAGATATAAAAGAAACAAACAAACACAAAATAAAAGAATTGGATAAAATGAACAGTAATAAAATATATAACAAGGAGGACAGAGTTTAGTTTGTCTTATATACCATTGTTTACAGAATACGAAGGGACAGTGCTGGTACCAGTGTTAATTTTGACAACATATTTTTATTTAGTCTTAGTCTTTTGATGAAAATGTAATTCGATTTTAGTCTAGTTTTAGTCGACGAAAATTGCAAGTAAATTTAGTCGACTAAATTTAAGACGAATTTAGTGGACTTTGCATTGATAATATTTATTATAATCATATTTAATGTTGTTCCTCTGCTTCATGGAGCTGCTCCACATGAACAAAGCTCAGAGCTGATCCTTTGGCAGAGAATTTACATGATCTGAGGCTCTTTCAGACGGTCAATAGAAGTTTGGATGATTTCAGTCTCTCCCTTTCATTTTTATTTAGTCTTATTTTAGTCGACTAAAATATCTGGACATTTTAGTCATAGTTTTAGTCTCATGAAAAACTTTGAATTTAGTTTTAGTCCAATTTTAGTCGTCAAAAATAACACTTTGACTAAAATTAAGACTAAGTATTTTAGTCGACAAAATGAACACTGGCTGGTGCTGAAAATGAGTTGGCAGATCAAAGAACCTGTATTAACCCCACCCCTCACTTTCATTATATGGTGCTCTTTTGCAAACTGTTAATTTACAACAGCCTGATTTGCAACACTCATTTCCCCGGCGCAGCAGAGGCCCAGGCTGCAGTCACGAGTGTGTGATCATATTCAAAGTGAGGTCCATATTTACTTGGAATAAGTCGGCGAAAGTTGTATTTTTAAAACGGTGAGAGCCACAACAATAGTATCGGATTGGGAATCAACACATGATCTTTTCCAGTATCGGTGCGTCCCTGTTACAACCACCCTCCTCCGCGCAGCAAAACACAAAAACTGAGAAGACGTCACAGAAAGTATTTCATATTATTGTAATGAATAAATAAACCCACTGTGCTTCTATGACTTTATGAACCGGGATCAATATTCCTGAGTTTGCTGAGCGCTCCTGAAGCACATGCAACCGTCTTATTGCATTTATAAAAGATTGTGATGTGACTTGTTTTGCGTGTTCTCCTTGAAGCTCACGTTTGGTCGCGGGGACAGGCTGCTGGTCCGCGCTAAGCCCTGTGAGGACTGGTGGTGGGCGGAGCTACGGGGAGACGTGGGCTATGTCCCGTCCAGTCACCTGCTGCAGTGCCGGCTCAGCAGCGCCACCGGAGACGCCCAGGGGCCCGGAGACGCCCAGGGGCCCTGTGAGCAGGAGGAGGAAGAGGAGGAGGCGGCTGTGGAGGACCCCTGGCAGGACGAAGAGTACTTTGGCAGCTATGCATCTCTGGTGAGACTTTCCCTGTTCTTATAATATCTTAGTCAAATTAGGAGGAAACTTTAAAGGGACTATTCACCTTATTCCGGAGGCTCTCGTGGGCGCCGCCATGAATTGTGCCCGCCCCTTTTCTCCTATGTGTTAACATGGGACTGGAGAAGTCCACATAAAATCAGTCACTACACGAAAACAAAGCCGTTTTCAGGCCGCCCAGAGAAACGGTGCAGTGTTGACATGTTGGTGCAAATGAACATCGGACATTTTACACAAATCAATCGAATAAACATCAGATTTGAGCGAAGAATATTTTCCCTCGTTCTCCATTTATAATGAACAGGCTTCGCGCTCGACTGGAAGTGTCTGGAAAACGAGGTGCCGAGACAACGCAAAAAGTGGCAAAAGTGGGCGGGGCGGAATAAGGTGAATACAGAATTTAAAAATGTTAAAATGTTGTATTTTCCTCCCCCTACATGTTCAAGTCCTAAGATGCAAAATGAGCTCAGACCTGTTCACCTCAGTTGCCTCTAAAATCCTGCACTGTCACTGAAAAACGTATGATACGTATGACCAGAGGTGGCAGTAGTGAGTATAAAAATGACAACTTGCATCTAGCCCCTTTAAGAAAAAAATAGCTGGGTTCTCGTGGGGGTTAAGAGGTTAAGAATGTCAAGAATCGGGCAAATGTGGTACCTATAAGTATAAGTATAAATCTAAATAAAATCACTCCCATTCTCGTCTGCAGTATATTGTTGAAGTCCATGTGGATTTGCAGTTTCGTTTATAAGTGAAAACCAAACTCAGCAAAGCGTCCTTCATTTAGGCCAGGTTGTTACAACGACATTTAAACATTGACAAACTGTGACTGGTTCAGGCCTTTGCTTCTGATCGTCCTGTTTAACCTGCGCCTCACACTGAGCTCCTGTCGCTGCTCGCTGCCCTCTCCATCGGAGCAGTGTGAGTTTCTATCAATGTCGAGTGCAAGCGTGAGAGAAAACAGTGAGTGCTATAAGAATGCTGATTTACAAATCAATACTAATCATCACAAACCACGAACTGAAATCGTGTAAATCGTGAAATATTATGCATTAAGTAATGTTACGAATGTCCAAATGATTACTTTGTGAAAGTATTCGGCATTTGCAATGCATTGTGCCTGAGGGTGCACTAATACCTACCAAAACATTTCCAGGTGCAGCTCATTTCCAGACGAGTTAGTAATCTTTAGTAAAGTCTTTCTATGGCCTGTACTTCCTATTACAGAAGGACTTCAGTGCTACATGATGATGTAATCAGGCAGCAGAGGCTGGCTTGTGCAGGTGTGAGTGTGGCCAGCAGGGGGCAGCTGTCTCAAACTGTGCACTCACTAAAATTAAATTAAAATCCGTTAATGGGACTAAAAGTATGACAAAAACCTCCCAAACTGTAAAGTTGACTAAATCCAAAGCACGATAGATGAAAAAGTGAATAAACCTGCGCTGTTTGCTGTTGTCATTCCTCTCCGTCTCCAGAAGCTTCACCTGGAGATGCTGTCGGACCAGAGGCGGACTGAGGCGTACAGGCAGGTGGTCCTGAACAACCGGGACTTTCTGAAGGACAAAGTGGTGCTGGACCTGGGCTGTGGCACCGGGATCATCAGCCTCTTCTGTGCGCAGCTCTCCCAGCCGGCCAAGGTGAGTCTTTTGGGACCAGAAGTGGGCGAGATTGTTTTGGGGAACTCTATTGATAACAGTGACACAGCAATATTTTTTACACATTTTCAGAAATGAGCAAACGTGTCAAAAAATAGACTTATATTTTACTTTTTGGCATTTTTTTTTTTTTAGTTTCCTGACAATGGAGATATACTGCACAACTTTCAAACAACCAGTGTGACCTTACTGTGAGTGATGCATGGGTCGTTTTTTTTTTCATTAAAACCCATTAAAATTATAAATTTATAAATATGATAGATCTGAATGGACCACAGCTTTAATTCCGTCCGAAAAGTGCTCGAAAGTTTCCTAAAACTTGCAAGAAAATGCAAATTTGCAAAATCATGTTTACGTCAAAAAAGGTAAAGATGTTGCAACTACATGTGGCTCATATAATAACAAGACCGACCCAACCCATCATGTGTTCACCCTGTGCATCACTACTGCTCACGCCTGCCAGGGATCCAAAATATGATGAGCTGGTACTTTGAAGGTCAAGTATTTTACACCCTTTGAAAACGAAAGGGTGCAACTGTTTGCTTGTAGACTTGTCCCCGTAGGGAACATTGTCCTCTGCATTTAACCCATCCTTCGATGCCGCTGGGGCGACCCGTAAGGAGCAGTGGTCGGCGGCACCGTCACACCCGGGGACCCGTCTCCATGATGTGGAGCCAGGCTGGTAGTCAGAATCACCTGGCTGGAGGATTCACCTATTGCACATGTTTTTAGTGGTAGGGGAAACCGGAGCACCCGGAGGAAACCTACGCAGACACGGGGAGAACATGCAAACTCCACACACAAAGACCCCGTCCTGGTGGGAATCGAACCCAGGACGCGGCAAGGAGAGTTCTTAGCCCCGTGCCTGAACCGAGAGCATTTTCTCCAGTTTGGCTTTACCCAAATCTAAAAGCTTCTTAACTGGAGAGCAACAGTGTAATGCCACATTTGAAAGCTGAGGTATGAACTAGTAACAAGTATATAATAGATAATAAGTCATTGCTTTTTTGTCATGTTTTCATCCTCGTTTTCGTCGCTATTTCTTGCTTTTTTTTTCTTTCTTTTTTAAGCTTTTGGGTTTTGGGTAAAGCCAAACTGGAGAAAATGTGCTCGGTTCAGGTGGGGGTTAAGACGTCTAAACATTTCAAATGAAATAAACAATACATATTTTATGAGGCGATACTTGGTGTCAAAAGTTCGATATAGATCATCCCAATAGGCTGTCTCTTTCTCTTAGAACTACTTTTTACTTTTGTTCCGACATTAATTAAATCACTTCAGGCTTACATTCCAAGCACCTTCATAGTTTTACTTTTTACAATTGTCTACTGTATTTTTAATGTATTTTTGCCTTTCTTGAACGGAAGCTGTTGCCTGCATGTCACGTGGTCAAAGTGGCCACTTACTATTAGGGCTGGGTGATTTTGATTGATCTCGATTTTTTTTTTTTTGAATGATAAAAACAATAAATGTGGCCTTTCCTGTACCAGTATGTAAATCGATGCTTTGGTTGGACATGAAAGTGTGGCTAACTGTCCTGCTGCAGAGGCAAAGACAGGCTCCACCCCTCACTTTCCCCCGCACCACGTAAACACACAAACATCTGCAAAAAAAGTGGAAATGTTTGAAGAACAAGTGCATAACTTCCTTAAAGGGGCTAGATGCAAGTAGGCCATTTTATACTCACTACTGCCACCTCAGGTCTTATGAGTAACTGCACCTTCTATAATAACCCCTTAACTCCCACCTGAACCGAGCACATTTTCTCCAGTTTGGCTTTACCCGAGTCCAAAAGCTTCTGGAAAAAAGCTGTGAAAAAGCAACAAAACTGAGATGAAAACAATGATGGAAATGTGACAAAAAAGTGACGAAAAATTTATGAAAAAGTGGCAAAAATGTCACAAAAATATCACAAGAAATTGACGAAAAAATTACAAAAAATTGACAAAAAATGAGTTGAATATCAAACAAAAAAATGATGGAAAAGAAATCTGATGACGTAAGGAAAAAGATCCTCTCGGTTCAGGCGGGAGTTAAGAGGTTAAGCTCGTGCATGACCCGAAGTAACAACTTTTTGAGTGATTATGCAGGATTTTAGAAGCCGTTGTGGTGAACAGATCTGGGCTCATTCTCCATCATAGGACATGGCTGGAACATGGAAAGGAAAAAACATAATTTTAACATTTTTAAACTCCGTATACTCCCTACCAATATTCCACACCTGTTCCTTTCTGAGCATTTACATTTGCAGCAGTAACTCGAGCGGTCTTCGAAGCCAAATGTGACGCTGATTTTACACTCCTCCCGTGCCGCATTGCCTTCCTGTTTGTTTTTCCGAGTATTCCCTGGTCTTTGTGGCATCAGCGGCGCTCAGATTATTTTCCAGAACACGACAGGATTGGGACAGAATTATCCTGTCGAGTAAAACGCACGATTATTGAGATCGACCTTTATCAAAATCTCAATTCAATTAAAATTACAGTCATTGTCCAGCCCTACGTTCTATTCTATAAAGTCATTGTACGTCATTCACAACACCCTGAACTGAATCAAACCATGCAAGTGTCTCCAAAAATGTGCATCTTGTCATTTGTCTTCAGCCTGCACTGGTGTGGTGGCAGGAATCCAACTCCCAACCTCGAGGTTAGTGAACCACATATTGACAACAAAGGGCGATTATGATGCAAGAGCGCAGTGCTTTGTGAACGTAGATTAAATTGGATATACTTCACCAATGTTTATATGAATGTTCACACAGCGGAGGTCTTAAAACTATTCCAGTTCTCTGCATTAATGATTACATCTCCTCAATAGGTGTCACTTTCCCAGCGGTCCGTTTCTGTTTAGAAAGCTGACAGTACCTCCTCCTCCTCCTCAGGTGTACGCAGTAGAGGCCAGTCCTATGGCGGAGTACACCAGACGGCTGGTGCGGCGGAATGGCTTTGAGGACGTGGTGACGGTGCTGCAGGGCCGAGCCGAGGACGTCGAGCTGCCTCAGAAGGTGGACGTGCTGCTGTCGGAGTGGATGGGCAACTGCCTCCTGGTGAACAATTTATACACATGGACGATTGTGGATAGGGGGCAGGGGTGCTGAATTTAATTTCACGAAGGTCCAAATTGAAAAAAAAAAAAAAATTGTCAAGCGAAGGTCCGGTACATACAGGGTTAAAGGGCGGGTATTATGCAAAATCGACTTTTTCAAGCTTTACATCATGTTATTCTGTCATTCCCTCATTAAAAACATGCCTGAAGTGTTGCCTTGGCACATTCACGTAGTTTTGAGTAATCTGTAAAAACTCTGATGGCGGCCATTTTAGGGATAGGTTTGCCTGAGTCCTCCTAGGAACGCCCCCACCTCCTGGAGACGCCTCCAAGCTTTGGTCACCAGCCGAGTAACCAACCACTGCTCCTCAGCAGAACCCCCTCCCCACTGATGCCACAGACAGCGTGTGGAGGGGGCGTGACGGAAAGGCTCAGAGGTTCTTAAAGAGACAGAGGCCTATTTCAAGACATTCACTACAGCCATTTTGAGAGAGCAATTTTATACAAGGCTGTTATTTTAATTTACTGCATTTACAGACCAACAGAAGGTTTCGTCATCATTGTAGTGTGATATAGACTGGTGCTATGTGATTGAAAAAAGCATAATACCCCCTCTTTAATTCATGGTTATATGAGTATTTTTAAGCCTTTTTAAAACCCAATAATAATGATTGTGCTTTGAAAATAATGCCATTCATTGAATCCTGTTATTATAGTTTTTTTTACTCTAAAAATACATTTTGGCTCCTAAATATCAGAATGATATGCAGTGATCCGGACCCACAGATCAATGCATGTTTTACTGTTTCTCCACTGAGCCCTGCTTAGTCTTGGTCTAGTCCAGGTGTGGTCCAGGTTTATTTCAATGATTTGTTTATTTGGTCAGGATGTAAACACGCCACGGCAGGTTGTAGCCATGGGCTAATTTGCATCCATTGTCCCCCAGTCACACTCTCAAACACACTCTCATTCATCCTGGCTTATTGTACATGTTTTCAGTGGTGGAGGAAACCTTCGCAGACACGGGTAGAACATGCAAACTCCACACAGAAAGGCCTTTCTGGTGCTTATGCTATGAGCTGAATGGGAAACATAGTATTAAAAACAACTCTCCTCATGGTCCGATGTTTAGATTTTAGAACCCTTCACACACCTTGGCTACAACAGTTAGGGGTAAACACTTGGCAAAAGGCTCCCAAAACGGAAAGCAGGACGCAAAAATGCGTACCATGCAGCGCTAATTCAAAGTATTAAGTCGATTTTGATTGTGATGGAATGCCAGGTGTCCAGTTCTTAGTATTGCTAAACTTAGCAGCAGCATTTTAACAGTGGATCCTTTTAAGAGTGGTGCGCACTGAATGGGTGCTGCTGCCGGATGCTCTCTCATCGAATGCAATTTCTCCATCTGTGAGATCAATAAAGTATCATCTTATCTTATCTTTGTCTTGTCTTAATCAGTGCATTGGCATTTACGGCACAGCCCTAAAGTGGTTTGAACTGTACTTAAAAAAAAAAAGAGTAATAACTGGTGCCCTGTCCTCCTCTGTTGCTTCTTTGTTCTGTGGCGTCCCCCAAGGCTCCATCCTTGGCCCTTAGTTGTCTTTTTTGGCTTACCACCAACTGTCCTGTCTGTCGCAGTTCGAGTTCATGGTGGAGGCGGTGCTGAAGGTCCGCCGGCGCTGGTTGGCCGAGGGTGGAGTGATGTGGCCGTCCTCCGCAGCCCTGCTCCTGGTGCCCTGCCAGGCTCACGGCTTCTACGCCGAGAACATGTCCTTCTGGAAGAACCCCTACGGCCTGGACTTCACCCCTCTGCAGTCAGTCAGCCCCTCTTCATCAAGTATAGATACAGAACGGCAGCTTTGGGAACCACAAATGGTCACGTAGGAAACTGCCAGAGGGAAAACAAAGGGGATAAAAAGAACTATTCTTTCACTTATTTCTCCACTACTAATCAACAAAACTGAATTGTGGCTGTGTTTTCTACCAGATAAAGATACACAGACATGGAGAAGGTTCACCGGCCAAAAGCTGTACATAATTTATAACAGGGAGTGCTCACCATAATGTCAACTAGGGGTGGGAAATATATCGTTTACTCTGTAATATCCACATTGTTGTTGTTGTTCGTGTGAGGTCCTTCCTTTGCTACACGAACTTCGAGGAGTGTTGAAACGAGGGCAGAAGCTCAATAAATAAAATAATCCAAGCGTCATTTGTTATTTTCCTCTGAGCCGCTTTTAGTCCTGTGTTTTATCAGAGTTGTGTGGACTCAGAGGCCTCACAGCTACAGGTGCCTGTCTGCTCTGCCCACTAGCCTCACTAAAACTGAGCAGAGGAGAGGGGCAAGATACAATTATTGAACAAAAAAAAGGCCAGCCATACCAGTCTTTGAAGAAGTGCAAAATATCGTCAAAATATCGATATTGAACAAAAATATAGAGATATTCATTTTTGTCAATATTTCCCACCCCTAATGTTAACATTAGCTTCATGCTACATGCTAATGGCTGGCTTGGAGTGATGGTTTTCAATTTCTACTGGGCATCCTTCTGTGTGAAAACAGCCAACTGAACCTGATTTTGACTCTATTTTATTTGTGTGTCTTAAATATGCTAATAAGTAAATCTAAAAAGAGTGAATAAAATAATGATTTCCCTACTAATTCCCCCTCGCTAGGCCATGCCCCCTTGTAATGAGGTGATGCCGTCCGTATCTATTCTTAAAGCTCTTTGATCCCGTTTCAGTTTTTATCTCCCAGCCCAAGGATTTGAGAGCAATACATAGTCATTACCTCTGTATGTGTTCAATCCCAGTTCTAAATCCTGTAGTGGATGTACACAGAAACAATGTATAATACAATACTCACCCGGGGATATATTTGAGTATTTATGACTGCCATTTGTCTTTCCAGGCCGTTAGCGCAGCAGGAGATCTTCTCCAAACCCAAGTTCAGCCATGTTGTCGCTCTGGAGGACTGTCTGAGCGCGCCCAGTGAGGTCCTCTCTCTCAACATGTACACGCTCGATGTACAGGACCTAGAGGTATCCACCAACTCACTGTATCAGAAGATCGTGTTAAAATGTAGCTTTACACTTTTTATTTATAGATATTTACTGTACAACCACCCTCGAGATCGGGTGAGGAGCTCAGTTACCCGAGAGGAGCTCGGAGTAGAGTCGCTGCTCCTTCACGAAAGGAGCCAGCTGAGGTGTTCCAGGCATGTCCTAGTGGGACAAGGCCTCGTGGAAGACCCAGGACACGGTGGTGGGATTATGTCTCTGACCTGGCCTGGTGTCGCCTCGGGGTCCCCCCAGAACAGCTGGAGGAGGTGTGTGTGGACCGGGAAGTCTGGGCATCTCTGCTGAGACTGCCGCCCCCGCGACCCGGCCCCGGATAAAGCGGAAGAAAATGGATGGATGGATGGATGGATGGATGGATGGAGATATTTATAACCTGTTGTTTGTTGTTTTCGTGCCTGATGAACGCTAATGTGATAAAAGTGAATCTGATTTAAAAACTGACACATGTAAAATGAATCACATTGATAAAAAAAAATGCTTTTTTGATTAAAAAAAGTGATTTATCAAATCACAGCTGCGTTTATCAAGTCACTTTCAGAGCTTTGCTTTACGCATGTGCGAGGATTGTGATCAGGAGACGTTCATAAGCAGCGCTCCCTTTCACCCAATGCTGTTCAAAGTAGTACAGCACTAAGTACTTTCTACGTGTAAACCTTGAGACTGGATTTGCAAAAAATAAAACATGATCATCTTGCTCATTTTAGAATTTTTGATCAGCAGTGTTGTGCCTCCTAACGGTTTATTAAACGTGTATTATAAAGTTTTGATTTGATTTGGTTACAGACGGCTAAGCCGTTTGCGGTCTCTGTTCTTAGGAAATGACTGGACAGTTTTCCTTCTGCGTGGACAAGCTGGGGGAGTTCCATGGATTCTCCGCCTGGTTCACTGTGGGCTTTGAGAGTCGGCAGACAGCAGGAGGGGGCGCCGTGGAGCTCGACACTGGACCGTATTCACAGTAAGTAACAAAAATTGCTTTATGAACGTCACTGATCATTAGAGCAGGCTGAACGGCAAGAACCTTTTACGAATTGTGCCTTCATTTTTATTTATATTCATTTAAATTTAGACCCAAAGATCCCACAGGGCCCCAACAATGTGAATTCACCTTGTGGGGGGGGGGATTTCATATTATCTGCGCTGTTCCTGTCCAGGCCGACACACTGGAAGCAGACCCTGTTCATGCTGGACAGTCCCGTGAGTGTCCACGAGGGGGACAGGATCAGTGGGTCCATTGTCCTGCACCGAAACCACGTCTGGAGACGCCACATGAGCATCACTCTGAGCTGGACGGTCCACAGCGGGACACAGGACGCCGACGCCTGCCAGGCAAGTGCTTTCAACAGCCCTACTGGAAATGTACTTGTCACAACTTTTTAAGCGATATGTATTGTATAAATTCTCCATAAAACAATATATTTTGGATACCTTTGGTACATTGATCCTTAACTAGATCCAGTAAACAGAACTATAATGTTGAGGAATTTCCATGACTGACCATTTCTTTGAGCAAAACCAGTCATTTTTATCATTAATTCAGATTGTATTAAAGGGTTCACTTCCGACACCTACTGACAATAAAAAGACAGGGCAGCTTAAAATATGTGAGAGTTATTAATGTCTGTATGTTTTTCTTGTGCCCTCAGGTTGGAACAAAGACGTTTCCCATGTGGAGGTGACAGGACCCTATGGCTGCCAATCCAGATCTTATTCACATAACAGAGACAAACACAAAGATGTGGTGAAAATGTTAATTCTTTTACTGCATTTCTGAATGAACTGGGCATTTGTAACAACAAGACAAGAAAGAACAATGTGTTACATTCCAGCAAGTTTACAGAAGCAAAAAATGATTCACACGCTGAAATAAACTGTTCCTAAAAGCTGGAACTTTCACAGTCACAGAAAAAACATGTATTCAACAATAGTTTATCAATCAAGAAAAAAAAAAACTTTTATTCAACTTTAAAATGTTTAAATAAGTCACAAGGCCTTAGACTTCTTTTTAAACTTTCAGCTCATTACATAAGAGAAAAATATAGCAGTTATACGCACAAGCATCTATTTTTTTGTCTTAAAATAAATTCTTCATGTTTATGTAATCATTTACCATTGAATAAAGTTCATCCCAGATTTTCAGTGAATACATTCTAGATGATTCAGTATCGAATAAGTTGATTCTTAGCCATCAATATACACTCAAATGGCCTTTATAGAATTCTATATAAATTAACTGCCTCATATTGAAATAGCAAATGATCAAACCACATTACAGCAACTCCACCATGTTCCACACTTGGACCTCAAACTCAGGAAAACAAGAAACTGCACAAACAAGCAAGAAGTGAAAATGGCTGAGATTCGGAATATTACAAATGTTAAACGTCTTTTTGTGCCAAATATTTGGTTTCTACATTTTTGATTGTTTTTAATATATAGTTTTTCCTTCTTTTTTTAAAGGTGCTTTAAAAATATTGAATAAAATGTTGATAATTGTGTGTAAATGACCTTGCTGTGATGCAGCAGCTGTATGTGTGGTTAGCATACAGTAGATACAGGCAGAAAACCTCTCATGGGAATCTTAATGTTTCACTCTTTTTCGCCGTTTTCTGGTGGACTTTAAACATATGTATCACACAACAATAAAGTCAGGCCTAAAACAGGTCCATGTGGATGTTTTTTCACAACAAATTACAGTAGAAGTGGAAAAAACAGCACTCATTAGCATCGCTTCGCTAATCACAAAGACCCTTTCTGAGCAGATTTCGGATCTCTTACTTAGACTTTGAGTAAACCATGTAATTCCCTCCTGTTGACTAATTTGGATGGAAATGTGGCGTTTGCAAAAGCCACTGTGTGCATTAGACAATTCATCAGGGTTTCCACGGTGCATTAAAAGCCATTGAAATAATGATGCCAAAGTAGTTAAAAAGCATTAAATCAGATTCAAACTGGCATTAAATCCAACTGTCTTAAATATATTTTTCCTTTGAGGCAGAACTCACAACAATGACACTGATCATTGGTTTTACTGCAGACTCAAAAACTAATTCAGCTGCAATTTTACAACAATATTTTGCTCAAAAGTTGCTTGTGTCCAATTTGGTTTGGAATATCAAAGGCTATTCCCCGTGTGATTGCAAGTTTACAAATCTTACTAAATTCTCCAAGTCTCGATCTTTAATTAGTACAAAAATAGATTCATAATTCAGCATTTGTTATAGTAATTGTGAAGAATTAAGTGTAATTTAGTGTTCGCCACTCTGGCTGCTTGGAACATGACCATATATGGGCATTTGCAAAGAGCTTCTCTGTATCTATGGCGCCTTTACTTTACACGGTGTCCTCTACGATGCTCAAGGATCATTTGTTTTGTCAGTTTTCTGGTGAGATGGCCCAACAGCAGTGACAACCTACCAGAAACATGCTAACCACTCACTCAGCCTCTGGGTCACTAACAGGTCAATGATGCACTAATTCAAGTTTTTTATCTTTTTTTTTCACAAAGTTGCACCTTCAAAGTGAAAGTGTAATTCTTACACACGCAATAGGATAACAAAGAATTTAACAACACAAGCAGATCATTTGAAATAAGAAAACAATTAAAAAAACAGTCAGCGCATTGAGTGTGTTTACAGACGAATATTGACTATCCCAGTTATTAGGCTTATCCTGGATTTGACCACATCCTCATGTCTAAATGTGCACATGCACTACCCTACACACCACATGCACTATCCAAGGACAGTGGCGCTGCTTCCTACACACTGTGTTGGGCATCAAGTGCTCGGCGCGGCACCATACTGAGCCCATTGAGAAGCATTGGACAGTAGTGGTGCCAGTAGTGGTCCCGGGGCCCACCTTTGAAGCAGTCAGGGCAGCCAAGGGCACCATCTGCTGGAGGGGGCGCCGAATTGCACTGTAATTTTTGAATCCCATGAGTTCCATGCTCCTGCCATCTACAACATCTGCGATATTTAGACATAACTTTGGAACAGAAAGTAATAGAGACTTTGCGGTCTTTTAAAAGTTCTGGAGACTAGACAGTTCAAGCTTTCGCCTCCAGGGAGCCGAGGAACATCGCGGTGAACATTCGTACATTTATTTCAGAAGTACAGGCTCCTCCTCCATTATAACTATTGTGTGCACCTTTCATGATTGCACAATCTCTGATTTCTTCTTTAAATAAATAGATAATCATAATAAAAATAAAATAGAACTAGCCTGTTCCATATCCAAAGTGTGTCCGAAAGGATGATAGAAAAACATAGCAAACAAAAAGCTACAGAATGCTATATGGTAAAAAAGAAAAAGGCTTTGTGTGTGTATATTATTATTCATCCTGATTGGGGGAAAGCTCTGGAGTGTACCAACAATTAGGATTATTTCTGATGTAGCTTTGAGTGTTTCATTTAAATGAGCTACCTCCATGCGTGGAGGCTCTATCAAACATTTCTGCTTAGCACACCTAAAATGGCTAGCAGCAGCAGCAGCCCTGTCAAAGGAAGACTGAAGACTGAAGACTAAAGCACTGACACAGCTCAGTAGAAAAACACAGCACAGACACAGAAGCTACCACAAAACATGATCGCCACAGTGGCAGTATCCGTCTCTCATGTTCGTACATGCTCAGGATACTCTGTTTACATGGAAGAGTATCCTGGATACTGAAATACTGCGTTTATCTGGACACGGACAAAACCAGGATATTGAAAAACATGGAATACTCGAGCGCATGTAAACACATTCAATCATCACCATTTTTAACAGCACTTAAAACATCCTCCAAAGCAGATGATTCATTGTCCATGCGCAAGCCACTTTTAAATATATTATTCTATAAATTGATGATATAATAGTGCATCAAGTCAATAAATATATAGTTTCCATAGCTTTACATTGGTCCTCTATTGATATTTGCTTTCCTTTGACCTTTGATCCAGCACCGACGATGCTTCATTATCAACAAATGGAAACTACAGGATAAAGATGTAATATAAAAAAAAAGATCAGTCAACCTTCATGTAGTAGTGTCAACAAGTTCAGTCCAACTTGGAAGGTGATTATCCCAAGGTCAGGTTTTTTTTGTTTACATTGTTGTCATTTGGATCCAAAAGTGCGTAGAGTTCAGTAGTGATAAAGCTTTGTCCACTCTGAAACGAGTCTGAAGTCTGAACATCCAAAACCATGGACCCATCAGAGCAGACACATGGTTTGTAGATCATTGTGGATGACGTTGCCTGGTCTGCTCGTCATTTGTAAGACGTTGGGCTACAGGCGGTTTATTCTGTTATGAATGTATGAGGCAGCAGCAGCGTTGCCAGGTCTGTGGCAAATCTGCGGAATTGAGCAGCATTTTAAGCTTTTGTGCAGATTAAAAAAGGCTGTCCGCAGGTTTTGGTCAAGCGATTTTCTATGTACAATAGGCTGTATTTAGTTTAGAACGTTTACTATAATTATGATAACAATTACTATTGTGAATGACAGTGAACATCAGCACAGAAATCCGGCTTTGGGTGTTTTTTTCAGATATTGTTGAGGGTAAAAGATCTTTAACATCTCTAACCTTAGTGTCTGACAAAACAAACCTAAAAAGTGATACTAGATCACAAGTAGACACAATGAACGTTACGAAGTTTATTGTTGGGGAGTTTGGCTGCTGAGACCTGGCAACCCTGAGATCAAATAAAACAATATACCTGTTGAAAATAAGGTTAATAAGTAGAAGTTTTGTCATTAATTATAAATCTGGAGACTCATTTTAATAAATGCGGCTGTTGAAATATGTGACTGTTCTTTGTGTTCTTCTGTGTTTATAATAACATGGACTTTACACGTGTCAAAAACAGCTTAAAGCCTGGCTCTAAAAAATGTGTTTCCTTCTGTTGTCACAGAAGAGGATTTTATTTTTAAGTTTCAGCTTTGGGCTTTGATTGACAGGCCTTGAGAACTGCAGAGGTTTGTTGCCAATCCGCCCTTTTGCCCTTTTAAGGAACATGATCAGTCGGAGGAGCAAAGTGCACCATGTTGCTTTCACACACCACATGGCCACGCTACCATGAATTATTATACCTATGTTTTTTTCTACATGAAAAGGCATAGATATAATAAAGAAAATAAACTAAGTTGAAAACTATATAGATATAAACTCTTCATGGTCTCGCTCCAGTATATTTAAAGGAACAGGCCACTGTTTTTTTCATACTGAGATATGTTCTTACCTTAGCTTTGACGAGTTCTTTTGAGCCTGTCTGGTCTTCACACGAGCCTTCTATCACGTAAACACAGCACAGACGGCGCTAGCATTTAGCCTCTCCTACAATATAGTTCCCCCTTTTATTCGCTTAGAAAATCCACAGTTTAATTTTGTGTAATTATACTATATAATTATATCGTGTACCACTTCACTTAACCATATTTAAATAGTGAAAATGTGGAAGAGCTTGGTAGCTTCTATCTTCACCTCGTTTGGAGCTATAGAGGAGAGGAAGAGGCTAAATGCTAACGCCGTCTATGCGGTTTACGTGACTGAGGGCACGCGTGAAGACCCGACAGGTACAAAATAACTTGTCTAAGCTAAAGTAAGAACATATCTCAGTATGTAAAAACGGTGGCCTATTCCTGTAAGTGAGGTTTTGACTGTAGAGTTCTCCGGTCCTCCGATTAAATGGTTCTGGACGTGAACAGGTCCAGGTACAAACCGTGGGGCGATCGTTCCTTTGTGGTTTCCGCACCTACACTGTGGAACGGCTGCACCTCAGTCTGCATGTTCTCATGGGTCAGTCACTTTTCAAGTCCAGATTAAAGTTTATCTCTTCAAATTGGATTCTAATACCTACAACGAACTGAATTCTGTCTAGGAAGCAATAATGTAGTATTTTTAAGAAGAAAATCACTTTTTTCTTACTGGTGTTGTTGTAAAGTGCTATAGACATTAACTTTGATTGATTAATGTTAGTTAGCTTCCATCACAGCTAATCAATTTTTCAAAAGTCTATGGGCATTTTTACCATAGATGTTGTAAAATGATTCGTTCTTAAGGAACAGGCCACTGTTTTTTCATACTGAGATCTGTTCTTACCTGAGCTTAGACAAGTTGATGCGTACCTGTCTGGTCTTTGTGCGTGCACTCAATCACACAAAACAACCAAAGATGTTGCATTTGGCCTCTCCCAGCATATTCCTATGGCTCCAAACGGGGGTGAAGTTGGAAGCTACCACGCTCTTTCACGGGCACGCACACAGACGAGACAGGTACGTATCAACTCGTCTAAGCTCAGGTAAGAACATATCTCAGTATGAAAAAACGGTGGCCTGTTCCTTTAACATATTTTAAATGTGGCATATTTTTTTTTTAAATATCTCTAAAAATGTGTCTTCACTGCAAGTAGGCTTGCCACTCTGCAGACCTGGCCTGTACCTTCGCTGAGAGCGGGACATTACCAGTATGTAACCATGTTTTAATTTTGACTACAGGGGGCCAAAACCACACATAATTATTGAGGCATCTAGCTGATGGTGATGAGCACATCTGCAATCGCAGGCATGTTTGTTTTGGGTTTTGAGTTTTATGACATTTTTTAATCACCATTGTGACATAGCAACATGAAGAATTTAGGTCAATTCAGGGCCAACCAAATTTAGACCCTGGACAACTATCTTTAGGGCTGTGCAATTAATCGAAATTCGATTATGATTTTTATTATTACACTAAACGATTACAAAATTAGCATAATAAAAAAAAAAAGATTTATTATTATTACTATTATTTTTTTCCCCGCTGGGATTATTTCCCCTTCGCATTTCACGTGCCATGGCTCATGCTTTTGCCTGACATAAAAACAAACGGCGCTGTGTGATGATGTCATCAGGCCGCGCTGCTCAGTTTACTTGCGCAGGTGTGCGGGCTGGCCAGCAGGGGGCAGGTGTGAAACAGAGACCTCTCCTTAATCGTCGCATACTTGAAATCATTTGTACTTTTATGGCTGTTCAGAAAACAGAAAGTATTCAGCATAGTTTTTTGATTAATAAATAAATAAATAAAATAAAGATAGACTTTTTTTTAAAGGCAACAAATAATCGTTTGAATTATCGCAATTTCAATTATGACTAAAATAATCGTGATCATTATTTTTTTCAATAATCGAGCAGCCCTAACTCTCTTTGTTTTTCTTTCTTCTTCAACAATTGCATCATAGCGGCTCCACCTTGATTTTGGCCTTCGTTTTGGAGCAGCTGCTGGCGTCTGGTATGGACTCTCTACTGCAGGACTGTGGTGACGTGGGACCGGCCCTCTCCTCCATCTCCTTCCCCTTCTCCTTCTTCAGCCGGAGGTGGCGGTCGCAGTGGTTCCCGAAGGACTCCAGCTTGGCGAAGGTCTTGTTGCACACGCGGCAGTGGTAGGGCCGGTAGCCTTTGCGCAGCCGCCGCCGCAGACGGTAGTAGGACGAGCGGACAAACGTGCGGCAGCAGACCCCGCACTTCAGGTCGTCGGGCCCACTCGGAGGCTGGGCTCGCTGGCTGTCGGAGGGTAGGGAACGGTTAGTACTTTTAAAAACACAATTTAACCCCTTAACCGAGCACATTTTCTCCAGTTTGGCTTTACCCAAATCTAAAAGCTTCATGGAAAAAAAAAGTGATCAAAACGTAACAAAAAAAAGTGATGACAAGGCAACAAAAAAGCTCGGAAAAAGCCACAAAAAAGTGACAAAAAAGCAACAGAACAGTGACGAAAACACAACTTAAAAGTGATTTAAAAAAAAGTGACAAAAACGCACCAAAAAAGTGACAACACAGTGACGAAAACGTGATGGAAAAAGTGATGACAAGGCAACAAAAAAGGCACAAAAGAGCGTCCAAAAAGTTACAATCCGTTTTGTAGGCCTTAGCTTTCAAATGAGGCATTACGTTGTTGCTCTGCAGTCGAGGAGCTTTTAGATTTGGGTAAAGCTTGAACTGGAGCGAATGCACTCTGTTAAAGGGACTAGATCAGGGGTGGGCAATTAATTTTCATAATGGGCCACATAAGAAGCCTGAACTGAGTTGGAGCCACACCAACAAAAACTTATTCCGCTCAACTTTATCCTATTGTACATTACACTAAATTGTGTATTTTGAATATCTGATACTGGTATTTAGCAGGACAATTATTTTCTGAAAATATTTAGGCATATTAAGCCAAGGGCGTGCATGGGGGCCAAAACATACATGTGGAGTGTACTGCCGGGGTCCATTAACAAAAGCTCCTAAATAAAAATATGTTTGGATTGCGAAAATGCTATCGAGGAAACTTTTTTAAATAAATGAAAAATAATGAGCCTGACAGGACAGTAGCCGATGTGTCGTTTGTATCCTGATCTCTCACTATGTCAGTGCCCTCTGCTGGACACGTGTGGAATTCTTTCCTTTTACTTTCATTTAAGCAGCCCTCTAGTGCAGGGGTCTCAAACTCATTTGGACTGGGGGCCAAAAATGCGAACCCAGTGTTGGTCGGGGGCCGCAACAGACGAAGCTTTATATATTAAGTCAATGATGATTCAACAACTTTTTATTGTTTGCTGTAATATAACTTAAAATAGACTGTACATTACCTATCTGCACATGTTTAAGCTTCTAGAGGTTTCCAATCAGCCAAACATTTGCTGAGCTTCTAAATTTGAAATTACAGACTTAGACAATTCGTTTTTTGTAATGAATCCCATTTTGGTTCAGGGCATCAGTGATCTTTCAGGAGTCAGGTCCATTTTCTGTCTGTGAGCCTGTTAAAGAAATGCAAAATGTACAACACATGTCATTTTAATTTAGTGTAGAAAAGCCCGACCAGGGACTGAAACTGATTATGAGCACTAGCAAAAAGCATCAGCTTCATTTTCAATGACCCTGTCATATAATAAATACATCGATGAATGTGTCGACTTGGACACTTTTCCAGACTCTGGTGTGTCTGAGATCAGCTCAGTGAGATTCACCTCATGTAAATAATGAGGAGTCACTGACCTCAGGCCTTTTTGTGACCGACAGAACTGATGTTGTTGTAATTATTTACAGTATTTTTATACATTTCCATATTCTATTTTATATATACTCTATTTTATCCTCTATATATACTATTATACTCTATTTTTAATTTAACTATGGCTCATGTGTTTGCACATGTGTCCTTAATAAAGATTAAATTCTGTGACATGATAATGTAGCTCTGAGCGAAAAGGCTCCTCACTTTACTGTTGAGACGCGTTTAAACACTAATACATGCGTTCGCTTTGCAATGTCCTAAAGGTGTATAAACTGGTATATATAATATGGTAAAGGTGCTTTTTGTAACTTTTCCCGCACATGTTTAGCTGAAAAACTGAAGTTTCTCCTCATGCTCTGAGTCTCCACCTGTATCAGAAGCTCCTCTCTCTCAGTCGCTGCTTTTAGTTTGTTTCTCTGTTGAAAAAAGTTGATAAGTCGTCTGCAGAAGCGCCACATCTCCCTCCCTGTCTGATGTTGACATTCTCGCGTCCGCAGCAGCATTGGTGCTACCGCGCGATCCATCATGGGAAATGTAGTTCTAACGTGTTTAATGCAATTTACCGGCGGGCCGCATATAATATAAATAAGTCATTATCTCGCGGGCCGCAAAAAATTACCTCGCGGGCCGCATGTCTGAGACGCCTACTCTAGTGGCTTGAGTGAGCATTCTGGAAATGTCTTAAAAAATCATAACTCTGCAACGGAGTGGGCTAGAGACTTACTTTTTGTTTTTTACATACTCAGGAATTTATGCCCTACAAGTCGTGGGCCGGATTCATTCATCTCGCGAGCCCGATGTGGCCCGCGGGCCGTAAATTGCCCAGGTCTGGACTAGATGCAAGTTGGTCATTTTATACTCACTTCTGCCACCCCAGGTCTTAACGCGTAACTGCAGTCTCTATATAACGCTCGTGCATGACGGCACTTCAGACCCAAAGTAGCGACTTTTTGAGTGACAGTGCAGGATTTTAGAGGCAGTTGTGGTGAACAGGTGGAACATGTAGGGAGAGGAAAATACTTACGTTTAACATTTTTAAACTCTGTATAGTCCCTTTAAGGCGGGGGGTAAGAGGTTAATCTGAAGCCTTACCCACCTCTCGTTAGACGCCGGCGGCTGCTGCTTCCTGCTCGTGTGCCGGAGAGCGTGCGCCACCAGGCCTCCCTTCTGCGTGAAAGCTTTCCCGCAGAACGTGCACTGGAAGGGCTTCTCCCCGGAGTGGATCCGCTGGTGCGTTTTCAGATGCGACGCGCGCCCGAAGCACTTCCCGCATTCGGGACACTTGAAGGGCCGCTCCCCCGTGTGCACCAGCTTGTGCGCCAGCAGGTGGGAGTTCTGCTGGAAGTACTTGTTGCATATGCCGCACCGGTACTTCCTGTCCTTGTTGTGCGAGGCCAGGTGCAGCTTGAGATGGGCGGAGGAGATGAAGGTCTTGTGGCAGATGTTGCAGGCGCGCGGCTCCAGGTGAATGCGCCGCTGTGTCGCCCTGAAAGAAACAGTTCATCTGAGACATGTTGACACAGAAAGTATAGGTTTCAATCACGTTCTAGTATGTGATGATGTCACAATGTCAGAAAGAGGGCAGGGATCAATACAACTCTACACTGCGTTCCAAATTATTATGCAAATGACATTTTTCTAAGATTTTCTAAATTGTCAACTCAAATGAGAGTCAGCATAATTTTCAAGTAGAGGTATTACAGAGGTATTCTTTACAGGTGCGTTGTCATGCATGAAGAGGATTTTGTTAGGGAAAGCACGGCTCTTCTTTTGGTAGCATAGAAGACAGTGGTCAGTCAGAAACTCCACATATTTTTCAAAGGTCATTTTCACACCTTTAGGGAGTCTAAAAGGGCCTAAAGGGGCCGACCAGCTCTCTCCCCATGACTCTGGCCCAAAACATGACTCCGGCCCCTCTTTACTGACGTCACAGCCTTGTTGGGACATTGTGGCCATTCACCAACCATTCACTACTCCATTGATTTGACCATCCAGGGCTACACGGCCTCATCAGTGAACAAGACTGTGTGAAAATGAGTCCTCATGTATTTCTGAGCACGTTACAGCCGTTTCTGTTCATGAACATTCAATGAACAGTTTAGGGGAGACCCGGATAGAAGGTTTATGCACAACTGCAGCCTCTGGAGGGTCCTACACCTTGATGTTCGGGAGACTCCAGAGGCACCAGCAGCTTCAAATACCTGTATGCTGCTTTGTAGCATCTGTTCTCTTTATCTGATATATTTGTCTGGCAGAAACCGTCCATATTGTGCCTTTATCTGCACAAAATGGAGTGTGCTCTGAATCATCCACAAATCTCTTATCAGTACGATGATTACGCTTAATCTTTCATGAAATATCGAAGGTTTTCATACCTAGACCAAGGCATTCAACTATTTCACACTTTTCATCAGCAGAAAGACCCTTTTTCTTTCCCATATGGCTTAACCTGAAAACTAATCATCCCAGGTCTCTGAGATTAATGTCAGTGATTCATAGAGCCCCAAGACACGATACCATCCATGAGTTTCATTATTATTGTTTTTTTTTTTTACCTTTTTGACACAAAAATCCAATTTGCATAATAATTTGGAACGCAGTGTATAGATCAGAGATTGGAAATGCCCACACATGGTCATGCTTAATATGACCATATGTAATCCAAGTATACAAGGGCTGGGGCATTACAGGGGAACCACAGACAGAAAAACTGCCATAAACTAAAATAAAAAAATATAATAATATAGACCGCAGGGAAAAGCTACTCATGTTTAAAAGACTCCGTTTCCATTTTTTTTAAGTAGTATATATATTTTACATTTTGTAGCGATTTGAATATTAATTACACTTTAAATCCAAATCCATTAGGATTTTAAAAAGTTTGATTTTAGCCTACATTTTCAAAATCACTAAATGTTGAGAAAGCACTTAATATTTTAAAGTAGATTAAAAGTAGATGTGGTTAGTGCTCTCGCTTCACAGCTAGAAGGTCCGGGTTCGATTCCCACCTGGACGGGCCTTTCTGTGTGGAGTTTGCATGTTCTCCCCGTGTCTGCGTAGGTTTCCCCCGGGCACTCCGGTTTCCCCTACCACTAAAAACATGTACAATAGGCCAGGATGAATGATGTGTGTGAGTGAATGTATGGTGGTCAGAGGGTCCGTTGGCGCAGACATGTGTAGTCGCGAAAGCGCCTCTGACAGTCTCCCCCACAGGAAACTGAAGCTACAAACGTAGTTTACCACCACCACCGAGTGTGGAGTGAATGTACAATTGTCTCATGTAAAGCGCTTTGTGACTATATGTCTGTGAAAGGCGCTATATAAATAAAGATCTTCTTCTTCTTCTAGATTAAACACATTTTGAAAAGAAGAATTAGGCTTAACACTTTGCGATTTGAGGTTACTTGCTGGCTAAAGAAAGACGACTTGACCCCATGACCCCTTGGACTTGACTCGAGACTTGCATTTAGTGACTTACTCCCACCTCTGATTAAGAGTAATGTTACTTTAAAATGATTTTACTCAAGTAGAAGGAAAGTAGTGGCCCAAATAACAAATAACAAGTATGAGTAAAAAAACACTTGATGACACACTAAATGTAAAAGCATTCATTTTGGCACAATTAATAATGTGACAAATTTAACTTGTTGCTGTCTGTAAAAACCCAGTCGTACTGTATGTCCTTTTAAACTGCAGATATTTGGAAAGAATGTAAACCCAACCCATATTAGGACATTTTTGCAACACAAAAAGCCCCTAAAACACTGTTACTATAGTGGCTCCTGTGGCAGGCCTACCGCTGGGGTCGTCCGTTGAGCAGGGTGCGCTCACAGGCGGGACACTGGCCGGAGCTGGAGTCTGAGCCGGGCTGAGGGGTCGTGAAGCTGCACCCGCACAGGGAGCAGAGCGCAGGCTGAGGGCCGCTGTCACTGCTGTCGTCCCGCATACTGCCGTCTATCACCATACTGGCCCGCCGCCGTCACATCATCGGGGAGTCTGCGGGCACGAGGGGCAGGTTATAGGGGATGGACAAGCAAACAAACAAATACATTTCCTGAGTTTCCAACATCAATCTAAAAAACATGCACAACAGGCTAGACTTCCAACAAGGTACTCCGGAACGTGAGCCAAATCCAGAGATGAAGTAAACAAATGTCTTTATAGGGACAATAACCGTACTCAATCAGTAAGTTGAAGTTTCATCCAACAATGTAAATGTTCACTGTGCGTCATGTGATGCAGTGCGCTCTCAGTCCATTTGCAAAGTACTTTTTTGTGTCCTAATTAGTTGGGAATAAGTTCATGAGAAGCGTTCCACGAGCATGGCTACATGTTTTTAATCAAACGCCACATTTATATATAAAACTACAATGCAAATCCATGTGAAAGTGATCCTAGTATTCAGAATACCATACTCTGAATGGACAAAGTAACAGAATATGTTACGGAATACTTTTTAGAGCAGGTATTCAGTGTTCTGTAACTACATACAATTTCAGAAGTATTCTGAGTAAACTTCAGTACAGTGCTGTGCAAAAGTGTCTGCCCCTCTTGAACTTTTCGACATTTTGCCACGCTATGGACCATAAACATAAATATATTTAAGTGAAATTGTATGTGAAAGACACACACTAAGTGACACACAATCATGAAGTGAAATGAAATTCATACATGATTTTGAATTATTTTTATCAATAAAAAACTGAAAAGTGGGATGTGCATAAGTTTTTACCCCCTTTCCTTTTAGTGCAACCAATCGCCTTCAGAAGTTGAATGAACATTTCTGAATGATCACATGTTGACCCAATGACTAAATAGAGTCTACCTGTGTGTAATCTAATCTAAGTTCAAATGCAGCTGCTCTGTGATGGTCTCAGAGGTCTGTTAGAAACTATTGTGGAGCAGACAGACAGGTCCGGGATAAAGTTATTGAAAAGGATAAAGCTGGGTTATGGGTACAGTTAAATACACCAGGGACGTTCCTGAAAATACACCATTCAGGAATGGAAAGAGTATGGCATCACTGCCACAGGACAACTATGAGTCGTACACTGCACAATTTTATGCAGCGGCATAAACATGACTGTGGAGGCTTCAGTTTATTTGCAAGGAAAGGGATTTACGCCTTGGATGAACTCCGGCAAGTTGTAGCATCGCCTAGCTCACTGGCTAACTTTCTGGCGCTAACAACAACGCGAAGAAAACGCATGTTGCAAACGCGGTTAAAATCTAATAATATCCTTCTCATCACAAGTCTCAGGAAGAGCTCATATGACTTCCGTGAACGTCCCTCATCATGCTCAAATTTAAATTGAAAATATGTCAATCATCTGTGCTGTCATCGTTTTTGAGATATTAATGATTGTTTTAATCGGTTAGATCTAAGGTCACCCTGCTCTTTATAAAGCTCCAAAACGGGCAAAAATGGTGTCAATCGCTTCCTCTACATCTGTGCTGTTTTGTGCTGTAAACATTTCCGTTTGTGCTGGTTCGGTGTTTAAACTATTACAAACTTTAGAGCCTTGAGACGTCCACTCTCGTCCTCATCTGAAGCGTGTACACGTGTCAGGAGTGCACACACTGCATGCCAAAACAATCATAAATATCTCAAAACGATAACAGCACAAACGTAGACTTCCCGATACACACACACCTCCTCCAGCTGTTCTGGGGGGACCCCGAGGCGACACCAGGCCAGCTCGGAGACATAGTCCCACCAGCGTGTCCTAGGCATGTCCTAGTGGGACAAGGCCTCGTGGAAGGACAAGGCCCCGCGGGAACACCTCCCTAGGCGACCAGGAGGCATCCGGAACAGATGCCCTAGTCACCTCAGCTGCTCCTTTCGACGTGAAGGAGCAGCGTCACTACTCCGAGCTCCTCCCGGGTAACTGAGCTCCTCACCTGATCTCGAAGGGTGCGCCCAGCCACCCTGCGAAGGAAACTCATTTCGGCCGCTTGTATTCGCGATCTTGTCCTTTCGGTCATGACCCAAATCTCATGACTAGAGGTGAGGGTGGGAACGTAGATCGATCGGTAAATCGAGAGCTTTGCCCCGACTCAGCTCCCTCTTCACCACGACAGACCGATACAGCGACCGCATCACTGCTGACGAGGAGTGTGAACTTACAGGAGCATTTTACTGTTAGGAGATGAGGGTGCAAATAATTGTAGCAATATTATTTGATCTTATCTTCTGTGTTCCAGATGGAGGTAGACATTTAGGTGAATTTAGATGAATAAAGAGGACTAATATATTCCTCTTTATTCATCTAAATTCACTGTAAATGAATTTTCCCCATCAGCTAAATAAAGGCTTTGATTTTTATGTATTTTCCCTGATGCAAATTACATCGCCAAATATATATCATTATCATGATATTTCTTTTTCATACCGTGATATCAATTTTTGGCCATATCGCTCTGCCCTACTAAGACCTACAAAACTGATCTCAATGGATTTTTTTCCTTTGCGTTGTTGCCGTCACTTTTTCACGTTCTTTTTCCATCTCATTTTTGCCACTTCTTTGCTGCATTTTTGTCCCATTTTGTTTTATTTGCTTGCTTTTTTTTTGTTGTTGTTGCGTTTTCATCCTTGTCTTGGTCGCTATTTTGACGCTTTTTTTTCCCCAAGGAGCTTAATTCATGCGAGTGCCATAAATGTGCTCGGTTCAGGCGGGGGTTAAGAGGTCAACCACTGCACCTTTTTTTTTTTTTTTTTACCTAAATAATGACGATTCTCCAGAAGATCGTAAAAATAATAACAGCGGCCACGCAGTACAGAAAACATCATTTGCACGCGTCTCGACGTGCAGACTACAATAGACGTGCCACTAGCTAAACTAGCATGCCAGCGAGGCGCACTCCGGGCTGCTGCGTGCAGGTTTGACGCACTCACGCGCCACAGCGGGTCGCAATCCCCGAGTCAAAACGTTACCGTGCACCGTCGGCTTACGACATGGGAGCGGTGGTGGTGATGGCCAGCGCGGTGCTCCGGGGAGAGAGGCGGAGAGCGGTCTGCTGTGAGGCTGCCCCAGAGAGGGTTTGTTTGGGGATAGCGGCCTTCAGAGGGACTACAGCACCATCTAGCGAGGGGAGGGTGTGCAGGTTTAAGCCGTGGGGATTTCAATGCGAATGAATCATCAGTCTGTCAATAAAAAAACAACAGGCCTTTTTTTTTTTTGTCTCATGTTATGTGCACGTAGGCCAACGTAAAATAGCCGCCTTCATCGTAGACAAAGATTCTGGGTTGTTTTGGTTTTGTGAACATTTGCTTCTGACCTCAAGGTAATCTTTTAGGGTTAGTGCTAGATCGTATGCTCCGGAGGGACGGTCTGCTGTGAGTTTGTATAGATTTATGAGTTGGTTTGTCTAAAAATGCAAATAATCCTAATCCTAACCCTAATCCTTAAGGTTAACCCCTTAACTCCCACTTGAACCGAGCACATTTTCTCCAGTTTGGCTTTACCCCCAGTCCAAAAGCTTCTGGAAAAAAAGCTGTGAAAATAGCAACAAAACAATGATGGAAATGTGAGAAAAAAGTGAGAAAACATTGACAAAAAGTGATGAAAAATTTATGAAAAAGTGGCAAAAAAATGTCACAAGAAATTGACGAAAAATTGACGAAAAAATGACAAAAATGTGACAAAAATAAATAAATAAAAATTGATAAAAAATTGACAGAAAAATGTCAAAAAAGTGACAAAAATGTGACAAAAAATGATTAAAAATGGACGGAAAGAAAATGACAAAAATGTGATAAATTACAAAAAAGTTACAAAAATGAGTTGAACACCCAACAAAAAAATGTTGGGAAAAAAAATCTGATGACGTGAGGAATAAGATCCTCTCGGTTCAGGTGGGAGTTAAGAGGTTAACCATTTCCCTGGCCCTATCCTTAATTTGTGTCACGATATCTCACGTTTTCACAGCAGACTGTCCCTCCGGAGCGCCGGTCTAGGGAAGTGCACCTTGTTGTTTTTAATGTGCGTCACATCACCAGTACGACAAGAGAATTAAGCCCAATGAGCGTCATTTCAGCTTAGCACGTAGTTGTAGCGGTTCTGTTTAAATTAAAAGTGTGTTGTAGGTCAAAGTACGGTTCGTCGGTTTATTCATTGAAACATCACTTTAGAGGCCTCTTTTTCTGTGTTTCCAAACAGCCTTCTTCGAAAAGTGTTGGTTCTAATTCCTGTGTACAGCTTAGGTCTAAAAGTGTCTGTCCACACTGCAACTAACTGTTTTCTCCCCCGTGTATGGGCTTATATTATGCGTATATTATTTTCTACTGCGTTAAGATTCGTTTGTCTGAAAAACACGACGTCAGAATTTTTGAAGGAAAACGAAACTTATCCCAGCATCCCAGGGGAGCTCGTGCAGGGCTGTGATTGGCCAGGGCTCTCGGGTTTATAAGGCGCGTGCTCTCATCCTCCGCTCGTGAGCCAAGGCGAGGTCTCTGCAGGACTACATCAGGTACGGCACTTTTGTTAGCTTATTAAAACACCCTTTTTAAAATAAATTAAAAAGATGATACGTTTTGGCTTGTGAGTACAATACAATGCTAGTGACTTTTGGAAGACAACCACATCAGAAACTGCTTATTAGTAAATGCAGCTTTTGGAAACGTCAGTGGACTTCATTTTAAAATGCATCAGCAGTGTTGTGGAGAATACTTTGATCGTATTTACAGAATACTGAATACTTGCTTTAAAATGTAATTTGTAATGTATTCCGTTACTTTGATCACTTTGTCCGTTACTTGTATTCAGAGTGTTGTATTCTAAATAATTTGAAGATGATTTGCATTATATTTATGTATAAATCTGGTATATTACATAAATGTAGACTACACTTGCCTGATATAAATGTATTTACAAATAATTATGAACTCAAAAACCCAAACACTCCATCATGTGCATCGTGTGTATGAACTGCGGCAGAAGGCGTTTTAAATATTTATGTACTTTTAGGAGAAAAACAGGTCTTCATTAAAAGTTCTTTCTTAAAGATGTTGAGCAAAATGAACTAAAATCTCATTATTGAGTACTGTGATGTATTCCTTTGATTTTAGGCAAGTAACTGTATTCTAAATATTCACAAGTGAAAGTGTAACTGTACCAGAATATAGTTACTTAATATGAGTATTCTAAGTACATGTATTAAACTGTGTATCAGACGTTGGTTAAGTAACTGCGATGATGATCAGATGTGTCCACATGGTCCACAGGTTTTGTGGTCTGCAGCATCAGGGCATCGCCCACAGAAGGACTTTCCTCTCATGGAAGCTGCTTGTGCCTCTCGCTCGATATCTGAAGACTTGCTGTTAATGTTTTCGCCTCGTCTGTTTCCTCAGGTAGAACTTCAACAAATGGACGATGAGCACAAAAACAAGAAAGAAAAGGTAAGTATTTTTGTGAATATTTTGAGTTTAACCATAAAGAGGTGAACAGCATTCTTCTGTAATATTAATCAGGAGAACCAACACATCCTGAGGGCACTTTGTTTAGTATAATTCCAAACATTGCTTCTCTGGTCCAGTAAATGTAGACTGTGATAAACACTTGTTTGTTCAGGACTCCCTTTGGGGCGACGGCTCCGCCCTTCATTGACTACCTCAAAGACATACTGCGGCGCTACCCAGACGGAGGACAGATTCTGAAGGTATGTTGCATAACTGACTATAGGGAGGCATTGAAATATACAGTAAATGTATTGCAATGCAAGTCACAACCATAGACTGTAAAAAATAATGGACGTCTTATGCTCACTCCTCCCCGTTTACCAGAATGACCACGGCCGTGGGGCAATTCATGGCGGATTTACAGGCTCCCCCTCCCCAGCTCTGACAAAGCATGTTCCTAAAAAGGACATACGGGCGGGATTTTCACCGTAGACTCGGCCCTTGCGTGACGTGTAGCTCGCGCTGCTCCAATGCTAACAGTCCGAGCCTCATTAAGCACGAGATTTCAAAAATTCATACGAAAACCAGCCTGGTTTCATATATTGTTATTAACCCAGCGTTATCTCAGGAGGAATATCTAGCATAGTCTAGTGTTGAAACAATTGAAACCAGGCTTTAAAGTAGTTTTTAACGTGTCTAAAGTCCAATGCTTTTCAATGGGGGCCTAGCGGCGATATGGAGGTACTGCAGCAACGGCGGAGCAATGGCGGCCCCCACGTTTGTGGTCAAAAAGCAGGGCAGCCAGCGGCCATTGGTCACAACACAAGTTTTTTCCCCCAAAAGTTATAAACCCAATGATATTAAGTCTGTTTAACTGCACAACATCCATCCATCCATTTTCTTCCACTTTTCCGTTGCCGGGTCGTGCACCAGCCCCTTATGGCTCCTCCTGTGGGTCCACAGAAGGACGGCCTCATGATTCAAACCGGGCCTGTTGGTCTCTCATAAGGGGCTTCTGAACCGCTCTTTGTCACTTAGGACCTGTTTGCCCTGGGAGACCCTGTCAGGGGCCTGAAGCCCCCGACAACAGAGCTCCAGGATCATTCGGGTGCTCAAACCCCTCCTCCACGTTAAGGTGGTGGTTCCAGGAAGGGCTACAACATATAGATAATTGAAATAACTTTGGAATATAGAAAATATGGAAATCATTTTGTTAAAATATTTGGAAGAACTTTGTGCATGTTTTTATTGCAGTATAATGTTCTCTCCAGTCCTGGCAAAATGATATCACTTTTGTGGACTATCGACTGACAGCAGTACAGCACTACCCTTTCAAGAGCCAGATTGATATTCCAGTGCCAGTAACATTAGTCTCAGATCCCTCCGGCTTAAATAGTTCAGAGAGTGGACACACTTTTGTAGCCTTTGTTGCTGATGGCCTCAAGCACACTGCAAATTAAATATATAGTTTGAAAAAAGGCAAAGATCTTTGTGATGGGAACATTTGGGTACTTCACAATTCAATGTGATTCATGATACATGGCTCACGATAACGGTAACCTCACGATAGGCTGTTGTTAAGACTTTCTAAACAACTACATGCTCCAGAGTTCATATGATTATCAATGATTATGATGAATAACTGATACTCAACTCACTAATAAATGGGCTGATAGACTCTCTGTGTCAGTGTCACCTTTTCATTTACATTTAAAAACTCAAGATATAATAGTCCTGTTTACAAAATGAATACATTAACAAGTAAATCTCATTCATGAATCCCTTTCAGTATTAGCAGTTCATCTTGAAATCCTGAAATACCTAATTTATTTGTTTTGTTCCTTTTTAATATTGAACACCAGGAGCTGATTCAAAATGCAGACGATGCCGGCGCCACAGAGGTGGTTTTCATTCATGACGAAAGGAGGTACGGGACAGAAGACCTTTGGGCTGAAGATCTGGCCAAGTATCAAGGTACACACAACCAAATTGGCTTCAACGGGAGTCATAAACAAAACGGCCAAAACACGGGACAAGCAGGACCTGTTCAATCAATCCAAAGGAAAAAAAATGATAAAAATCGTGTTTGGGCTGATATCGTTTTTATTGTTAGGCTATACTATTTACTAGGGATGTCCGGATCAGGATTTTTGGCCCCCGATCCGAGTCCGAGTCATTTGATTTTGAGAATTGCCCAATACCGAGTCCCGATCCGATACCTAATACATTATTTTAAAAATTAAGAAAAAAAAACTATATTATTCAACTTGTTTTCATTCATGGTTTTGGATATAGAGAGTAACTCTACTAAGTCTGCTTTTCTCAAGTAAGCAAGACTATTAGTCTTTACAGTGTAATATAGTTTTACACAGAGAGTGTGATCTAAAATTCCATTCTTTGTTAAATGTTTTTGTTGATTGGCAATGAAAACAAAACTTGGGCAATACATTTTTTATGCACTGCAATGTAAAAAACTGTCTGGCAGCACAGAAAAAAAACCAGCAGTAATGTGGCCAAACAGTTAAATAACACAATATATTTGGCCAAAAGCTAAATGTGCCATGTTAACATGATTACAGTCTCTTTAATAAGTAGATATAGGGTGACCACATTTCACAGCCTGAAAACCAGGACGGGGTCGAGGTCCGCACGCGCAGTGCACCGTCCACCGAGCTGTGCACGTGCGCCGTTCACCGTGGCTTGAGTGCGTCACCTACTGTGGGCGTGTACAGAGTGCGTGTTTACTAAAGGCTTAAGACAACCAGGAGTGACAACAAGTGCTTCAATTCACCTCCTGAACGTAGCGCGGGGATAAGTGAAGAGAGGAGGCGGTGGTTATCAGGTTATAGAGACGAAGTTTCCCCTCGTCTTTCAGCGTTTGCGCACGTATGAGCGCAGCGGGCCATCACAGACTTTTAAACATCTCCGCTGAAATGCGTGGAGGGTTTCTCTGCTCAGTGCGGGTCTGAGTAGACATGGTTTAATCACATGTAGCGGTGTAATAGCGATAAAAACAGCTGTTTGCTACTTCTTACCGCTCTCTCCCTGCCCTGTCTTCCCGTCCGTTCTCACTCCTCTCTCCTCGCTTAGCCTACACAGTAAACTACGCACAAGTTATCGGAGATCTTGTTATTGTTCTCCTGCGCTGGCACTTGTGTGGATTTGGGGATTTCTCAGAGGAAGGGGGGACACGGACTGAGCGATGGTGCGAGTGGTTTGACGCAGCAGGTGGAGTGAGTGACAGAGGCGCTGGGCCAGGTGAGTGACAGAGGCGCTGGGCCAGGGGGAGGGGACAGTGGTTCGCGGTAGCTCGAAATCTGATCAAAAGTAACGAGAATGGACACGCATAAATATCTGAGTCCTGATCGGGAGGTCCGCGAGTCCGTAACCACGTGATCGGGCCCGATTTCCGATCACGTGATCAGATCGGGACATCCCTACTATTTACTCATCCTTGTTTTCAGTCAATACAGTCCCTAAAGTGAAGTATGGTTTATGAACACAACCAGGCTGAAATACAACGGCTGCGAGTCAGAATTTTGCATAAACATTAATGATGGATGAATCTCAGGGCCCTGACACCCCTTTAAAAATGTGCCGAATGGTTCAGCCCACACACAGTGCTCAAGTTTGTGAGATAAAATATTTCCTTTTAAGTCACGAGTTGTTCTGTAAGAGCATCATACATGAGCTCTATTTTAGGGGGCGATACATAACTTTAATAGTTTCAGTCATAGTTTATTTGTTCAGATCTAAAGAGGAGAGAGGAGGGGGCGAGGAGCACGTTTCTGATCACAGCAGACTGGTATCCAATCTGCTGGTATCCAACCCTGCGTGAGCCACTGACAGGTGGGCGTTTTCCCGTCATGCACGGGGCCGTGGAGCTGATCAAGTCGGCTGGTCTCGCTGGGGTCTCACGATCGTTCCGTGCCCCAGGTGCCCGTGACATCAGAGCCTGTCTGGAGCAAGTCGGACAGAAATCTAACCGGCATGCACCGTGCGTCTGCAGTCGGCTGTCAAAACTGCGTCCGTTTGGCTCTTCTCGAACACACTTAATGACTTTGATGAGGTGAGCTCTGCAATGCAATGACACAGAGCTAGGAAAGAGCTATATTAGTCCTGCCTCGCTCTTATGTGCTTTTATTTAACTAGCCTATTCTAGCGGACCTTAGATGCAACTTTCTTGTCACAAAGACAACATATAGTATCATTATTTTTTATAAAATAGCATTTTAACGGCTATTGTAAAGTCACAAATTTGCTATTCCCAGCACAAATATCCTATGTCCCTGGTGCAGTTTAATGTGGTATGCTAATTGGCGGAGCCAATACAGGTAGAGGGCGTTCTGGGAGTGGCTCTATCAAAAAAGGTTAGGTGCGCCAATCTAGTGCCAGGTATGATGCTACAGAGGCAAATGGTTTTGACCATGCAAATGTGCTCACTCGTGTGTTTAAACAATAACCCACAATGTAAGTTCAACCTTCATGATACTTTTTCAATAAGTGGATTAGCATATCCGACTAGACTTCTGCAGTACTCTCACAGTAATCATTCTGCACATAGCCAAAAGCACGCGTTCATCCAACTTTTAAATGCGCCACAACACTAATAATCATTATGTTCTATCTCAAACTGGCAATTTCAATGGGCCTAATGAAAGTACAATGTTCCACCACCAATTTAAATATCTATATCAATACAGGAATAAAGGTTATTGCATTTCTGTAACTGGAGCCAATTCAGATGAATTTTTAAGTCAAACATTGAGTACACAATAAATAAACAAACATGAACTAAGTATCCAGGACAAATCTGTATTGGACATATGTGCATTTTTTAGGCTGACCTATTTTTTCACCCGGTTAGGCTATATATAATAAAGTTAAAAGTAAGGATTAAACAATGAGGAGCCGTACATTAGACGGTTGTAATGCACGACATAGAGTCAAGAACACCACGAGTGCATTATGATTATCTAATGCACGACTCCGAGTTGTTTAAATTTCTTATTAGGGCTGGGTGATATTTAGATATTTGAGATATATCGATATATTTTTAAATGAGATATGGAATTAGACCATATCGATATAGTTAAAAACTGTACAACATACAGTTGTTACTGTATGTTGGCGGTGCAAATGAGAACTGCCACTTAATAGATCAGGGGGAGACAATGCACCTTTTCTACATATAGCTTTTTAGACACCCTGTTGACGCTTTTTAATTTGGCGCTTTTAGAGGGAATCTTCCCTGATGTTTTTAAGACTGCGTTCACAAAACCCTTTACTGAAAAATAGCAAATTTGACCCTAATGACCTCTGTAATTATGGCCCTATATCAACTTTGCCTTTCCATAACAGGGCTTTGGAAAAGATTGTGTTAGAGCAACTATCATCCTTTCTATCAGAAAAGAATATTCAGGAGGTGTTTCAATCAGGATTTAGGAAACACCACAGCACAGAAACTCTAAAATAAAATAAAAAATAACCAAAGATCTCTAGTAAGCTATAATAGCAACAAAGAATCAATATTAAAACTCCTTGAATTAAGTGCAGCCTTTGATATCATAGATCATGACGTCCTCATAAATCGCCTTCAACATACTGTTGGTCTTCGCAGCACGGTTTTAAAATGGCATCATATACATGGCACATCATATATTTAAGGCAGAGAGTGTGTTACCCTGCAAGAATAAGTCTCTGAAAAGAAAACCATCCACCATGGTCTTCCACAAGGAAGCTGTCTTGCACCGTTGCTCTTTTCCCTGTACATGCTTCCTGTAGGAGACATCATCATGACACGTGTCATTCCACAGCCATGTAGATGACACACAGTTGTAGTATGTGTCCACAGACCCACAACGATCTGATGCCATTGCATCTATTACCGACTGCCTCCTAGCAGTAAACAACAGGACGAATAGAAACTTTTTAAAGCTAAATGAAAATAAAACAGAGGTACTAGTGGTTGGATCGACAATAAATAGAGAGAAGTTATCAGGAAATTTGGGAATGTTAGCGGACTGGATAAAACCTAGCCTGGCCTTAGCCATCCAATTATTATTTCCCTTCATGTACGTCTGGGTCTGATCTCAGTGGCCGCGTTACATCGGTTGAATTTCAACCTACCATTCAGCGAGTGGGGGAGGCGGGGCTTGTAGGTGACGTCAAGCATTTGCGCCGCATTTGCTGGTTGTAGTTTGGCAATGGCGGCGGATACAAAGGTAATGGAAGCTCTTCAATCCGTTCTGGCTCGGCTCCCAAATATCCAGAAATTAAAATTGAAGCCTTGGAATGCTCAAGGAATGCCCCCAAGAGTTATGAGAGCTTGATTCACTCACTCGGGCGCATTACATACGTCAAGACCAAACGCTAGCGAAAAGCAGATCCAATCGTTTCAAAGGAGTTCACCCCTCCCACTTGATAACGGAGCTCAATTGTGAAGGTCTAGACCCTTGTACAAAACGCAATGAGTACAAGGGTCTGGTTAAACCAGGCTAGAAAAAACCTAATGTAACCAGTCTTGGAGTGATATTCGCCCCTGACCTAGATTTTAATGCACACATAACTAAGGTAACACAAATAGCATTTTTCCATCTTAGAAATATTGCTAGAATCAGACAACTAAAGAGTCAGAGAGAGAGATGCTGAGAAGGTAATGCATGCTTTTGTTACATGTAGAATTGACTACTGTAATGCAGTTCTCACTGGCCTTCCGAAAAAAACAATACAAAGACAGCAGCTCATTCAAAATGCAGCAGCGCGTGTTTTATCTTGTACCAGAAAGAGAGATCACATAACTCCTGTTCTAGCTTCTTTACATTGGTTACCTGTTCCTTTTAGAATGCATTTTTAAAGTGCTTTTATTAACCTATAAAGCACTGAATGGTCAAGGCCCAGCCTACATCTCCAATTCCCTGGCAACTTATAATCCAAGCAGAACACTGTGGTCCTCCTCAGCCTCTCTGCTGGAAGTTCCTAGAAACGTAGGGAATAAAATTGGTGATTGAGCTTTTGTTAACTCTGCTCCACAACTATGGAACGCTCTCCCTCCTGACATTATATCTTTTTTGTTTTTTAATCTTTGCTCTTTTATTGTTGTATGCTAACTTATGATTTGTGTGAACTGTAACTTTGAATGAAAGGTGTTATACAGATAAAGCTATTTTTATTATTATTAGGCCCTAGCAACAGACATGCATTGTCACGTGAGGGACTAATTCATATCAATAACGGGGAACGGAAGCGCAAGAATTCACATAGCAAACGTGAACCGATAAGCAAGTAACAGGGATCAGAAGTTAGTGCGCCACAAGCTCTAATTTTGGGTGGGGTCCGCAAGAGAAAATATTAAAATATGGCTCAGTGGTGCCCCCTCAAACAGGCAATTTACATTGAGTCAATGAGAGCCTGGTCGCCTAAAATCATCGTACAAAGGTGACACTGGCCAAGGACATAGACCACACCAGGACATGTAAAAAATGGATCATGTCCCCCGCCCTAAATGCTACAGGAAGCCATCTTGGCCTGAACCTCCGACTTTTAAAATCGTACCTCTTGAACTTCTGACCCTGATCCCCAAGTCTTCAATGGAAAGCCACAAATTTTGGCCAACATGTCCCAGACCCATCTTTTACATTTTTTGAATATTATTGGCTGTGGTCATGACAAGCCCACAACTCGGAGGCCATTTTCAGCAAAATTCAAAGCCTCACTTTGTTGGATTGGAACAGACACAATCCGGCACGCGTGCACATTCCCGACCTGGACCTAATTTTTTATTTTTTTTATTTAATCTTTATTTAACCAGGTAAAAAACTCATTGAGATTAATAATCTCTTTTGCACGAGTGACCTGGCTCTCTAATGGTGTGCAAACGCAACCACTAATTGCCAAAAATAACTTTAAATGGCTTGTGAGTGGCCCGCCCATCATCTGTGAAAATAGCCAGAGTTCTTAGCCTCTGTTGGCCTCTGTCTGAGTTTCTCCTGAAATTCGTCACTTTTCCAAATTTCCCCTTTTATTCACAAAAGCCACAGTTTTAGACTCGTACGTATTTATTCTACCCCTCTGTCACCGGAAGAAGTTTTAATTTGGACGATTTTGGCTTGGACTGTACAATCAGTTTGGCTGTTTCCTGTCCGTCTCTCTGTGTGTTCCTCGTACTATATGGGTCTCTCCAAAATATTGCTTCATATATCGAGGGTGCTTTGGGGCTGGAGCACCCTCTCAACAAATCTTTGGGCGGCCAGGGAAATTTACCCTAATTACAAAATGCTTCAGTTTATTATTGTGCAAACTGTAATTCCGTTTTCTGCAAATACACAAGTGCGGTCTTTCATAAGATTAATGTAAAATCGGCTGCCTTATTCACTCAGCCTGTGTAGCTCCATTGGTAGAGTGCTGGGTTCCCATCCATAAACTTGCTTGGATCAATCGCAACCTGATTCTTTTTTTTTTTTTTTGACACTTGACCCTGACTGGGAAGAACATTAATCACCGCCTATGGTCCCACCCTCATTACAAACGGGAAATGACTCCTCTCCTCCAGTGGGGTGCTGGGAACGAATTTATGCCCGGTACTTATGAGAACAGTAGCCCACATCAGGCACACATAAGTATGGAGTTACAGCTCAGTGATAGTGCGCTGGTCTTTGGTGTAGGAGGTTACCAGTTCAAATATGGCTTTGACACCTCTAATGCTTTCTCTTTTCTTGCCGGCGGAGCTGCAGTGGGGGTCGTTTCTTTCAAAGCTGTTGGCCCTCTGGGGGCTCCAGGCAGCTGCCTACCTTGCCTAATGTCAAACGTCACCAGATGCTGGGTTTCATCCCTGGTGATGCTCTGCCAAGTCTCTACTGTAAATATCTGCAGTTCCTGCGTGTTCTTGGGGCATTTTCCCTTCAGTTTGGTCTTCAGCAAATGAAATGCAGCTCAATTGGATTCATGTGAGGCGACTGACTTGGCCAGTGAAAAACATTCTACTTTTTTGTCTTAAAAAGCTCTTTGGTGGCTTTGGCAGTGGCTTCGGGTCATTATCCATCTGCACATTTTACCCAATTGTTCTCTTTTTGTGTACAGGCCCAGCCCTTTACGCCTACAACAATGCCCAGTTTACAGATGCAGACTGGGAAGGGATCCAGAGTGTGGCCAGGAGTGTCAAGCGCGGAGACCCCAACAAAGTGGGCCGTTTTGGGCTCGGCTTCAACTCTGTGTACCACATAACAGGTAACTCCCCAAGGCCTAACATTTCTGTTCAAGCAAATTCAAGATACTACTACTACTACTTGGACACAGACCGAACCTAATAATAATAATTACATTTTTCCCCTCAGATTTGACAAGTATATTCAGTGCGGGTCACCTGGGTATGATGGACCCTCAGGAGAAAATATTTGGTGAACACAAAGGAGGTTTCCGTTGGTCTTTGGAAGAAGAAGACGACAGAGAAGCACTAACAACCATGATTGACCAGTTTCAACCTTTTAGGGACATTGTGTCACTCGTAAGTGGACAAGAGTGGTCCAGAGTTGTCCAGGAAGATCAGAATTTCAATGGGACCCTTTTCAGATTCCCCCTTCGCTCAGAGAAATCAGAAATATCTGACAATGTTTATAGTTGCAAGAAAGTTGTTGAGCTTTTTGATAGCTTCATTGCTGATGCAGAACTCAGCCTTCTCTTCTTGAAAAACGTCTTGTCAGTTTCTCTTATACACATTGATGCTCTTGGCTCTGTCAGCACTGGACTGCAAGTGAAATCCACCACTTCACAAGACGTTGATTTAAAGTCCTACGATGGTGTCACTGAAGGATTAACACAAATCAAAACCATTACTCTCGACTCTGAAGAGTCCAGAGAAACAAAATGGCTTGTGACATCTTGCACTATGAAAGAAGGAAATGTGGACGAGCTTGACTACCTTGCAGAGAAGTTGAAGTTCCTTCCGAGGGTTGACCTGGCCTTTCCTTGTGATGATGTCCACACAGACTGTAGTAAGAGTAGACTGTGCTGCTTTCTCCCACTTCCAAACAATGACTCAAATAAGACAGGACTCCCCGTTTATGTCAACGCATACTTTGGCCTCACAGACAACAGACGACACATCAAGTGGCTCGAAGAAGACCAGAGGAATGACGAACATGCCATCTGGAACGAAAAGCTCATCAAAGAGGTTCTTCCAAAAACATATCTCACAATCATTCGAGATGCGATCAGACTGGTCCAAGACAACATCCTGCTGGTTAATTCCATCTACAATCTCTGGCCGGACATTTCCCAAGTGCATCACAAAGAGAAATGGTATGAAGTTGCCATGGATGTCCTCAGTCAGTTATTTAGTCAGGATATAGCAGTTCTCTCCTTGGCCAAAGATGAGAGACAGTTCATCACACTGAAGAAAGCTGTGCTTCCATGTAACGGACCAACAACAAGTGAGACATTATCAGCCATTAGAAGAATCCTGGTGTCCTGTGACGTCAACCTGGTGACTTTATCAGATAGTGTAGCAAGAGCCATAAAGGATGTGTATCCAGACTATAGCTCACTGAATCATGTGACTCCAACCTTCCTAAGAAACAAACTTCGAAACTGTGCAGTGAAGGACATCTCAGATGCTGACAGACTCGCTCTGTTGGAGTTTGTCTTGAGTGACAAACAGTACAGTGAACTCCATGGTCTTCAGCTGCTGCCCCGCAGTGATGGTTCCTTCAGATCCTTTACAGACAGAGAGGAAGACACTGTCTTAATCGACAACAAGGAATTTCCAAGGTACATGCACCATTTTGAATGATTACCTGGTATTGATTTGCTGTAGTACGCAGCTTTGTTGTCTCATATGCTTTATCACAAATGATCTAATCAAAACTCAATTTGTATCATGTAAAACTGTTGTGTGTTGGCTTTTAGACCAACCTCAACCCTGTTGAGCCCAGATGATTAATTAATTGTATTTTTATTAAAGTGTCGTGTTTATTGAGCCTTCTGACAAATAAAACAAAAACTTCAATTTGCATATAGTTTTAATTAGTGTCATCAGGCATTTAAAAATATAAAGGAATATACAGTGGTATGCAAAAGTATGGGCCCCCCTTAAACTTTTCGACATTTTGCAATACTATGGACCATAAACATAAATATATTTAACTGAAATTTTATGTAGAACAAGCCATTTTTGAAAGAAAACCATAAGAAGTCCCGTTTGCTGTTTGCCTGAGGTCACATGGAGGCCACAGGGTGGCTTCTGGCAAACAGCAAACTGGGCTTCTTATGGTTTTCTTTTAATAATGCCACTCTGCCATAAAGGCCAGATTTGTGCAGTGTATGACTAATAGTTGTTCTGTGGACAGTTTCCTCCACCTGAGCTGTAGCTCTCTGCAGTTCATCCAGGGTTATCATAGGCTTCTTGGTAACAGCTCTGGTCAGTGCTGTCCTTGTTCGGTCAGTAAGTTTAGGAGAACGGTCGGGTCTTGGTAGGTTTGCAGTGATGTCATACTCTTTCCATTCCAGGATGGTGGATTTAACTGTACACCGAGAGATGTTCAAAGTTTTGGAAATCTTTTATAACCTTACCCAGCTTTATACTTCTCAATAACTTGATCCCGGACCTGTCTGGTGGTGTGTTCTTGGACTGCATGATGCTGTCTGCTCCACAATAGTCTCTAACCGATCTCTGAGACCATCACAGAGCAGCTGTATTTGAACTGACATTAGATTACACACAGGCAGACTCTATTTAGTCCTTGGGTCAACATGTGATCATTTTGCAGTACAACCCAAATCGCTTATTTGCTACAGAAAGACCGAGAAGTCTATGTCCTCATTGAGCCCTGGGGGGCGGGTAGCTCCCAAGGTGTTTATCCAGAAGGTTTCCCTTTGGGCTAGTCTTCTCCTCCCCTGATGTTGTTGGGGATGACTTCCAGTACCATAACTTTTAGGTGATTGAGATTGCAGTTTGAAGTGTTCATGTGCACCGCGATCGGATAATTGGGATTGTTTGTACGTACAGCATATTTGTGTTCAGAAAACCTATCCAAAAATGGAGTTAATACTCCATTTGCTCTGACTCATTCCAGCAGAGTCCAAAGGGTTTTTTTCCGAACAAACCGTTTGTGGCATCTGTTATACTCGGGACGCTGCAGATCAACTCGTCCTTTTCCTTACAATGCCAATCGACTCCAGCTCCCCAAAAGAGCGTAGGGTACAATTCATTTCCTTTTCGTGTCCCAAGATTACATGTAAGGTTTCAACTTCAGTGGGTTCAGAGGACACTGCATTCACTGTAACTGTGCCTTGGATGAGCCATCCGAATTTGCTTTCAAGCGCAACCATTGACTTTGGCAATCTTTCAAATGTTCCCGTAACTATGTCCCAATAGTTGTCACCACCAATTAATACTCCCAGTTCTTCTGTCTTCATTCCACTCACCGTAGTATCTGCCAAGTGCATGCCTTTTTTCTTCTTTTCAGGCGCAACTCGTCACCTGCAACTCACATTATAGAAGTGCAAACACGGGGGGTTTCAAGCACACCAATTTCAACGCTGTGGCCATTTCGTATGTTGCTCAGTTTTATTTTTACAACATTACATGTCACTTGCATGGGACCATCAGAGCCAAAAGTGTGCAACTTCAGAGTCTCTTCCCCGATTTTGTGCAGGTTTAGCGCACGAGAAATGTCTTTACGCACGAAACTGCGTTGACTCCCTCCGTCGAAAAGGCAGCAAGTTAATTGTCTTTTGACAGGAGTTTTCAATCCAAACGGTGGCGGTTTGGAGCAATACTGTTTTTTGTATTGATTCACTTGGGGAGATTGAGATGATGGTGTCAGTGGGATCATTGGAATTCAGAATTTCGTCATTTGTACACATTGATTTAAAGTGACGTAGTTTTCACAGCTGATATTGTTAGTGCGACAATCTTTGGCTAAATGTCTCGATCCAAAACAGACAAAACATCTTCCTGGTCTCTTTAATTTTTCTCGTTTTTCAAGCACACTCATTTCATCACATTCTCTGGACATTCTCTGGATGATCATTTTTGTCGCAGAAAAGGCACATATTTCATTCATAATTTTGTCCATAATTGTCCGAAGCATAAAGTGCAAATGCAGTCATCATTTGATTAGGTTTTTTGCGCAATTCACAGTGACTTTGTGAGTCGTTTTCTCGTTCTTCTTTCGTGCGCTCTGGTTTGTTTCTTGTCATGTTCATTGTGCGCGCTCGGCTGTCCACTTCTTTTCTCAGAAAATCCATAAGCGCATCAACTTTCCAAACGTCATCATTTTCAACACCTATACTAAATTCTAAAATCATGTTGTCAGGCATTAGTTTCATTAAAATTGGACACAGTAAATTACCGTAAGTTTCAGAGACAACGCCCAAGGAGGTAAGGCTACGGATTTGAATTTCTCAAAATCATCATAGAGCTGTCTGAGCGCTTTGACATCGTTTACATTTTTAACAGGATTCAGGTTGAGCAATTTGGTCATGTGGACATTGATAATTAAATCTTTTCTGCCAAATCTATTTTGAAGCAGTTGGATTGCGTTATCATAATTTATGTCTGACAGAGCCAGCCCAGCGATGGTATTTGCCGCAGCACCTGAAAGGTATGACCTTAAACAGCTGAATTTGTCGGTCTTTATCAAACTTTGATTTTTGTGTACTGCACTCTCGTATTGTTCCCAAAAATATTGCCATTTCCTCACATCTCCAAAGAATTTTTCAATTACGAGTTTGGGTAGTTTTACGTTGAGATACATTGGTTCTCCTTCGTAATACATCGATTGTCCGTCCGTCATACATCGATTGTCTGTCCGTCCTTCTTCTGGTGGCAGCAACAATCAGAAGTGTCTTTTACTTTCTATTATTTTGACATTCTTTTAGCAGACACATCTTTTAAGACAGACATACAAACAATGAATAAAATATGCTTTTACAAGGTAGAAGGACTCCACCCAGAGCGGCTCATTGGAAGCGCCGTCTGGGAGGAGTGCAGGTCCGGTAGGAGCACTCACTTTGCGCAGCATAGGGCTGAGAAGCTGCAACAGATCATTCAGAAATCATCAGGCAACTTCTGAAGGCAGTTGGTTGCAGTAAAAGGAAAGGGGACCTATACCTTTGCTCATCACACTTTTCAGTTTTTTATTTGTAAAAAAAAATTCTAAATCGTGTATAAATTTCATTTCACTTCACGATTGTGAGTCACTTAGTGTGTTTTTAACATAAAATTTCAATTAAATGTATTTCTGTTTATGGTCCATAGTATGCCTAAATGTCAAAATGTTAAAGGGGGGACCATACTTTTGCATACCACTGTACAGCCATGTGAAATCTGTGTTAAACAAGAACATTTAATCTAAATCATTCTGACCCAACAAAAGTACTTTTATGCGATAGTAGTAGTGAAATGGCGCTCTCACGCAGTGGTGGAGAAAAAACCCTCTGCCCCTTATTTTACATAGTCATGTCATTATACATTCGGATGTATCTATAAAAATAACTCATAAGTTAGAAAAATTTCAATTTGTACTCTAGATGTACTTGATTCTTTGATTTCTTTACTTGAAGGGCGGCATGGTAGTGCAGTGGTTAGCACTCATGCTTCACAGCTAGAAGGTCCGAGTTCAATTCCAACCTGGACGGGGCCTTTCTGTGTTGAGTCTGCATGTTCTCCTGGTGTCTGCTTAAGTTTCCTCCGGGTAGTCCGGTTTCCCCTACCACTAAAAACATGTACAATAGGCCAGGATGAATGAGAGTGCGAGTGGGGTACAACGGATGGAAATTAACTCAAGGCTACAATCCGGTGTGGTGTGTTTACATGCATGAGACCCATCTATGTTCATTAACATTGACTGTCCCGACCAAATAAACCATTAATTAAATAAATAAATGAGATAACAAGGCTGTATGCTGCTTTATTAAATGCAAAAATCCCCACAAAAAAAACAGGACAGATTTGCAAAGAGATGACTTAAAGCCGCTATTATATATATTAGATAGATATTAAAGGCGTTTTTTAATTGCATTTGCATGTTGAAAAAAGTCAACATATGCTTGTACCTTTCTAAAACATTAAAAAATAACAAAATCAAATCAAAATGAACAGTTATTTAACTTTTTTCCCTCTTTTTTGTAATGCCAGTATCATATTAAAAACATGTTTTTGTTTGTGCAGAACTTTGCTTCCATTCTGTCAAAACCTCTTCCTACCAGACGGCCTCACCTCTGACTGTGTAAACCATTTGAGACAACTCGCACGAAAAAGTAAGAGCACTTTCTGACCTGCTATGTACAAAATGTGTTTCTAGTTCTATTTTTCAACTTGTTGATATTTATCTTTTTGCAGATCTCTACATGGTCACTAACATTGATGCAGACCAGGTGGTGAGATTCACTCAAAGCCATTTGCCGGACGACTGGAAGAAGACAGAGAATAAACTTGTGACATGGGACGTGAGCAGTGGTCAGCATCCTCCACTGAACTGGTTACAAGAATTCTGGAGATTTCTCAACTGTCACTTTACGGAGCTAAGAGGTTTAATCGGACTGCCTTTAATACCAGTGAACACAGTGTCCAGTAGCCAACCAGTCAAACTTGCTAAAATACAACGAAATCCAACTTTGATTTTTGAGAAAAGTAAGAAGGTGGTAATGCCAGATAGTATCACTCAGCTGGTAAACAAAGTTGGTGGGACAGTAGTAAAAGAAAATCCTTGGCTAAGACATGAAGATCTAGATTCCTATGTCCTGAGCCCATCCCCAAAACATGTTCTGCAAGTGTTTGTAAATTTACAATCCCAGCAGGTCATCAAAGAGCTGAGGTCTGTTTCTAAAAGTACTATAGAGGAGCTAAAAGATTACATCTCTCACCTTGATTCTCTCTCAAAGTGCGAGACAGAATTACTCTTGCACTTGCCTTTGTTCCAAACCATGACAGGAGAGTATACCACCGCCCATTCCAAACAAGCTGTGCTAATGATATCTGGACTCAGGATCCCAACAGATGTGACAATGCTCGGTTCAGTGATTAAATGTGCCACTGAGGCAGATCGCAGACTTCTTAAACGACTTGAAATCCGCCTCTTGGACACAGCACAAGCAGCCAGCCTTCTCATCAACAGTGTAGAGAATAGAGCATGCACCAAAGCAGAGACTGAAAAAATCATGACATGGATCTTAGACCACGGAAACATGCTTTTCTATCAAAATCCACACTTAAAAACACAATGTGTGAAGTTGCTTTTTATCGAAATAAAGGCCTCCAGTCTGTATGACCCAAGAGTTCATGCTTTTAAAGTTCTCTTTGAGAAGCATTATTTCCCACCAGCTGTGTACACAAAGACTCCACAGATGCTCGTGAGCTTGATCGATCTCGGGTTAATTCATAAAGAAAAGGATGTGCCTCCTGAACACTTGCTGCATGCAGCTAAACTGGTGGAGAATCTTACGAGAGACGGTCCAGAAGAGGCTCGCAAAAGAGCTCAAGTTTTTCTGAAAGTCTTGGATGCCAATGATTTACTGGAGAACTTTACTAATGACCAGCTTGAGAAACTCAAAAGGCTTAAATGGGTGCCAGTGACTACACAAAATGACTCCATGAAAAGTGGCTTCTTCTGCCCAGAAGAAATGAGGCACAGCATGTATGAAGACATAGTTGGATATGTGATGCCCCTGGAGGGAATTTTCAGTGAAAACATTTGCAGCAAACTTGGTTTTAAACGACCTCCTCCACCTGAAAAAGTAGTGGCAAATCTATTAGCCCTGATTTCTAATGTGAAGAAAATGACCACTCCTGACACAAATGTGGATTTTAAAAGAAAGTTGCGAAGCATTTATGAACATATGCAAAAGTCAGTAAATCAATATACTGCACTAATCAGCAAAGACACCAAATGGCTCTGGAATCACAGACAGTTTGTTGCTCCAAAGGAACTGGTTCTAAACTATCCCAGTAACCTTGACCTGAGCTCTCATGTTGGAAAAGTCGCAGATGAATTTCTTCCATACAAAAGTTTGTTCCAGGAGTTTGGTCTCAGAGAAGAACTGACTGAAGAAGAAATTATTGACTTACTTTCCACAATAAAGCAAACCATTGAAAGCAGAGAAGCAGTAGCAACATCGTCTGAGGTTAAAGTATCTATTGACATTCTGAACTGGATTTGGAGAGAAAAGAAGGATTTTCCAGATGATATTCCAGTGCCGGTCATTGTACAACCTGGACAATATACACTGAAATCAAAGTCTGAGACTGTGTTCTGTGACTTGAGCAAAAATAGCTTGAAGGAACTAGAGTGTAGCCAAGATGAAATACATGTTGTTCATGAGGAGATACCAATTGCAACAGCGGAGTGGTTAGACATTCAACTGCTGAGTACCTATATTCTGGATCCGAAGGAAGTGGGAATCGAACAATGTGGGCAAACAGAACCAATAACAACTCGAATCAAAAACATTCTCAAAGAATATGATGAAGAAAGTGATATCTTTAAAGAGATTATTCAAAATGCTGAAGACGCTGGAGCAGACACCTGTAAGTTCTTACTGGATTTCAGAGTTCACAAAGATGACCCTGAAAGTCTCATTGACCCAAACATGAAGCTGTGCCAGGGGCCCTGTGTCTGGGCGTTCAATAATGAACAGTTTTCACAGAATGACTGGGACAATATCGTGAGAGTGGGCTCTGCCTCTAAGGAGAACAAGGTTGAAAAGATAGGCATGTTTGGACTTGGGTTCAACACAGTTTATCATGTCACAGACATTCCCTCCATCCTCAGCGGGAACACTCTCCTCATACTCGATCCCAATACAACCCATTTAAAAAAACGCATCAAGCACAAATCAAATCCAGGCATCAAGCTGGACCTTACTCAGAAGAGACTTTTTCATTGGTTTTCTGGTCAGTTCACACCTTACGAAGGTGTTTTTAATTGTAGTTTCTCTGGTCAAACACCTCAGAACTATCCAGGCACCCTGATTAAATTACCATTCAGAACTGAAGAAGAGTCGCTGTCATCTGAAATAAGTTCTAAAGTATATTACAAACAAGATATTATAACCTTCCAAAGACACTTTACCAAGGACTCACAATCACACCTAATCTTTCTTAAAAATGTCAACACAGTGTCTCTACAAACTGCCCCAACTATTGCTTCAACTCCATTGAAACATGGAGATATTGAAGACATTTTCACAGTCTCAAAAAGCACACTATGCAGCATAGATATTCAAGAAGAAGGTTTTCTTTCAAAGCAAAACCATGCTGAAAAAGTACTAAACAGAAAATGCAAAGAGATCATCGACTTCAGTAAAGTGGACATTGTGGAGATAACCTGGAACAAATCAGGTGAAACACAAGTGCAGTGCTGGCTTCTCTACAACTGCTTTGGAACAAAGGAGTCGCTAAAAATGGCCACAGGAATAAACAAGAAACTTGCATTCTCGTTGCCCATAGGTGGCGTTGCTTTGCCTTTACAATTCAACCACGAAACTGACACATTTGTAGCATCACAGACAAACCTTGCGGGTCAAGCATTTTCCTTCCTTCCGCTGTCCATTTCCACAGGGCTGCCATTCAATGTCAATGGAACATTTGCTGTGACCAGCAACAGAAAAGGTCTTTGGGAGAGTGGAGTTAAACATGAGTGGAACAAGTCTTTGCTGCAGGACCCATTAGTCACTGCCTTAATCACTGCACTGTTGGCCCTTAAGGAAATGTCCCAAAACAAGAAACTGGAGAGCTACAGCTACCACACATTCTGGCCAGACAGAGAGCAAGTGAGTGAAACGTTCAGACCGCTGGTAGATGCTTTTTATTCTACTATTGCTCAGTCCTGCAGTGCTCTCAAGCTTTTCAGTGATGGCAAGCACTGGTTCTCTTTGGAAAATGTCATTATTTTGCATGAGAGCATACAAGAAGATCAGATCATTTGCCCACTTGCAATCAAGGTATGTCAGACACATGTCAAATCCAGTCATGTTGTTTCTCTGCCAAGATGGACAAGGAATAGCTTCAAACAGGCAGGCCTGGAGAAGGTTCTACAAGACAAGACATGGACTTGGGGGAGGTTTTACAAAGACGCAGTTTTTAACAATCTCGACCAGATGGATCCAAAATGGAGAGATACATTGATGCTACATGCTCTTCACCTTAACATCAAGGAGATTGACTCTTTGTTGGTCTCATACCCATGTATTCCAACAACTAATGGACAGCTTCAGTATATTCAGAACCTGGTCAACCCAAAAGGAAAAGTGGCCTGTCTGTTTAAAAATGAGGAAAGTCGCTTGCTTGGAGGGACGATAAATGACTTCTGCTCCCCTGAAAATGTTTTACGTCTGCAGGGGCTTGGAATGGCTAGTGATGAGCTTTCTTTAGAAGACATTACTAAGAAAGCAGAAGCAATCAATACAGTTTGGAATAATGACCAAAACGAAGCCCATAAACATATAAAATGTCTTCTCGAACTTCTCAAGCTTCACTTACACAATGATACCTCTCCTTTCTGGGCAACCTTGAGCTCTACTCAGTTTCTGCCAGGGTTTTCTCCTGGGGATGCAAAAATGGAAAGAGAGGTCACATTGCAAAGGCCTGTTGATGTTTTTACTGAGAAATGTGCTCTTCTTGTGAACATGACACAGCCAATTTTGGATCTCTCTAAACTTCAAATACATTCATCTGATCCAGTTCTGCAGATGTTGGGAGTTAATGACCACCCAGGTCCTGAAATGGTGCTTGAGCAGCTAAAAGAAACAAAAAAACATCATCAATCTTTGGACAAATTAGTGCTACATAAAATAGCCAATGAGTGTTACAAGTTTCTTGATCACTGTCTGTCTGATTCACACAATGACAAACAAAACGTAATTTTGCCGAGTGTAACTTCTTTTCCGTTTGTGCTTGTTGATGACAGATTTGTCAGTGTCAGCTGTGTGGCTGAGACAGCACAGTTTGAAGCTCGACCATATCTTCATGGTCTTCCACATCATTTCACAAACTTTCGAACACTCTGGGAAAAGGTTGGTGTGAAAAAGGAGTTTACTGTTAGCCAATGCCTGGAGGCCCTGAAGAACATCCATTCAAAATACGAAAGTAAACCATTATCAAAAAGTGAACTTTCAATTTGTCTCACAATCTTGAACAAAGGAATTTATGAAGCTGGAGAGAAAACTGAGAACTGTTTTGTGCCAAATAAGAAGGGGATTTTACAACCCGCACAAACATTGTTCTACAATGACAGCCCATGGATGCCAGTGGAAAAAGATGTGACCTTTTGTCATGAAAACATATCACGAGTGATGGCATTCCACTTGGGCATCAAAACAACTAAGCACCACACTTTGAACAGTCATGCTGTTGAAAACATGTCACCTTTAGCGTTTCAGTTTGAACAACATGAACAGCTAACAGTTCGAATCAGAAATATTATCTCTGCCTATCCATCAAAGAAGGACATCCTTAAAGAACTTATCCAAAATGCTGATGATGCAGAGGCAACAGAAATTCATTTCATTTGGGACAAAAGGCAACACAATTGTACAAAAACCTTTGGTGAAAAATGGAATTATCTTCAAGGCCCAGCCCTGTGTGTTTTCAACAATAAAGTATTCTCAGATGCAGATTTAAAAGGTATCCAGCAGCTGGGAGAGGGCGGGAAGCACAACTCTCCAGGAAAGACTGGGAAATATGGACTGGGATTCAACTCAGTTTACCATCTGACAGACTGCCCCTCAATCCTCACTGGGGATGAGTTACTCTGCATTTCTGATCCCAACCAAAAGTACATAGAGAGTACTTCAGATGTTTCACCTCGTGGTATTGGTTACGAACTAGCTGACAGTTTTAAGCAGATGTACATGGATGTCTACAATACCTTTCTACCAGATAAATTCCCTCTGAAAGAAGGCACCATGTTCAGGCTGCCTTTAAGAAGTGACGAAATGGCAGAAAATTCTAAAATATCCCAACACAGTGTGACCGAGCATGACATGAAAGACCTGTGCTCTGCTCTATCTGAGGATCCTGAAGGACTTGTGCTGTTCCTGAAATCCGTCTGCAAAATCCACATCCATGAAATCAACAAATCAGGAGAGCTTCAAATGATATATGCAGTAGAAAAAAAGATATCAGAGTCAAGCATCCAGAACAAAGACGCATTTGACAAATGTAAACAACAGGCACTAGTGTCCGATGAACCAACTGATCAAACGGTGATCTATGGTGCAGATATTACTATCCATCCATCCAGCCATTTTCTTCCGCTTTGTCCGTGGCTGGGTCGCGGAGGCAGCAGTCTGAGCAGAGATGCCCAGACTTCTCAATCCACGCACACCCACTCTAGCTGTTCTGGGGAGACCCCGAGGCGACACAAGGCCAGCCCAGAGACATCAGTCATTTCTACATCACATAAAATAACAATTAAGTGGATAGTGGCAGAAAAGTTGGTCCAAAACACAGATGGAAAACAAAAACTACCTGCAGGCAAACTTGCTCAAGCCGCAGTTGCAGCACGTTTGAGTCAAAAGAATTCTCATAAGGAACCACAAGGTTTGCCCCATTTTAACGGAGTAGCCTTCTGTTCCCTTCCCTTGCCTGGCCACACTGGACTACCAGTTCATGTCAATGCCAACTTTGAGGTGGATTCTTCTCGAAAAAATCTATGGAAAGAAGATGATCAGATATCTGAGAAAATTACCTGGAATGAATATTTGAAACAGACCATCATAGCTTCTTTGTATGCTGACCTCCTTCATTACCGTCGCTGTAGTTTTGCGAACAAGCCGGATAAAAAGACAAAAATGGAGCAATTTCTACAAGAATCTTACTTGCGTTTTTTCCCAACTGAATTCAAAGATGTTCCCCCAGAATGGCATGAGATGGTGCATGAAGTTTACAGATCAATCAAAGAACGGGGTCAAGATGTCATCCCCGTGTTCAAGCCTTTTGCAGAAATAACTGATGGCAGGCCTCGGAAAGTCTATGCATTTGACTGGTGTAGCATTACAGAAACAGAACCAACTAAAATACCATACCTCGCTCACGATGGGACTGAACAAATCCAAATAATATTGGAAGATATAGGAATGAGGCTGGTACCGTTGAGCATGCAAAAAGTGTGGAGTGGTTTTAAGTCAGCTGGAATTGAACTGAATTATGTGACTCCTTCATCTGTTCAGACATTTCTGAAATCACAGCCCCTGAACGATCCCTCACAGACTGATGCACCACTGCCTCTCCCCATATCTGAAACACTGATCAAAAATGAGGAAAGGTGTTCAGAGCTTCTGAGTTTCTGCCTAAAAGATCTGAAAGCACTCAAAGAAAAAGAAGAGAAATCTGAAGCTGGTGCAATCCATGAACTTCCACTGCTTCTTACAAAGGACAAGGTTCTGAGAGTGTTTGACATCAACTCTCCCAATTTGGCTTCATTGTATGAAAATGTGTTTATTGGCTATGAGGATCAGTTTGCTGATTACAGAAGCATGCACATTTCTATTCTTCAAAAAATTGGTTTTGTAAAAATGTTAACTGTTCCAGATGCAGCAAAATACCTGAAGCCTTTAATTGAGCTCTTTCTTCAAAAATGTGAAGTTGATCCCAGCAAAAAACACTACATCCCCAGTAAAGAAATGCTGGAGTGGTTGAAGGATCTCTGGAAGTTCATATTCAGTCAACTCAAACCTTCGGATGGTAGTAGCGATAGTCTGACATTAGCAGTTGTGAGGCAGCTCTACAGTGAGTGCTACATTTTGCCAGTCATTTGTCCACAAAGCGACAAGAAATACCTGCAAATGATGAGGGACATGCCCAGTGTGGTTCCCTTTTCGTCTGACAAGGACTTATCAAGAACCTTTTTTAAACTTGGCTTCATGAAGCTCAACACCTCGCTTTTCTCTGAGATGTACCAAGAGCCGCGTTTTCTTCTTCATGCAGAGCTTTTGAATGTCACTGACAGCAGCTCAGTTCTGGATCAACTCTACCACATTGATTGTCTGGAATTTTTAAAACTTTCCTCGAGGGAAATGAATGAGCTTCAGAGCTTCTTAAATTCTGGCGTTTCCAAAGCCGAAGACACACAAGACTACCAGAGGAAGTTCAAATCATTACCCTTGTTTGAAACCATAAACAGTGAGCGATTGAGGATTGATAGACACCAACACGTGTACGTCATCAAGATGAATGAACTGATCAGATTTCCAGATCTGTGGACACTGCCTGACGTGACGGCCATTTTTCTCATAAATAGCCCAGGAAACATGCAGCTTACAGACACACTGAAAATCCAAACACTGTCTGATTTGGACTTTTTTGTTAAGTTCATTCTACCTGTAGCTCATAAACTCACAGAGCGTCAGACCTTGGACTGCCTTAAACTTATGCTTTCAATAAAACATAATCATGACTATTCCAAATACAGAGACCATATCATTTCCACATTTAAGAATATCAAACTCATTCGCAGTTCTATTGGAAAACTGGAAATTGCCTCCTACTTCTATGATCATGACATCAAACTCTTCAAAGAGATGCTACCACAAGAACGATTTGTACCCGATGCATTTTGGGATGCACTGAGTGACAACGACAGTTGCAGAGAAATACAGTCAAAAAAATTACTTGCAGAACTTGGGCTGAGAGTCAAGGTGTCTGAAAATGACATAATAACCTTTGCACACCAGGTGGAAAAAGAGGCCACAGGCAAAAATGAGACTCTGAAAAAGAAATCAGAAGTTGTTTTTGAAGCTGCCCTGAAATTTGTCAAACACTCAGAAAGCAAGAAAACAAACTTGCTGTACAGCATAGCAGATGTTAAATTCATCTTCCCTGTGAAAATTAAGACAGAGTTGTGTAATTATCACCCACCTTTCACCACTGAGAATTCAGCTGTTTCAATCAGAGGAGCTTTGATTCAAGGTGACAACGGACGTCAAGAACTCATTTGGTCCTCAATGCCAATCATACATGTACCGGTGTATATGTCACAAAATCTTTTGCAAATGCTTTGTGAAGCAGGAGTGTTTGAAAATCCACCACCAGAAAAAGTCACTGAAAATATGAGGAACATCTGTCTGTCACCCTGTCAAACTGAACACATAATCCAGACTCGTACTCGTGTGTTTCACCATTTATATGCTTATTTGCAAAGAACGTCCTTTAAAAGCAGCTCACTGGCTGACAATCTGATAATACTAGTTGAAAACAACAAAAAACTGGTGAAAGCTGATAATGTGACAATGCGTCTTGATCATGATGATGAGTTTAAGCCTTATTTGTATCAAATACCACCGGAGTTGGCCCCTTACCTGAATTTCTTCACAAAAATTGGTGTGAAGAAGGAACCCACTGCAACTCAGTTTTGCTCTGTGTTGGCAGCAGTTCATGATGAGACCATTAGTAAACCGAGCCTACAACCAAATCAACAAAAAACAGTGAGACGTGCTGTTCAACTGCTGTTTCACCTTTTGAAACACTTGAATGGAAACCAAACTCTAGATGATGTGAAAACACTGTATCTTCAGGGTGTCAATGGGAAATTACAAGAGTCGTGTAAACTTTACTATAACAACACTGTGTATGATAAACGATTAGAAAAAACTCTTCCAGAGAAGTTTGAGTTGCTTGAAAAACTCTCCAAGTGCCATTTGGGTAAAGACATCTATGAACATCACAAGCTGCTGAAACTGCTGCCTCAGAGACTTCAGCCACAAATGCTGTCACAAATCACTGAGGAGAAAGTAGTGGAGACCCAAATGGAGCTCTGTGAGAGGAACTGTGACTTCAGTGGGTTCTTTAGAGAGCATTTGTCCTCCGATGCATTTAGGCATGGCCTTATTTGTCTGATCCGAGCAAAGTCAGAGGGGAAAATAAAACATCAAGAGGCTATGGAAATGTGCAACACCACATTTGGGAGGATACAGATTATCTGCTGTCAAAGTCTACAAACAGAGCTCTGGCTGGAGAAACAAAGACTGCCCAATACTGCTGCAGAAACAGGAGTTTATGTAAAACAAGAGCAAGAAGGCTGCATCTTCTATTTGAAACACCATGATGCTTCTACTCTCAAGGTGACATTTAAAGTTTGTACAACACTTGCAAATGAAATGAACAGGCTTTTGGATAACAAACTCTCCAACAACCACCTGACAATTTTACTACAACTTCTTCTTTGTGACAGTCTAGAAGAAGTTAAAGAGTTACTGACTGAACATGAAATCCATGAAAGTGTTGAAGATGAAAATGTGCTTGATCTTCAAGCACCAGGGACTGAGATCCCCGAAGAATGGCACGATGCTCTGGCCATGAACATTCTGAATAACTTTGAGGAGGGGGAATATGTCGGCTACTATTCAAATGGGAAATACATCTATGCTGTAATTGTTGAGGAGCTTCCAGGGCATTCAGGACAATTCACACAGAGATACAAAATAAACATTGGTGAAGAAGAGCCGATTGAGGTCAGTTTTCTTGATTTGTATCAATTCAAATGTGAAACACACCCAACTGCATCTACTGGTTTGGAGCTCCAGCTTGTAGAAGGTGCAACACCTCATTCCTCTCAACAAACTTCAAGGTCCATACCAACCTCTCTTGAAGAGGCCAAGAAAGAAATTGACAAATGTTTGAAGGACGTTTGGACTCTTCCAAAGGAGGAACGAGATAAAGCCATCAAGCGTGTGTATCTAAGATGGCATCCAGACAAAAACCCCGACTGTCCGTTTATTGCTATAGAGGCCTTCAAGTATCTAAAGAATAGAATTGAGGAACTCGCAAAAGGCAAAGGAAAATCTACTGGTTTCCACTCATCCTCATCATATTCCAATTTTCAGGACTTCTTCCATCAATGGAACGAAGAGGCCAGACATCACAGAACTAGTCGAGAGAGATTTCATACTGGTGGACGTTCCTACAATTTCTGGAGCTTCAATGAAAATATACTACGGCCAAACAAAGAGGAAGGAAAGCGCTGGTGTCGACAAGCACAATGTGATCTTTACGCTGCCCACAAAGATATTGGAGGAGAGAGCACTGAGTGGTGTCTATTCAAAGTTCATCAGGCTGTGGAAAAGAGTCTCATTGCTGCATCTTATCGAAACAATGGCAAGCAGCCAAACTGCAGTTCCATCTCAGCCATGGCCTCAAAAGTGTCCGGCTACAGCCCTCAGCTCAGTGGTCTGTCACAGCTAGTGAGAGATCTCATAGCTCTGGATGTGGACGCCAAAAAGACTCAGTATCCAAACTATCACTCTTTTCCAAACATTCCTAATGGACAGTTCAGATCAGCCAATGAAAGACGAGCACTGGACAAGGCCTCTGAAATCCTAACTGTTGTTGAAACTTATGTGAATCACTGAATCAAGTCAAGTTACTGTTAAGAAACGCTGCTCTGAAATATAAATAATAAGTAAATGTAATTAAAGTGAGTAAAGTCTGTAAGTTTAAGCAAATAATATTAAATAATTACAGTCCCTCCTTTGCATCTCAGCAAAAAAAATTGAATCTCCTTTGCCATATCCAATGACCAATGAGATTTCTTTCCTGTGAACCAGCCTGCCAGGTCCAATCAGGAGCTTCAATGTTTACTTTTGATATTTCTTTCTGTCTCCTCATTTTGCAAACCAGTCGTGGCTTTGAGGTCCAATCACTTAATAACCGAGTTTGATTAGTACTGAGCAAGATCTCTTTAAAATCCCACTTAAAGCCCTTTTAGGACATGAAGTCCTATTTAGAATACTTATGTTTATGCTAATATTTTTACCATAGATACTGCACCAACAGTGGGTTATTTTCACTGAAGTCTCATGCTGATTTTCTCATTTAAAGGGACTATTACGGAGTTTAAAAATGTTAAAATGAAGTATTTTCCTCCCCCTACATGTTCCAGCCATGTCCTAATGTGTAGAATGAACTCAGACCTGTTCACCACAACTGCCACTAAAATCCTGCACTGTCACTCAAAAAGTTTTTACATGCACGAGCTTAATATAGAAGGTGCAGTTACACGTATGACCTGAGGCTGCAGTAGTGAGTATAAAATGGCCAACTTGCATCTAGCCCCTTTTAAAGGATTTTGTTTTAATTAATATGAGCCCCAGACACCTTTTGATGAGACTTAGCGGGAATTTTGACTGTTTTACTGTTTTTTTTATATATAGAGACTGTCTGCACAGTGCAACATGACCAAAATGAGGGCATTTATACTTTTCTGTTACCTGTACTTCATTTAGTACTTAACGTTTTTTTTTTCTGTGTACTCCTTAAATAAAGTAACTGGATAAAGAAAAACAGCACAAGCTAACAATACAATATCTAATGGACCAAGTGTGCATTATTTTCCCTCTACTGTATATGAGGCTAGTGATGTATTCTCTGATTTCCATTCCAACTTATAAGCAAGCACACACAATAGCTAATCTGATGTATGATGTTAAAGCTTGTAAACACTAACTATTCATTGCAATGATGTCTTATTAAATGCTGCTTTCAACATATTTGTATTTCTTAAATTTGAATAAATTTCTCGCATTTATGTTTAATGTTTTAAATTTGAAATGAAGTCAAATTCAATCCGGAGTAAAGAGTGGGAGACTGGGCTGGTCAGGATGTTGAATTGAGAAGGAAATCCCCTCTGCAGGCAGTGGGAATGACAAGCTTTTCCTTTCACTAATGGCATACTGGCAAATCAATGGCATTGTGATGCAGAACTGCTCAGAGTGGGTCTAGACTAGAGCAAGAACAGTGGAGGACCGCTGTATGCTCCCTCCATGAGGCTTAAAATACTGTATATACCCTTTAATTTTCATTACTTCAAACCATTCAAAATTACAACAAATGTATCATGTATAAAGTAAACTACGACATCTCAGAGTGATACACATTCCCAGGAATCTAAGTTCTAAAAGATGGATAGAGCAGTCCCATCCACTTCCGTTCATGTGTCTGGGTCCGGATATCCCAATTATTAATAGGATCAATTTTTAGAAAAATTCAAATAGAGTTTAAAAGCCAGACGTTGGCTAATCAGATATGTGCTAATACCGACCATTGGGCGGATATTATACAAGAAAGAAAACACTCAACATTCGAAAATACGCCTAAATGATTTGATAACTTTTCAGTTTATAATGTTTTAGACAAATCTCCAATTTAACCATGTGTGTTTAATGTGCGTGAGTTAGCACAGAGAAACTCTATTTGAATTTTTAGGAAAATCAATGTTAAAAATAAACTGGATGTTTTACGTCCGGACTCAGACACATGACGAATGAAGTGACTAAATTTGAAACAAAGATAGACCACTGTTTAAAGTAAGAAGAGAATGAACAAAACTGACATTTATTTAAAAGATATGAAAATAATTTTCTTCCCAAAATGTTTCTTGTGTAAAATTGCTCTTTCAAAATGGCCGTAGCAAATGTCTTGAAATAGGCCTCTGTCTCTCAGAGGCGAGATCATTGCGCAGATGGAGACACTCGCTAGTGGCCACAATAAAATGAAAAAAATGACTTGTAATCTCAATAGGCCCGAGCGGCCTGGCAGGGCTCGGGCCTATTGTAATTGTACGGCAGTGCGCAGAGCGCACTGAAGAAAGACGTGCGCGTAGCGCACGTCCCGAAAAGAGCGCGCAGCGCTCAAGAAACAGAGCGCGGAGCGCTCCCCATGCATGAGACAGTAATAGGGGGGACTCCCGGCACCACGCCCTGTCCGGTGAAATAGGCGTGTGCCGCGAAAGCGGCACATTTGTAACTGCTCGTGTGAAAAAAAGGTTAAAAATCCAGTGAAGGCGCACCATTGACAAGAAAGTAGTCGATGACGAGCGCAACGCGCTCGTCATCGACCATGGCCACTCCCCAATGCCCAAAACACTACTAAAGTGACTCAGGGCATTAAGGCCTATCCAATGATATAGGTGTTTGCCGCGAAAACGGCATATTTGTTGTTGCTCGCAAAAAAATCTGAAAAAAAAACGCATTAAGAAATATTGACAAAGAAGTGGTAAAATACGAGCGCAACGCGCTCGTATTTGACAATGAACCTTACGGGTGGGTTACTGGACGTGAGACCTTTCCGAAAATATAAACATGGGCCGCCGCAGGCGGCGCCATATTGTTATTGTAAGGGTTTTTCTTATTAGGCCCGAGCGGCCTGGCAGGGCTCGGGCCTATTGTAATTGTACGGCAGTGCGCGGAGCGCACTGAAGAAAGACGTGCGCGTAGCGCACGTCCCGAAAAGAGCGCGCAGCGCTCAAGAAACAGAGCGCGGAGCGCTCCCCATGCATTAGACAGTAATGGGGGGACTCCCGGCACCACGCCCTGTCCGGTGAAATAGCCGTGTGCCGCGAAAGCGGCACATTTGTAACTGCTCGTGTGAAAAAAGGTGAAAAATCCAGTGAAGGCGCAACATTGACAAGAAAGTAGTCGATGACGAGCGCGTTGCGCTCGTCATCGACCATGGCCACTTCCCAATGCCCAAAACACTACTAGAGTGACTCAGGGCATCGAGGCCTATCCAATGATATAGGTGTTTGCCGCGAAAGCGGCATATTTGTTGTTGCTCGCAAAAAAATCTGAAAAAAAAACGCATTAAGAAATATTGACAAAGAAGTGGTAAAATACCAGCGCAACGCGCTCGTATTTGACAATGAACCTCACGGGTGGGTTACTGGACGTGAGACCTTTCCGGTGATATAAATATGGGCCGCCGCAGGCGGCGCTATATTGTTATTGTAAGAGTTTTTCTTATTATTAGGCCCGAGCGGCCTGGCAGGGCTCGGGCCTATTGTAATTGTACGGCAGTGCGCGGAGCGCACTGAAGAAAGACGTGCGCATAGCGCACGTCCCGAAAAGAGCGCGCAGCGCTCAAGAAACAGAGCGCGGAGCGCTCCCCATGCATTAGACAGTAATGGGGGGACTCCCGGCACCACGCCCTGTCCGGTGAAATAGGCGTGTGCCGCGAAAGCGGCACATTTGTAACTGCTCGTGTGAAAAAAGGTGAAAAATCCCATGAAGGCGCAACATTGACAAGAAAGTAGTCGATGACGAGCGCAACGCGCTCGTCATCGACCATGGCCACTTCCCAAAGCCCAAAACACTACTAGAGTGACTCAAGGCATTGAGGCCTATCCAATGATATAGGTGTTTGCCGCGAAAGCGGCATATTTGTTGTTGCTCGCACAAAAATCTGAAAAAAAAACGCATTAAGAAATATTGACAAAGAAGTGGTAAAATACGAGCGCAACGCGCTCGTATTTGACAATGAACCTTACGGGTGGGTTACTGGACGTGAGACCTTTCCGACGATATAAAGATGGGCCGCCGGAGGCGGCGCTATATTGTTATTGTAAGAGTTTTTCTTATTCTTATTATTATTATTTTTCTTCTCCCCCCCCGGAGGCCGTTTCGGCCACTTCCCACTGATGAAAAGTCCTGAATTTTTGCCCAAAATTCAATTAGGTGAAAAAAAAAACTTTCACATCTCCAAATTTTAAAAATTCAAAAAAATGGCGCGTCAGCGCCCCCTGGAAAAACGACGTTAACATTGCGGCCTATGGCCAGACCCCCCAAAATCCCGAAAACCCCGAAAATTTTACTTCGTCGTAGACGAAAAAAATTCGGCACAGTGATTGGTCACATGGAACCAGAAAAAAAAACATATTACGCGGTTGCTAGGCAACCATCTGTATGGCGGCCATATTGGCCAGAAGAGCGACCTGGCGCCGAAGGCGCCTTTTCGTGCCCTCGCATTTGAACGAACTCGTCCTAGGGCGTTGAACGCAGCGACTCCCCGGTCGCTCCAGATCATCTACACATGTGGGGCATTAAAAGTTATTAAAAACTTTCTAATAGGATTTCCGGTTTTGTCATGGCAACGCCATGAATTTGGCGTTCGTTTTCGGCGTTCGCCGTCGCCTTCGAAGAGTCATAACTCGCACAAACTGTGGCCGATTTTACCGTAACTTGAATCGTTGGTCGAGTCGTCGGCCCCGGATGTTTTGATATGGGAATTTTGAAAATGGGCGCAATAGCGCCCCCTGCAGAGCACCGAATAAAAATGAATGGGGAAAAAAAGTAAACTTTGTCGTAGACAAAAAAAAATTGGCACACACATCCGTCACGTGACCCCGATCAAAAAGTAAATTATGGCCACGCCCATTTTCCCACCGTGTTGCCGTGGCAACGACCCGAAATAAAGTTTGGCGTAGCCAAACCAAAATTGGTACACACCTTCGTCATGACTTTCCGAACAAAAAAATACATTACGTGGTTGCTAGGCAACCCCCACAAAGTCGGCCATTTTGGGAAATATCGCGTGGTCTGGCGCCGAAGGCGCCGTTTCTTGCCTTTGCTCTTTTATAAACTCGACCGAGGGTGGCAGCGACAGCTGAATCACGTAGGGCGCATTAGCGCCCCCCGGTTGTTGCGGTGGCGTGCGACGGCGTGCGCCAACCGGCCAACGCTGCTCGCGAGGGCCTCTAAATGCCGCTTGCGGCTTTAATTATTATTATTTTTCATCTATCCGTGTTTTTTTGGAATAACTCGACGAGTCGTCGACGAAAACTCACCATTTTTTGCCCAAAATTAAAAATCCCGGCGATACACAGTGTCAATAAATCCCATTAAAAAATATCGAAAAATGGCGCGTTAGCGCCCCCTGGAAAATCAGGATTACATTGCGCCTATGGAGAGACTCGAAAATTTAAGATCGGCGTTTTTGCCCAAAATTCAATTAGGTGAAAAAAAAAACTTTCACATCTCCAAATTTCAAAAATTCCAAAAAATGGCGCGTCAGCGCCCCCTGGAAAAACCGCGTTAACATTGCGGCCTATGGCCAGACCCCCCAAAATCCCAAAAAACACGAAAATTTTAGTTCGTCGTAGACGAAAATAATTCGGCACAGTGATTGGTCACATGGAACCAAAAAAAAAAAGATATTACGCGGTTGCTAGGCAACCGTCTGTATGGCGGCCATATTGGCCAGAAGAGCGACCTGGCGCCAAAGGCGCCTTTTCGTGCCCTCGCATTTGAACGAACTCGTCCTAGGGCGTTGAACGCAGCGACTCCCCGGTCGCTCCAGATCATCTACACATGTGGGGCATTAAAAGTTATTAAAAACTTTCTAATAGGATTTCCGGTTTTGTCATGGCAACGCCATGAATTTGGCGTTCGTTTCGGCGTTCGCCGTCGCTTTCGAAGAGTCATAACTCGCACATACTTTTGCCGATTTTAGTGAAACTTGAATCGTTGGTCGAGTCGTCGGCCCCGGATGTTTTGATATGGGAATTTTGAAAATGGGCGCAATAGCGCCCCCTGCAGAGCACCGAATAAAAATGAATGGGGAAAAAAAGTGAACTTTGTCGTAGACAAAAAAAATTTGGCACAGACATCCGTCACGTGACCTCGATCAAAAAGTAAATTATGGCCACGCCCATTTTCCCACCGTGTTGCCATGGCAACGACCCAAAATAAAGTTTGGTGTAGCCAAGCCAAAATTGGTACACACCTTCGTCATGACTGTCCGAACAAAAAAGTACATTACGTGGTTGCTAGGCAACCAACAGGAGGTCGGCCATTTTGGGAAATATCGCGTGATCTGGCGCCGAAGGCGCCATTTCATGCCCTCGCATTTGAACGAACTCGTCCTAGGGCGTTGAACGCAGCGACTCCCCGGTCGCTCCAGATCATCTACACATGTGGGGCATTAAAAGTTATTAAAAAATTTCTAATAGGATTTCCGGTTTTGTCATGGCAACGCCATGAATTTGGCGTTCGTTTTCGGCGTTCGCCGTCTCCTTCGAAGAGTCATAACTCGCACATACTTTGGCCGATTTTACTGTAACTTGAATCGTTGGTCGAGTCCTCGGCCCCGGATGTTTTGATATAGGAATTTTGAAAGTGGCCGCGTTAGCGCCCCCTGCAGAGCACCAAATAAAAATGAATGGAGAAAAAAAGTGAACTTTGTCGTAGACAAACAAAATTTGGCACAGACCTCCGTCAGGTGACCCCGATCAAAAAAGTCAAAGAAGGCCACGCCCACTTTTCCACCGTGTTGCAACGACCCGATATCAAGTTTGGCGTAGCCAAATCAAAATTGGTACACACCTTCGTCATGACTTTCCAAACAAAAAAGTACATTATGTGGTTGCTAGGCAACCCACACAAAGTCGCACATTTTGGGAAACATCGAGTGATCAACACCATGAAATTTGCGTTCATTTTCTGCGCTCGCCGCCGCCTTCGAAGAGTCTTGCACATGCTGTGGCCGATTTTACTGTAACTTAAATCGTTGGTTGAGTCGTCGACCCCGGATGTTGTGATGTAGGGAATTTGAAAGCAGAGCACCGAATAAAAATAAAAATAGAAGAGTTAATATGAACTTTGTCGTATACAGGAATAATTTGGCACAGACATCTGTCCCATGACCAATCAAAAAAGTAAATAAATAATGGCCATGCCACCTTTCCCATAGTGTTGCCATGGCAACGCCCTCCAAAGCAACATTTGCCAATCCGACAACCCGCTGGTAAGTTCGGCGCAGCCAAATCAAAATTGGTACAGACGTATCTCATGACAGTCCGAGCAAAAAAGTATATCAAATTTTTGCTCGGCAACCGATAGGTCGGCCATTTTGGATAAATCAACCAACCTTGCCGAAAGCACCATGTCTTGCCTAAATAAATAAACCCATCCTTGGGTGGCAGCGACATTATGACCACTCCACATCATCTATGCAAAAAGATGATGGTGAGTGGTCTCCCAGCCCCCGAGAGTAAACAACAAAACTAAAATATAAAGTTTGTCGTAGACAAAAGAAATTTAGCACAGACATGATGGACAATGATGGCCACGCCCCATCCTTGAACAAGTTAAGCTAAGCTAATTATTTCAGAGGCATCCTGACATTTGATTTGCCCTGATTTCTGCTGTCAAGTGCCTCTGGAACTGTCCATGGTGCTGAATGCTGATTGACATATAGACACAAATGTGAGTGCTGTCCAGTTCAGCACCACAAAATAATGTGGTGTATTTGTTTACCAGACTGTTCACATAACATCTTAATTTGAAATCTTCACATTGCAATAATAAAAACACTTAGAAACTACATGAAAATGTGCTGATATGCGCCAACCTGTCCAGACCCGAAATTCTTGAATTATGGCTCAAAACCTCAACTGAGAATCTAATAATCGTTAAGGGCAAATAACGCAGATCTTTCCTGACAGCTGTTTTCCTGGACATAACAAGGGTTAAACATGGACCAAACCAGAACTAAACCTGTACAAAAACAGGACTAAAGCACATCACTGCATTGGCACATTGCTTATAAAATACAAATTCTTATATTTAGGAGCCAATACATATCTTTAGAGTAACAAAACAGGATTCATGTATGTCCCTGTATGTTCCAGACCTTTGCTTGACTTTTTTTTTTTTGGACCTCAGTTAAATTTAATTCAGGACCCCTGTCATCAATTAATGTTCATTTAGCTTTACACCTTCAACAAAACAGTTAAAGGAAAAACATGAGTAAAAATACACAGAAACAAATCTTTTTACCGATTTATTTACTTTTCAGGCAATGAATTTAAATGCAGCACATGAAAAAAATCAAGAAAAGACACACATTCTATAGTTTTCACAGAAATATTTAATTTAAAAAAAGTAAGAATTAGAAAACAGAAACAAAGATACATTGATTGCAAATTATTTTTAATTTTGGCTTTAACAAAATAAATTATGCAAACAATATGAACTATATACACATCTAAATTGTAAATATATGTAAATTGGAAAATAGAACGAGATATAAGTAAAACACTAAAGAGAACTAAACTAACTTGATTATTTTATACACCTAAGAAACATCAGACTTTTAGAACACCATATTTAATGAAAGTATTTGTGTACAGTAGATTAAAATTAATTTGATAAATTAGAACAAGTACCATAATTATTATTGTTACAAAAATATTGAAACTATTATTACAACCTATGTATTTAATTACTACTGATCACTACTGATGATTACAACTATTATTACTACTACAAATATTATTATTACAATTATTTTGTTATTTCAACTATTATTATTATTATTATTATTATTATTATTATTATTATTATTATTATTATTATTATTATTAACATGTTAAAATTTAGTTTTGGATTGACCTAAATGTTTTATTGAACTAATTTATCCCTCTCTAAGCTAACCTTGAGCAACAGTGGCGAGGAAAAACTCCCTTTAACGGCCAGAAACCTCGGACAGACCCCGGCTCAAGGTGGGTCGTCTGTCTCGACCAAGGAGAGACCAAAGGGTCTAAAGCCGGACCAAAGGAGGACCACATAAAAGAATGGAAACGGAGAAAGGACTGAAGAAGACTAAAGAGTCTGAATGGAGCCAGAAAAAGAAGAAAGGACAACATTGAATCAGGAACAAACAAACATCAGACCAAAGGGTCAAAGCCAGACCCATCCAGACCAAAGAGTCTAAATGGGACCACACTAAAGGGAGGAAATAAATAGATCTAAGACCAACACAAACACCACATCAGACCAACACAAGCACCACACCAGACCAACACAAGCACCACACCAGACCAACACAAACACCACACCTGACAAACAAAAGCACCTCACCAGACAAACAAAAGCACCAAACCAAAACAAGCGCCACACCAAAACCAACACAAGCACCACACCTGACTAGCAAAAGCACCAAACCAAAACAAGCGCCACACCAAAACCAACACAAGCACCGCACCTGACTAACAAAAGCACCAAACCAAAACAAGCGCCACACCAAAACCAACACAAGCACCACACCTGACTAGCAAAAGCACCAAACCAAAACAAGCGCCACACCAAAACCAACACAAGCACCACACCTGACTAACAAAAGCAACACACCAGCCTAACAAAAGCACCAAACCAAAACAAGCGCCACACCAAAACCAACACAAGCACCACACCTGACTAACAAAAGCAACACACCAGCCTAACAAAAGCACCAAACCAAAACAAGCGCCACACCAAAACCAACACAAGCACCGCACCTGACTAACAAAAGCACCAAACCAAAACAAGCGCCACACCAAAACCAACACGAGCACCACACCTGACTAGCAAAAGCACCAAACCATAACAAGCGCCACACCAAAACCAACACGAGCACCACACCTGACTAGCAAAAGCACCAAACCAAAACAAGCGCCACACCAAAACCAACACAAGCACCACACCTGACTAACAAAACCACCACACCTGACTAACTACAGCACCACACCAAACCAAAGGAAGCACTACACCAGAATAAAAGAAGTACTACACCAGGCAAGCACCAGACCAAAACAAAAACCAGACCAAAAAGAAGCACCACAGCAGACCAAAAAGAAGCACTACACCGGACCAGAAGCAGAACACAACAGCAGACCACAACGAGCATTACACCAAAACTAGTCTAACCCTGATCAAATCAAACCAACCATAATCATCATCACTTCATAATAAAAATTGTTCATAATCAACAAAATCTAGACAACTTCACCTTCAAAGCACCAAACTCCAAAGGCATTCACATGATAGTGTATAAAAATTATGATTGTTTAAATATGATACTTATGAACATAATGATGTAATCACTATCTACTAATCAAACATGATCATGCATGATAATATATAAACAAGATAATGTATTAAGACTCATTGATACTTCACAAGACGCAAGAACCTGTTGTTCTTGCACCGTGAGCTGCAGAACAAAATGAAGTCATTATTGCCTTGTCGCCGTGGAACTGTCCCCAGTTAGAGAACGTTTCCATGGTTGCAAGGCAAAAGTGACATCATTTTGTTCTACAGCTCAGAGTGCAAGAACAAGAAGTGCTTGCGTCTTGTGAAGTATGAATGAGCCTTTACATGATAATGTATCAGTATCTGCTTCAAACATGATCACGCATGATAATGTATAAACATGATAATAAATAAACATGATAATGAATAAACATGATTATGTATAAACATGGTAAATGGTAAATGGTCTCAACTTATATAGCGCTTTTCCACCTACATTAGGCACTCAAAGCGCTTTACAGCAAGGATCCACTTACCCATTCATACTCTCATTCATACACCAATGTACGCAGACACTGGGGGCAATGTGGGTGAAGTGTCTTGCCCAAGGACACAACGACAGTGTGCACTTTCAGGAGGTGGGATTCGAACCCCCGACCTTCCGATCATGAGACGACCCGCTCTACCATCTGCGCCACTGTCGCCCCCATGTTAATAAATAAACATGATAATGGATAAACATGATAATGAATAAACATGATTATGTAAGCAGTAACTACTAATCAAACATGATCATGCATGATAATGTATAAACATGATAATAAACATGATAATGAATAAACATGATTATGTAAGCAGTAACTACTAATCAAACATGATCATGCATGATAATGTATAAACATGATAATAAACATGATAATGAATAAACATGATTATGTAAGCAGTAACTACTAATCAAACATGATCGTGCATGATAATATATAAACAAGATAATCTATTAAGGTTCGTTCATAATTAACAAGACGCAAGAATTTATTGTTCTTGCACCCTGAGTTGCAGAACAAAATGAAGTCATTGTTGCCTTAACCATGGAACTGTCCTCAGTTAGAAAACGCTTCCATGGTTGCAAGGCAAAAGTGACTTCATTTTGTTCTGCAGCTCAGAGTGCAAGAACAAGAAGTTCTTGTGTCTTGTGAAGTATGAATGAGCTTTTAGACATGATCATGTAATCAGTATCTACTACTCAAACATGATCTTGGATGAAAATGTATAAACATGATAATGAATAAACATGATTATGTAATAAATATCTACAACTCAAACATTATCTTTCATGATAATATATAAATATGACAATGTATAAACTAGATTATGTAAACAGTACCTACAACTCAAACATCATGCATGACCAACAGCAACACATAATCTAGTCAGTCAAATACTTAAAAGAACATGCAATCCCTTCGTGATCAGAGAAATATGTTGGCACCACCACAGAGTGAACTTCAAACTGTGTTGTTTTGACATATATGTGGTCAATTAGGGTCCCTCTCTCGGTTGTAGGAGAGTCAACATACTGAATATAGCCTCTATCTAGCATCAATTTGGACAATTTGGAAGATTTCAGTATGTCCTCATTAAAGTCTCCAACAATAACAATGGTTCCACTCTTAGACTGCAGCCAATTAAATAGCCTCTTCAGGTTTTTGATGAACAAAGACATGGCATAAGATGGGGGACGATAAATCACAATAACTAAAATATTGAAAGCCTGATTATTATACGCTATACATTCCAAATCAAAATTAGGTACTGTGACATCATAAGCCCCATTTACATCACAGTACACGCCAACTCCCCCATGTTGTTGGCCACATAACTCTACAAGTGCTGGATTGGTGCTACTATTGTAACTATCACTACGGGACCGACTATGAAATAGGAAATTATTAATTTGCACCGTGTCTAAACACGAGTCAGCACTTAGCCATGTCTCTGTCACAGCAATGCAGTTAGGCTGCCAAAGCTGTGTGCACTGTGTCAAATCTGACACATGCCTACTTAAACCTTGAACATTCATCAAAAACAACACAAAAAAGTGTTCATTGTAGATGGGCCGAGACACACTTTCTGTCAAGAAGGGAGGCATAAAATGTAGAGCAAATTTAACCTGATCATTGCAATAAATGGCCTTTTCTTTGAAGTCTTGGATGATGAGACCAGACAGGGTTCTTACTCTACTCAAAGCAACATACGCTTGACCAGCGGAATCTATTTGATCAAGGGACACAACTGCGTTATCGACAGAAATGCCTTGGACCTTATGAACAGTACAGGCCCACGCAAGTCTAAGTGGAAACTGACGCCGAATGCCACCTTGATTGTTTGCACGTTCCTCCTCCGGTTCAATACGTGTACATCCAGCTAGATCAGGGGACGGGTGTCTATAACGTTGCCTTTTTTGAGAACCAGCAACGCTATCATCAAATAAAATGTAAACTGCTACTGGGAATGTTCTACCTGACCAAATAATATCTGTAATTGTACCGCATATGCCATTAACAAGGCCATCATTAACATCTATATTTTTACATAGCATAATGCGTGCTCCGTTACCCAAAAATACCTCCTCTGGCAAGCATGTATGCTCGGTATTTAACAGAGGGGTCATTCTATCCTCCAATTTCCCTGTTTTCTTATTACGACTATAATCCTTCGCAACAATCTTTACAAAATCCGGGCAGGTTTCACAAAGTCTATGGTGATTAAAGTCGTCAACTTGCCTATTTCTGGAATAAATATGCAAAGCATCAGACTCTTCCCCGGTTTCACAATGTCTTAATAAGTCAATATCTGAATTTAGCAGGGATGTAGTCCTAGATCGTGTTCTCAAACGGTTCAGCAATTGGGCAAAATCCTCATCTTTCTGACGCATGATCGTCGTCAATTCCACAAATGAGAATTTTGCCCACAAGTCTGAACTGTCTCCATCTCTATAGAGGGCTGTATCTTTAATTGGCCTTAACTGATAAAAATCCCCTACAGCTATTACACAAATATTACCAAACCGGGAAGAGTCACCTGATTGTTTGATTTGTGTCAGTCTACTGTCAATATATAGCATTAAATTATGGCCGACCATGGAAATCTCATCAATAATCAAAATCTGTAAATCCCTAAATCTGACACGGACAGTATTTGCCTTGTCTTCTAATAATGTTTTGACTGGCTTTGTAGGGGGGACTGGTATGTGAAGAGTATTATGGATAGTAGCTGCTTTTAAATTGTATGCTGCTACCCCTGTTGGTGCGGTAAGTAGGATGCTGATGCCATCAGGATCCCGGCACAAAGGTGCCAGCAACCTGGTAGCTTCATACTGTATTGCTCTAATCAGGTGACTCTTCCCGGTTCCCGCCCCACCCGTAATGAATACATGAAATGGCTCTGGTTTGGTACCCGCTACTTTGTTCAAACACCATGCCCGGATTTTGTAAAAAATGGCCAACTGCTGTTCATTTAATGAACGGACTAAAGCTAAACCCTCTTGCCTACTAAGGATATTATTTTGTCTTTCTATATGGGCTGTTTCCTCGTGGCGTACAGCCAACTCAGGAATGGGAAGAGGCTCCTCTTCTTCAGGGTATTGGGCTCGTTGCTGTTCTATTTCCTCGATGCAGTCTAAACGTTCAGATTCCTGCTCGGGACACAACGAAGCCCATCCGCTCTCCAGGACTTCGTCACAGACGACTTCCTCCTGGAGCTTTTCGATGTCTTCTTTTATGACATCAAATTTGCTTCTATTCAATTTAACTATTGAACGTACACTATGTATTGAACCGTCGGAGAACTCAATCCTGCCATTTTTATAAAACAGCAAAAACGTCTCGCAATTATCCGGTTTCAATTCTGTACGATAGGGCACATACAGTTCAATCAGGACCCTATAGTACAGTTCGGGATTTTTGGTTTTTGAAGGACGCATATGATCGATTACGGCAGCTTCAGATCTCGTTCGTTTAACAATATATCCGCAATCATTTTGAAGTTGAATGGACTTCTTAGATCTTTGGCTGTTTGAAAGGACGCGATACTCTGACGCAAACGTCGCAATACACATATCATTAAACACGCTATCGTCGGGACGGTTCTTATACCGGTCCACAATGTTGAGCATCCATATGTCCTCCTCGCGATCTGTTTCCTCAATGGTGCTTAATGGTTTGCTCATTCTAACTATGTTTTCTCCCGTTGGAATAAAAACAAGTTTCCTGGAAGACTCCATCAAATGCATCCCCGTTAATAAATAAATGGCCTCCTGAGCAGATACTTCTCTATTATGGAGGAAAACTGTACCCACTTTTTTCAATGCCTCCTTGGCGTCTAGATTCCCTTTCTGCGCTTCCTTTTGAGAGTTGGCCAATAATAACCCTATCTCCCGTTCAGATTTGCCCATATATGATATTACGTACACAATGCAAGCATAGGGATTGCAAACATATTGAATATCAAAATTTGCATTCCACAATTTGGCGATCCCCCTACTGAAATTATTAATCCAAATCGCGTTGACTTTCCTCATCAAAACAATATGTGTACGACCACCCAAAGAACAATAAGCAATTTCAAAAACTTCCTGATTAAACCCCAGAGAATCAAACAGATCTTCGGGGAGGACATATGCGCAGTCTTTGGCAGAACTAGCTTTTTTGACGGCAGCCACAAGCGCTGCAGCTCGTTCAGCATTTATGGTCCTATGGCATATACATGGCACTTCTCGGGCTTCATCCTGGGGGTTATCTTTATTGTCTTTGTGACACTTGGGGCATTTAGGTTTGCTTGATCGTTTTATAAAAGTGCGCGCAGACGGGGGGCGGGGGAAATTAAAACGACAAACAGTTTTGTTTTTCCTACATGATTTGGAGTGGTTCTCTGAATGTTTCTGCACAGAGGTGACGATTTCGTGTAACGCATCGTCCTCTGGTGGCAGCTCACAGGTGACGTATTTATCTATAAACGCGATCACCTCTTCATCCGTGTTTACATCTAATTTAGGTGCTCCTCTGACCCACAGAAGTACATGGACATGTGGGGAGCCTCGCTGTTGGAACTCAACGCGGTAAAAATAGTCATCGATTTCTCCTATAGGATGTGCTGGGGACATTAAAACGTCCTTGAGAAATATGCGCCAGCGATAATCAAACATCCTAGCCGCGGTAGCTGGATTACGCTGCAAGAGTTCACAACGCTCTGCCCACTCTAAGTCCTCTACAGTTTGATCTCGGCCATCCTGTCTAAGAACAGTGTTAATTAAGTTTTTCCAGCGCATATCTGCGCTGGAAAAAGAACAGAACCAGGTCGGGTTTTCGCGCTTGTGCAGCAATGCCATCATGTGTCTCTTACCACCGCCCCAATATGGTGGAGAGCCTCTAATCGGCTTAAGAAAACGATAGCCACAATCGCGCTCTACCATCTTCTTAAGTGATTCTTTTAGATCTGAATCATTGCTGCCGCGATCATGTGGTTGGTTAGGATTAGTATCACCCTTCCGAAGTGCGATGGATACACTAGAGACCACTTGCTGAAGAACCGATAAATAATATGCATAAAAAATGTACAATAAACAACGCGCGAATCGTCCATCAGCATGCATTATACGATTGTTTAAATAGCGATATAAAGTTATACGAATCAGTCTTTTGGAAAGAAATGTACCGCCGCCACGTGGAAACAAACAAGGAAAGCATTTGGCTTCATTTCCCTTATCTGAAAGTAATTTGATAGGGTTGTTACCTTCAGTAGGAGCTAGATTTAAAACACCATCCAAGTACTGATCTAATATGTGTTGGCCTAAATTCACGGGCAAAGAACAAGTATCCTGAAAGATGCAGTATCGCTGTTGGTCATGCAGGACTTCGTCATCAAGGTTCACATCAGGAGGTTTTCCATCCTCTTGATGTGAATTTGATGACTTGTCCTTACCTTCATCTAAAGTAACATCCATTTCTTCAATGTCTGGATCCTGATCATCCTGATCTTCTCTAGAAAATTCATTGATCCACGCTTCATCAAAATTAATATCCGAAAAGTACTTATTAATGCTTTTTAAACGCTGAATAGCTAACTTAATGCGCATTGTGTTGACAAACCTATATTTATAATGGCCTTTATATGTTAGCTTACGCTTCAGTTTAATTGGCAACACAACTCCACCCAAATCTGAACGGGGCAATAACTTGGCTGTTTCTGCTATATTTGAAGGGACACAGGTGACTGGCCCGTGAATTCCCTTTTGGCCTCCCTTAGGTAAAGCTACCATCTTCATCAAAGCTACATTGGGCGAGACCAAAAGTTCCTCCACATCATTTAAAAATGCCAATTCTTCTGGGATGGGATCAAGTTCCAGGTTGTTAAAAGAACTTTCCGGTGGAATGCAACCCCTAAGTATTTTACGATGACAGGTGAAACAAATCCACAACTTACCTCTAGCTGTTTTCTTAACTGAACATGGGCGGGCACAGGCTTTACTACATTTATGTAAATATGTGTCTTTAATACACTTAGTAGCTACATCTAAAACTCTGTCATTCTTTCTATAGTTATTTAAGCTACAAGGTTTTACAGATTTTTCAAAGAATAATCTATGGCACACAGAACAGATGAATTCTGGCCCCTTTTCAACTTTCGCTAAGAAACACTGTGCTACATAATCTAAGTCCTTCAATTTTAGTTTATGCTGTTTTTTAGAAGTCTGTTGAATATGCTTTTTATTTTCCTGAGTATGATATCTTGTTTTACTGCTTATTATTTTATCTTCCCTATATATGGGATTTTTGTACTTAATTTTACTTGCTGCTTTTACATTTTCTCGATGTGACAGACTAGTTCTGTACTTTTCTTTGCTGTAAGCTTTAACGCTTTCTTGGTGCAGCTTATCTTTACTATATTTTTCTTTGCTGGAAGCTTTAACGCTTTCTTGGTGCAGCTTATCTTTACTATATTTTTCTTTGCTGGAAGCTTTAACGCTTTCCTGGTGCAGCTTATCCCTCCTATATTTTAAAATGCTCATTGCTTTAACTTGATCTCTGTGCAGCCTATTTCCTTTATACAACTCTATACTTCTTTTTTTCAACATGTTTCTTAACGAAAGTTGTTTCCAGTACTTCTGTCTGTTCATTTGCCTTATTTTCTGTCTATGGGCAGTGTTATGTTGATATGTTACTCTCTGAAGAGTATTAACTTTTTGTTTGTATTGGGCCTGCTCATACTTCGTTCTAAAATACGCTTTCATTTTCTCTCGACGTCTAAGTACAAATTTACTCACTTTCCTATTTACTTCGAAATCACCACTTACTTTTTGTGCTTGTGCATCATGTGTTGCTGAGATTGTGCTAGATCTCAAACTACGCCCTGTGTTATTGTTATTAGTTTGACAAATACCACAACAACCCTGCCCCCCAGAATCTTTAACACATTTAACTACCTCATAATGGTTTCGATTGCAGTTTTCTAAGTATATAGATTGGCTTGATTGTGCTTTACCCTTACATGTGTATTCAAGCCAATTCCCATTAAAGAATGTAAATATGCCTACCCCTAAAATGTCAGCTGTTACCTGTATCTCCACCTCTGTGGCCCAACTACCAACATATTTCATTCTTTTAGTTTGGATATACTCATAAACTGAGGGGGAATAGGGACACCATAAACTCTTATATTTTAAAGGATTCTTTTCTAGTTCTTTTACAACCAAAATCCTAATTCTTCTATGATTCTTTTGAGTTCCACTTACTGCGAGGGAGATTGCACGGAAAAAACAATTCCCATCAGCAACAATGGACTCATTTTTACATGGGGCGCCTAATGATCTACTGGTGGTAATTTGGGGCATAGTAATATGTTCAAACTGTAATCCTAACTTTCTACACAAAGATTGGCAAACATCCTTATCTATGGGGCTGAAATATCTAGTTCTCTGAGTGTGGCTAATAAACTCTAAACCTGCATCAACCTTTTTAGAGAGGATAGATTTAGATTTCTTTGATGTGTGAATGCCTTTGGAGTTTAGAGGCTTTGCTTCAACCATAGGCACACTACAACCAACTGACTGCATCTGCTCGCTAATGCTAACATCCTCGCTGATGGCAACATCCTCGCTGATGGCAACATCCTCGACGATGGCAACATCCTCGACGATGGCAACATCCTCGACGATGGAAACATCCTCGACGATGGCAACATCCTCGACGATGGCAACATCCTCGACGATGGCAACATCCTCGACGATGGCAACATCCTCGACGATGGCAACATCCTCAACGATGGCAACATCCTCAGATGCAACAGTTACAACAACACCAGTCAGCTCAAACTGTTTCTCCGCACGCTTATAACAACGTGCTAAACGACAAAAGTGCCCATACAGATCTTCAATAGATCTAAAGAACACCACAACACTTTTGCCATAAGCATCGACCATCCCACTCACACTCCGAGAGTGAGAGTCGACCACAGCGTACACACCGTTATCATGAATGATGGCACAAGTGCTGCCACACATGGTGAACAGGCAGGTGTCATACAGTGCCAACATTCTTTCTAAACCACTGCGCAGGCTAACAATGATCATGTTATCAATAAACTCCCCACTGTCAACACCAACTACACCGGGAAGACCTTCAGTGAACTCAAAACAAACCTTTTGTCCCTCAATGTCCCACTCATGTGGGAGCTCTGGGACCAACAACATACTTGACTCGGGAGCAATCCTGCCACTAACTTTGCAGTATCTATACAACTCATCACCCAAAACAAGAGTCCGGTCTAAGTCCTGCTTCTGCCACAACGACACACGACCCACAGTGTGCTTAGCAAGACTCATCAGTGCAATCCCCATACACTGAGAGCCAGCAAACGCGAACCGATTACTCCCCTGGTGAAAGGAGCCACGGATGTTCCGTGGAAGAGTGACCGGCACCGACTCACCTTGACTTACCTCAGAAACACCGGGGCAGTCTTCTTTTCTTCTACAACCTGCTTTAACCGGTACATCAAGACCAAAACCAACAATCTCAACATCACCATCATCTACATCGACAACAACATCACTCCTGGTCTTCTTGGTCCTTCCATCGGCCTTCCTTGGACTGCGGATGTGACGCTTCCTGTTCTTCTTCCTCTTCTGTAAAAAAGACAATAAATATGCTTGAGCAATGTATAATACAAAGAAAAAATCAATACTTGATTTATATTTATAAAGCTATGAGATAATAGTGTGGGGGAACCAGGTTTCCTTCATCACAAAGGTTTGTTGGACTGAGAATATAGTAAAAATAACTAATTCTGTTTTAACAGGGAATTACCTCCAAATAAGGTGGTAAAGCACTACTTCAAACTAAATCTAGAACATGTCATTTTATAGTAAGTTTGAAGTGATTTCTCACTACAAACTGTTTTATATTATTAATTGCACAAATCTGATAAACGAGTGTGACAGACAACGGCACATGAACTTTAGATTTCAGTTTAGTACATCAGGCTTTAACCTCTTAACCCCCACCTGAACTGAGCACATTTCTCCAGTTTGACTTTAGCCAAATCTAAAAGCTTTTTGGAAAAGGTGTCAAAATAGAACAAAAAAGTGGATGAAAATGGAACAAAAATGTTACAGAAGAGCGACAATAATATGACAAAAAAGTGACAGAAATACAACGAAAAAATGATTAAACGTTCACAAAAATATAACAAATGCGACAGCAAAAGCAGAAACTAAAAAGCTACAAATAAAAGGCCACACAAAGACAAAAATGAAGCAAATATGTGCCAAAAAAGAGACAAAGAAGCAATAAATGAGCAACAAAAACATGCCAAAAAAGCAAAAATAACACAAAAAGTGAAAAGAGTGTAAAAAAATGCGGCTATACGACAAAGCAGTTGGGATCAGTTTTGTAGGTCTTAGCTTTCAAATGAAGTGTAACACTGTTGCTCTCCAGTACAGATGCTTTTATAATTGGGTAAAGTCAAACTGTAGAAAATGCACTTGGCTATCAGGTAAAGTCACAGAACATTCACACTATACAGACCCTTTTTACGTTCATCAAGAATAACACTTTTTGACTTATAATACCTATAATGATAATACTCAAATGAACACTCCAATACCAACCTGGCCTTTCACCAGAACATCAGCGTCGTTGGCAGGCGGTGTTCCAAGTGGCCCAGCTCCGGGCTCCGTCTATGTGGTAAATAAAGTCATATAATTAACCAAAACAATAACCTCCAGAATTCACTCACTGAGCTTCAACTCTCGGCTGCACTAGCACTAATTAGGGCTTGATTGGGCTTATTGTGAACTACAATTGAATAAATGTCTTTAAGGGCTTAAAAAAAAGTATATGTAAAACATTAGCGTGTAGAGTGTTTTTGTAATTGTAAATAATATCACAATAGTCATCAGTAAAGCCTATATTTGCTTTAAACAGACTTGGGAACACAGACAGGTTATGCATGTAAAGTATGCTTTTAAAGTTAGAGACACCAACCTGGTCCTTCTCCATCACAGCAGGAGAAACACCGCCCACATCAGCACTGGCAGGTGATGCTCCAGGGGTCACCTTCACAGCTGGCACCGCCTGGACAGTAAATGAATAAAACACAATGAGCATAGTATTAATATATAGTAATAAAATAAGTTCACATCAAAGACACCGACCAGGTCCTCCAGCAACGAGTCCAGGATCTTCAGGTCATCAGTGGGTGACTGGTCACTCTTGGTCCTAACAAGGAGTTTCCTTGGACTGCGGTTGTGACCCTTCCTCCTCTTCTTCCTGCCCTATAAAAGATACAAAGCATATGATACAGCAATGTGTAATAGGGAAAAAAACAATACTTGGTTTATTCATAATGCTATGGGAAAAACTTGAGAGGGGAACCAGGCTTCCTTCATGGCAAAGGCCAGAAAGTTTATGTTTGGTTGAGAATATACTACAAAATAACTAATTCTGTATTAACAGTGAATTAACCTCTACTAATACAAAAGATGATTTACTAATGCAGGAGGTTAATAGCAAGCACTACTTCAAACTGAAACAGGGACATTTCACAGAATGGTACAAGCTATTCATCAGTAGAAACCTTTTTATATTACTTGTGCAAATCTGATAAACAAATGTAACAGACAGACTTTAGATTTCAGTTTAGTACATCAGGCTTTAACCTCTTAACCCCCACCTGAACTGAGCACATTTTCTCCAGCTTTACCCAAATCTAAAAGCTTTTGGAAAAGTTATAGCAACAAAAACGAGGATGAAAATGTGACAAAAGAGCGATGAAAACATAAGAAAAAGGACACACAAAAAAGAAAGACCATGAAAAAGTGACAAAAGCTAAGCAAGTAAGTGAGAAAAAGAGCGACAAAAACGTGCCAGAAAAGAAACAATAATGCAACAAAAACATGACAAAAGAGCGTAACAAAAATGCAACGATAACACAACAAAAACAGGATCAGTTTTGTAGGCCTTGGCTTTCAAATGAGGCGTAACACTGTTGCTCTACAGTACAGAAGCTTAGATTTAGGTAAAGCCGAACTGGAGAAAATGTGCTCGGTTATGTTGGGGGTTAAGAGGTTAAATCACATTGCATGTACAGATGCTGGAAGTTTTGTTAATGAAAACAGATTTTTACCATAATATAGGCAAGCATAAGCTTAAAGGAATAGGCCACCGTTTTTCCATACTGAGATATCTTCATACCTGAGCTTAGGAGTTCTTTTGTAGCTGTCTGGTCCTCACAGGTGCAGGTGCTTCACAGAGCACGGACGGCGTTAGCATTTAGCCTCTCCCCCTCTCCTCTATAGCTCCAAAGAAGGTCAAGTTAGAAGCGACCAAGCTCTTCCACGTTTCCCCTATTTACAAACGGTTACATGAGCCTTTACACAATCCAAGTATAGTTACACAAAATTAAACATGTGCATATTCTGAGCGGATAAAAAGATATATAAACTATATTGCAAGGCGTAGTAATATCACCACGCCTTGCAATATAGTTCCCTTTTTATTCGCTTACAAAATCGTCATGTTTAATTTTGTGTAACTATACTTGGATTGTGTAAAGGCTCATGTAACCGTATGTAAATAAGGGGAAACCTGGAAGATTTTGGTCGCTTCTAACTTCACTCCTGTTTGGTCACGTAGAAGAGGCTAAATGCTAATGCCATCTGTGCTCTGTTTACGTGACTGAGCGCACATAAAGACCAGACAGCTACAAAAGAACTCCTAAGCTCAGGCAAGAAGATATCTCAGTGTGGAAAAACGGTGGCCTATTCCTTTAACCAAGCACATTTTTTCCAGTTCAGCTTTACCCAAATCTAAAAGCTTCTTGATTGGAGAGTTCACAGCCTGTAGGCCAGTGTAATGCCTCATTTGAAAGCAAAGACCTACAAAACTGCTCTAAAATGTTCCCAATGTGGACACAACCGCCGCTGTGTTGTGGACATAACCCGTGACTTTTTTGTCACCTGTTATGCTGTGTTTTTGTCACTATTAAGATATGTTTTTTTCAAGAAGCTTTTACATTTGGGTAAACTTGAACTGGAGAGAATGTGCCCGGTTAATGCAGGGGTTAAGAGGATAAAGGTCATGCTGGAGACACTAACCTGGTCCTTCATCGCATCAGGAGAAACGGCGCCCACATCAGCACTGGTAGATGACGCTCCGGGTGTCACCTCCACAGCTGGCACCGCCTGGACAGTAAATGAATAAAACACAATGAGACAAATATTTAGATAGTACGGGTCGTTTTCTTTCCTGACCCACTGTAAATCAAACCTGACCCACCCGACCCGAAAAAAAAGAGTTTGCCAACCCAACCCGAACCCGCACACATTGAAAAACTGCAACATGAGTCACGTTGCAGCTGCTCTGACTTAAAGGAATAGGCCACCGTTTTTCCACACTGAGATATGTTCTTACTTGAGCTTTGACGAGTTCTTTAGGACCTGTCTGATCTTCAGTCACGTAAACACAGCACAGACGGCGTTAGCATTTAGCCTCTCCCTCTCTCCTCTATAGCTCCAAAACAGGTCAAGATAGAAGCTACCAAGCTCTTCCACGTTTTCCCTATTTAAATATGGTTACGTGAAGTGTTCCACTACAAAGTATAATTACACAAAATTAAACAATGTGGATTTTCTAAGCAGATAAAAGGGGGGACTATATTGTAAGGCGTAACAATACCAGGAGTAGTTTGAAATCTGCGCAGTAATCTTCACTTTACTGCGCGGATGCCAAACTACTCCTGGTATTATTACGCCTTACAATATAGTTCCCCTTGGGAACTTGGCAGCTTCTATCTTGACCAGTTTTGGAGCTATAGAGGAGAGGGGGAGAGAGGCTAAATGCTAACGCCGTCTGAGCTGTGTTTACGTGACTGAAGGCACGGGTGAAGACCAGACAGGTCCTAAAGAACTCGTCAAAGCTAAGGTAAGAACATATCTCAGTATGTAAAAACGGTGGCCTATTCCTTTAAACAGGAGCGCGTCAGTGGAGAATTAACACTTGATGCTTTGTTTTGCTACTGCACCGCTGAGGAACCTTTGAAATCGCTTATCATGAAACAAGGAGCAGAAACTATCATGAGGCTTTACTTCTATCACGTTATGAACATCTCTTTCCGTCAAACTAAACAGAGTTTGAACTAAAGTGGAGCAGCCTTTACCTGACGCTACAAGGTGTTGCTCTCCTCAGGTTAACAAGATGCTGTGTCTTTTTTATTTTAGTTTTATCTTGTGTCTTGTTGATGCATTATTTTAATCACATTTATGTTTCCCATATGTGCTTGGGCACTGCTAATGTGCCGCATTTGTAGTGGTGATCAAAGTTATACAGAAGTGATAGGCCAGGTGACATCTAAACAAAAACACTAATGATACATTTACCCCATAAAACTAAACGTTCAACAAAACACTGCGGGTGTCGGGTCGACCTGCGCATCAGTATTAGGTAGTAATAAAATAAGTTCACACTAAAGACACCAACCTGGTCCTTCTCCATCACAGCAGGGGAAACGGCGGTCACATCAGCACTGGTAGATGACCTTCCAGGCGTCACCTCCACAGCTGGCACCGCCTGGACAGTAAATAAACAAAATACGATGAGACAAATACTTATATACTAATAATCTAAGTCCACACTAAAGACACCTACCCGGTCCTTCAGCTTCAAGTCCAGGATCTTCGCAGCACCGGTGGGTGACGGAGCAGGTGTCACCACCACGACCTCGGCGGGGGGCCGCTTAAGAAATGACAAAATGAAAAGAATGTTGTGGTTCACGTCTGAAAGGCTTTATAATAATAACATGCACATTGTTTACATTCTAAAACACTTACCAGGTCTGGCACCGCAGGTGCTGTAGGAGTGGGAGGTGAACTGGCTTTCACCTTCACTGCCTTTGCTGCCTTCACCTGAAATGTATGTAAATATTCAGTCTTTAATCTCTTTACCCCCACCTGAACTGAGCACATTTACCCAAATCTAAAAGCTTCTTGACCAAAGTGTCAAAATGGAGATAAAAACGAGAATGAAAACGCAACCAAAAAAAAGTGTTCAAAAAAACTGCAAAAGACTGGAAAAAACATGCCGGAAAAGCAACAGTAACACAATAAAAAAGGCCTGAAAAGGCGACTAAAGAGTCATGACAATGAAACAAAGAAGCCACAAAAATACAATGAAAATGAAAAAAAGCTGTGAAAAATCATAAAAACACAATGAAAACACAGCAAAAGCGCTTAAAAAAACGGGGTAAAAATGTGACAAAAAAGTTATGATCACTTTTGCAGATCTTAGCTTTTAAATGAGCTGTTGCACTGGCCAAGAAGCTTTTAGATTTGGGTAAAGGTGCACTGGAATAAATGTGCTCAGTCAAGGTGAGGGTTAAGAGGTTAAATATACAATATATCAAGCAGAAAAAGGTACAAACCTTCCGCTGGGGTTGGCTTGGCTTTGAGGCAGCAGCTTTCTGACGTCTCGCACGTGACGCCTAATAATTAAAGAACAAAAAAAAAAACATAAATACTTCATATTTGTATACAAGGCAAATCATCCACTTTTACTTCAATTATTTCAACATTGTGTTGCAAAGCACAAGAGCTCACCTTGCACTCCACAGAGCCAGAAGGGACAAGCTTGTCCATCTTCTTAAGCATGGCTCTGCTGAAGAGAACGGGGGAAAGCGGGATGGAGAAGACAGACTCCACCTTAAAAGAATAAAAATAAACACAATCATTAATATATAACAATTCAATAATACAAAGATGCCAAATGGTTTAGAAATATTACAAACCTCCTGCTGAACCAGCCGCCTCTTGGGACCCCTTTGGGAGTGCGCAGGGCTCCCCAGCTGGCTCCTCTGTAAGGACAGTATCCACAGTCTTAATAACATGCACTGATGGAGCTGAAGCTTTGAAAGTAGGGGCAAGTCTCACCTTGTTCCTCCGTCTCCTTTCCACCAGGGTAAAGGCATCAGGATCCGGCGTTGGATCACTGATGACTGGTGTGGGGGGGGGTGGAGACACAGGGGGTGGACTGGGATGTGTCTCCATGTGGATGTAGGACACTTGGAACAGCAGGTCAGCGTACAACTTCATCCCCCCATCAGTGTCGCTCAGATGGACCTGTGAAAGATATGGGACAAAAACAGTCATTCTGGGCACCATTTTACTGAGTTAATTATTTCTACTAGACTTGTAATGCAGATGAACTTGCATCTGATTCAAACTATATCAGAGAACTTACACCGTCATGGCACCGCAAGTGCTGTTCTTTCAGCGGGAAGTACTCAGCCGCAGGGTAGAACTTGATACCTTGAACATAAAAATACAAACATAGCATTAATGTCTATGAAAGCTCAAATAAAATTAAACATATATGGTGATCAGACTCTATAGTTAAATGTATCCCTATAACACTCACCCATGCGTGCTGCGACACGGTGGTACTCCTGCCGCAGGTGCTCTTGGAGATACACTGGACTATCACCGCGAGGTGGAAAGTCCAGGACACAGACCTCAGGCCAGCGGCTGCAGACAGATGCCAGGTAGTGGGCAAAGTCCACACCAGCCTCAGAGATGGTACGGCTGGACTTGAGGTTGTTGGAGGGAGCGGTCACGACCACGAGCGATGGCCTGCGATCCATGAGCGATGGATGGCGGCTGTCGTTCGCGAGCTCGACCTCGAGCTGCGCGGCGCTCGCTCCCGGGGTGCAGCTGATGCCAAACGATACCTTGTTGCCAGGTATCTTGACATAGCCATCTACGAAGTGGCGCAGATGGCTGGCCCCAACAATCAGAACAAACTGGAAAAACACAGCACAATAATGGCAGTTAATAACATGAAAAGTTACTAAACCAAGTCCAATTTTCTTTAACCCCTTAAGCCCGACGGTCCCACCTGTGGGACCAAAATAGGTACTGCATCATAAACCTCTGTGGAGTACATCTTAAAAACTTATCACGAAGTTATTTTTTTAATTTAAGCAAAGTGTACACCCTAATGCACACAAAACAAACCATAATGTTAATCTTTATGCACATATTTATCTGTACAGGCCATTTTTATACCCCGTTGTTCGCAAAAGAGCGTTTTGAAAACCTTTGGTTTTGTACGAAAAGACGTTGTTTGCGTTGCCATTGAAATCCACGTACAGCTAAGTTTGTAGTCCTGTGAAAGGGGAGAAGTCACTGAATCTAATGATAACAATTACTCTAAAAACTACAACACCCCGGTGTTGCAAAGGGAACGCGTAAACACTGCGCCCTATTTCCGCTTCCGTGAGCTCTCTTCTTCGGCGCGAAACAGTGAACAGAGCGCACGTACTCCCCCTCGGTTTGGCGACTGCTGCGAGGTTTTGTTGTTGAGTTTCCGCGAAATATTTAGTTTTATTTCTTCGAAGTCATGGCTAAGAAGATGTACAACATTGAAAGGGACATGGCGGAGATTTTAGCGGAGGTTCAGAGGCGGTCCGATGTGGAAGTGGAGGATTCGGTTGATACGGAGGACAGTTCGGACGACGATGATGAGCGGTCAGAAGATGAGGCGTTCATCTTGCATGTACCAGTTTACAAGTAAGTTTATTTGTTTGTTGTTATATAACTATTATTATTATTATTATTATTATTGTACATTATGTATTTTCAGATAGTATAATATAAAATAACACGCATAATTATTGTCTTTCACTCAAAATTCTAGCCAAGCTTGTTACTAGTATGTGATGTAGAATGTGGTGTCTGCAACTTTCTACTTTTCCGTGAAGACCCTCAAGACGCTCAAATGACAACATATGTTTACAGTAATAATAAAAATAGTAATAACAATAGACATTATGATAAAAAGTAGTTATTGAAGACGTTTTACAAATATTGAATTATTCAAAATCAATAGCATTTTTTTTGGAGGAGAATATGATTCATTTTTTTCCCTCATCAATAATTGTGTATGGATTTATTTTATCCTCACAGTTACTTGTATCTATTCAAGAGTTAGAGAGTTAGAGAGTTTGTGAAAAAACAAATGAAAACAAAGGAATAAAATGTTTAGAAAATGCACTAATGAATCCTAGTACTACAATAAAATGTTGCATTTTTATTTTGATCTTACATTTCCCTGCTTTCTATTTCATACACTAAATAATTCACGCAGCATGTTTTATTATCAATTACTGGGTAACAATTGCCTTTTTTTGTCCTATTTCCAAAGTGATCAAGAGGAGAATGGTGAAGCAGAGGGGAAAGATGAAGCAGAGGGGAAAGATGAAGCAGAGGAGAACGGTGGAGCTCCATCTACCCACCGTGGTGCAGAGTCTCCTCTCTTTCTGAGGTTAGTGTGCTGATTTGTGTTGCAATACTCATCTAATACTCATATCTTGTCTGAAATCAGAAGTTGATGTAATTTATTTATATTGATGGTGATTATTTTTCTTACAGTGATGATGTTGGAGATGATGAGGACTATGCACCCCCTAAGCGGAAGAGGGTACCATCCACTTCATCTTCCTCCAGTCCTGCATCCCCTGAACCTGGGATAACACGAGGGGGGCGTGGAAGAGGCCGTGCCCGAAGGCGTGGAAGAGGCCATGCCCAAGGCTGTGGAGGGCTAGCGAGAAGGCGTGTTTTGGCTGCTGAAGATGCAGGGGAGGCATGGCGCACCAAAGAAGACCCGGATGTTGCACCGGAAAGCCCACCCTTTGAGCCCAAACATCCTCCAGGCCCAAGAATTGACGGCACCGTGAGCTGGTCTCCTTTAAGCCTGTTCAAGTTGTTCTTTAGTGACAGGGTGCTGCGCACTGTCATGAAGAATACTAATGAAAATGCAGCAAGGCGACTGGCAAGCGGCAAAAAATATAAGTGGTCCCCCTTGTCTCCGGACACTTTTTTTGTGTTTTTAGCTGTTATCATTTACTCTGGTTTGGTGCACACTCACGAAAGGTCTGACATGTGGAAAACCACCTTTCCCTACAACTTCCCCTTTCCTCGCTCTTTTATCACCAGGGACCGGTTTGAAGCCATCTTTTGGTCCCTTCATCTCTCTGATTTGGCTGAAGATGAAGAAAATGAGAAAAAAAAAGGAACCCCCCAGTATGATCGGCTCTTCAAAATTAAACCCCTCTACACTGAGATTGTTGATGCCTGCAAGTCCCATTTTCAACCGAACCAAAACATCACAATTGACGAGCGTATGGTTGCAAGCAAGGCCCGTATTGGATTTCGGCAATATATGAAGGATAAGCCCACCAAATTTGGCTACAAGTTATTTGTTTTGGCGGATTCGGAAACTGGCTACACTTCAAATTTTTTTGTTTACCAGGGAAAGGACAAAGAGCGCAGGGTCCAGAGGCAAGCGGAGGAGGGCCTCAGTGTGTCATCTGTGATGGACTTGCTGAACTTTGAGCTTCTGGGGAAAGGCTATCGACTCTATGTCGATAACTTTTACACAAGTGTGCCTCTGTTTCACAAGCTTGCGCAGAACCACACTGCAGCATGTGGCACCATTCGAACCAACAGGAAAGGCTTTCCCAAAACAACCCTGAATGATCTCCCAATCAGGCCACAAAGAGGAGACATGCGCTGGATCAGGAAAAACAACCTGCTCTTTTTGCGGTGGATGGACACAAAGGTCGTAAACGCGTGCAGTACCTTTCACAGCGCCTACAGCGGGAATGCTGCTCTCAGAAGGGTGAAAGGGGCAGATGGGCAGTGGCGTAGGACGGCTGTGGACATTCCTGATGCCATCAAGGATTACAACGTCTACATGGGAGGAGTTGACCTGTCCGATGCCCTTATTCAATACTACTCCGTCTTGAATAAGACCATGAGGTGGTACAAAACTTTTTTTTATCATTTCATTGACATAGCGGTAGTCAACAGCTATATCCTGTACAAGCGTGTGAACAAGTCTCCATCCCTCATGACCCACAAGATGTTCCGGGAAGCTCTCATGACGGAGATGGTAGCGCAAGCCAAAGCTCTAATTGCAGACTCTGCACCCCGCCCCACCCTGCGCAGCACATGCATGCCAATGTTCAGAGGAGACAGCTCATCTGAGCGGAGAAGGTGTGTGGTATGTGCTGCTAAAGAGAAGGAGAAGGCAAAGCAGATGCCAGGATACAAAGTGCAAAACATCAAGACACCCGTTTACTGTTCCAGCTGTGATGTGTCTCTCTGCTTTGTTCCTGGAAGGAACTGCTTTGTGGAGTTTCATGGCTTGTAAATGTAAATATTGTTAATGTAAATGCTGTTAGCAAAATGGTGTTTTAATGTAGCAGGACAACAGGATCTTGCATAAACATGTACCCTTTACACAGTGAGATGTGTGGCAAGAACGGATTAGGGGCACTTTGTATTACAAAAAAGTTTAAAAGTCCTTTATTATTACATGGACATGCCGATGTGTTTTGAAAGTACAGAGTCTTTGGCGGGGGCAAACAAAGACTCTGTACTTTCAAAATGCATCGGCGTGTCCATGCAAAAATTAAGGATAAACCTTTTTGTAATAGAACGTGTCCCCTAATCCATTCTTGCCACACATCTCACTGTTTAAAGGGTACATGTTTATGCAAGATCCTGCTATAGGCACTTTTATTTGAAAGAGCACTTATATTTCTTATATAATATATAATCATTTTATATATGTTTTAGACCTTGTTGACAATGTTGACAAACTTACTTCCAGATTGCTTCTCTTTCAGTAACACCTGGTCACGGGACTGTCTCGAAAACTGCTTCATTCTGTGATTTGCGTATCGTGTCTCAAAGCGGGTCATCGTTCAGAGCGTCTCACTGAGCTGCCTTTAGTGGCTAGGCGCTAAACAACGGAGGTTTTCTTGTCCGTATAGTTATGTAAATCATTAGTCATAGATAAATGTGCTGTATTTCCCCCATTTTCCATTGGCTTATTCTGACTGTGGGCCAGAATACATTTTGTATTTTCTTATTCTTCACAAGGGTCCTTCTTTTGAACAGATACAAAAGCAGGCGTGGAGCTGATCAGGCGAGGGAAACAAAAGGAGCGCCATCTACAGCAAATAGTGCCAAAATTAGTCCGTGAAGCACAGACCCACAATACAAAGAAAATTACTCGTGTTGGTGCTTCAGTCGTGTTTATGAGAAGTAATTAAGTTAGTAAATAAATAAATAAAGAAGTAATAACGTTTGTCCACAAGAGATCACTGTTCAAACAGAATGAAACAGCTCAGGGACTAGCTACAGCACTTTTTTGCTGTGTTACAAGACTTTACTCGCCCATCACTAGTAAAAAAGAGTTGTGTTATGTCTGTAGTTTCTCATAAATATTGATTTAATGGCTGTTTGAATCCAATTGAATGTTTTTTGTATATATCTGTCAACTGAATTTGCACATACAATTGTTCTATAGTTTCTCCAATTATTGTACTGTGCTGTGAAATGATATGAGATTTTATTTTATTAAGTTTGAATCAACCTTTTATATATTTGTACATATTTGACAGTTATTATTACCTTTTATATGGATGTTTTATATAATATTGATGTTTATGATTATTGTTATTTGACATTTATGGCATTTTGTGAGAGTTCTTGTAGTAAAAATACTCATTTGGTTACAAACTAATCTAGTTTGATGTCATGTGTATGAATTTCTACTGTGCACAATGGTGGTAATTGATGATGCGCCAACTATATATTCTTTCCAAAAGCACCATTAGATGGCAATTGACTCAGATAATGCTCATAAGTAGAAATATTCAACCAGTTTACTTTGAAAGTGGAAAAAAAAACCTTTGGCACACATTGTGCCAAAATGTGCCATTTTGTGCCAAATGAAGGGTTCGCCTGGTAAAATCATGTTTCAAACCTAGTGTGTAGGCCCTTCCATTCATCCAATTCAAATAAAATTTGGTAGAGGTGTAGTCAGCAAGTTACTTTAGATAACCAAAGGCATTTGTGTGCATAGAATCTGTGTAAACATGGTGTTACCCATTGTTATATATCATAAAACATCAGGCGGAGGTTAAAAAAAGTACAAATTACTCTAGATTAATCCTAATTTACACAGTCATAGTAACACAATCAATAATTTTAACATTGGGAATGAATTCCTCAGGTCCATAGCTGTCCATAGACACCAAGAACATGCATATGGAGTGAATTACTGAAGAGCCATTCTTGGTTTACCTTTGAGATTTCATTTTGAGTGTTTTTGTCCTCAAAAACGGCTAGGGCTTAACAGGTTAAATAATACGATGTAACATAGATTTGAGTAGATAGATAAAATCATCTGCCAATTGAGTACAATTGTTTACACTTAAAATAGAGGAAAATCAGTTAGACCTATAATATCACAATGCACAGTCATTTCAGTTCATAAGGATTATTGTAATGTTTTTCTTTAATAATAAAAAAAGGCAAACCTTCTTGCTGGGGCTCGGAGGAGGGATGGCCAATTTGTGCTGCTTTCCCGTCAGCTTGGACATTGGCCATCGGCGGACTTTATGGCGGAATCCTGTTCCTTTCGCTAATAAGAAAAGAAACAAATAATTCAATTATTAATCTTTATATTGTACATGTATTTATCTTATATGACTGTACAGTTTACACTTAAGATAGTGACACAAATGAGTAACACTTACGGTAAAGTTCCGCATCATCAGCTGTGGGAGGCTGCACAGGAGCGGGGGGCCGCTCTGCCAACCTCTCCCTAGCTGCCTGGGAACGACGGAAAGACTTTCCACGAGGCATCTGAAATATGAGAAAACATTTAACATAAAACATTTAACATGTTATAGAAAAATGTAAGCAAAGATATAATCTATGTAAATGACCAAATCAATGTTTTTGGGCTCATAAACTGTATAAATGAGTGTTTAATAGTACTGTGTACAATGAGTGTTTAATAGTACTGTGTACAATGAGTGTTTAATAGTACTGTGTACAATGAGTGTTTAATAGTACTGTGTACAATGAGTGTTTAATAGTACTGTGTACAATGAGTGTTTAATAGTACTGTGTACAATGAGTGTTTAATAGTACTGTGTACAATGAGTGTTTAATAGTACTGTGTACAATGAGTGTTTAATAGTACTGTGTACAATGAGTGTTTAATAGTACTGTGTACAATGAGTGTTTAATAGTACTGTGTACAATGAGTGTTTAACAGTACTGTGTACATGTGTCATTATTTTGGCACTTCAGTGAGTATTTGTCTTAACCTGAAACTCTCTCTTATGGTTAAAAATATACTTTGTTTTAATGTTGAATCATTGGCTCTGCTGTGACGTCAGCCTCATACACACATAAACACCCCCCTCCCCCGCCTGTCCCAGCTCCTCTAGGAAACGCCTCCTCAGGTGCATTTTTCAAATATTTTTCCTGCCCCTACAGTCTATACTCGTCACCACGGCAACAGAACTTCAAAAGTGGCGCTGCTGGACAGAGGAACTTCATTGGCTGACTCCACCCTCAGCTCCTCTGATTGGCTCAAAGCTCTCACTCTTCACTGACATAGCAACTGTGCTGCACATGCAATAGCCACTTCTACCAGAAACATGTCATAATTAGCTTTAACAAGTTAGAACCAGAACCAAACCAGGACTTACATGAGGTCTAACAATGAAAGACTTGGTCTAACCCAGAACTGCAACAGAAAAGTCCTGCCTTACACAGTATACCTGCTCCCTGAGTCTCTCCCCCTGCTCTCAGCAACAGCATGGCAACGGCATAGCAACGGCATAGCAACGGCATAGCAACGGAGCCACTCATTGGCTGTCCCCCAAGCTTCCCGCGCACACACAGCCAATGAGCGCGCGGCACCATCTCCCGCACACACTCTCCGGGACTTTTCAGTATTTAGCTTTCTTTTTAACAATAAAACACAATTCAAATGAAACTAATAATCACCTTATGTGACTAAAACCACCACAGGCACACACATCTAAACACATGCTCTCAAGCCACGGACTTAAATAACACGAGCAGCTCAAAGAAACCATTTCATTTCCACCATTTCAGACATTACATCAGCCTGGCTGTGGCAGCAGCGCACAAAACCAAGCTTTCCCCACAGTCACCACGATAGAGCTCAATATGTACGCTTAATAACGCTCGAATATACAGGAAATATACTTATTACAGCCCCGGGCAGAGCATACATGTGTGGCTACTGCTTTAATGCAGCGTTTAGCTTAAACCAGAGCTATTACAGAGAAGAAAAACAGTTCTTACCTTAAGACGTTTTCAGAGATGAATCCAAAAAAGAATCAACTCAGAATAGTCAAAGTAATCCACAGGAAAAAGGCTCAGAAAGGGCTGAAAAGGGGCTTCTCTTGCTTGGTCCAAAAAGGATTAGGCTCAGAGACGCAGAGGGAGAAAGTTATCGGCTCTTGAAGAACTGAAAACTTCCAAAGAGGGGCGGGTCCGCGGAGTTTATATACCGGTCCAAACGCGTGACGTCACTCACGTTTCATAGTGCTGATAGGCTGAAAGGTCAAACCATATAAAAACATGCGTAATCACGCTTGATTCTCTCTCTCTCTCTCTCTCTCTCTCTCTCTCTCTCTCTCTCTCTCTCTCTCTCTCTCTCTCTCTCTCTCTCTCTCTCTCCGCGTGCAGAGCTCTGTTCGTGACGCTTCTCTTCGTGGCTCGCTTGTTTACACCGCGGTGCCTTAAAGGAATAGGCCACCGTTTTTACATACGGAGATATGCTCTTACCTCACTTTAGTCTAGTTCAGGGTTTCCGTTAGCCGGCTGTAGCCGGCTTTTGGCCGGTTTGAAAAGCAAATGGCCGGTAAAAATAGTTTCCATCGGCCAAATTGGCCGACAGTAAAAAAGTGAGAAAAAATATAAAAAATAGAAAAATATATTCAACATGTCCCCTAAGTCAGTGACTAACATAACAAAGTGTTTTCGAGACAGGCCTAAATATTAAAAAAGGTTCAATATTTCTATCAAAAAAGTTTAGATTTACGCCTTCAGCCCGTTTTACAAAGCGCAGTCGAAGCGTCATCATCGCTGTCTGGATATGTGACGCTTTTTCTTCGTGCTTCGTCACATTTTCCAAGAAAACGGCGAAATACAGGTACATTTACTTTTATATAAGTGTGTTAAGAACTCAGCAGCTAATACGTTTGATTAGGATATTCTTGAAACGCGCATGTGTTGAGTCAGACTGACGCGCTGTCCCGCAGCGGCTCTTCCTGGGAGACTGGCCGGGTTTGGAGGCGCTTCCCTCGGTCAGTCTGCGCAGACGCCTCGGCTCAGTTACCGGTGTTCGAAGCCGCTCTAAAGCGCAGCAGAGCTGGGTCCGTTTTGAATCGCTCGAGACTGACTTTTGTGACTTTAGTGTAGTATATAGTGCCGCGCACATATACTGATGTTAAATAGTGCCCGCCTATATGCGGAGTGATTCTGATATGAAGCCTGTTGTTGCCTGAAGCCGGTTGCCTGAACGGCATCTATTAAAAGAGCACGCAAACTAACCTGGTGTCATCCTTACACTCACCACGATGCACAACATACAACGGTAGCTAAAGAGACTACTACATTAGTGCTGTCGATTTGTCGCTCCACAATATTTCCGTGGTGAGGGACTTAATCACTATTTTACACCTGAAGCCACGTAAAAGCACGGAAGGGCATCTACAGCCCAGCCCTCGCTGTGCAGCTGGTCAGACCTGGATAAGGACAGCGTGAGGGTCGTAGATATCGACTACTTTCTGTCTAAGTTGAAGTGCATATGAGTGATGTATATCAGCGTGACACCTGCTGCTCCACCGTCTCCACGCGCACAACTTCATGTTTGGATTTTCGCTGTTGCTACATTTTTCTCACGTCAGTCTTTAATTAGAAACAGCCGTGTTTTGGGACCCACTAAAGCACTCGTGAAGCTCTGTCTGAATGTAGATTGTTGATGATAATAAGCCACGTTCATTATGTATATATTTTTAATGGCCGGTAATTCTTGCGAATGGCCGACATTTTACGACCCAGCCGGCCAAAGTGGCCGACAAAAAAAAAGTCTAGCGGAACCTCTGGTCTAGTTAATATATCTCCGTCTGGTCTTTGTCCGTGCGCTCTGCCACGCAAACGGAGCACATACGCAGCCTCTCCCACATGTCACATAGCTCCAAAAAAGCTCACGATAGAAGCTACCAAGCTCTTCCACGTGTTCCCTATTTAAATAAAGTTACGTGAAGTGTTTTCATGCGAAGTATATTTACACAGAAATGTAGCATGTCGATTTTATAAGCAAATAAAAAGGGGAACTATATTGTGAGGCGTAATGATACGAGGAGTAAAATGTCCGCGCAGTAACTCCTAAAGACTTCCCCCGCTCACTTCCGTCAATAACCTTTAGGAGTTACTGCGCGGACATTTTACTCCTCGTATCATTACGCCTCACAATATAGTTCCCCTTTTTATTTGCTTATAAAATCGACATGCTACATTTCTGGGTAAATATACTTCGCATGAAAACACTTCACGTAACTTTATTTAAATAGGGAACACGTGGAAGAGCTTGGTAGCTTCTATCGTGAGCTTTTTTGGAGCTATGTGACATGTGGGAGAGGCTGCGTGTGTGCTCCGTTTGCCTGGCAGAGCGCACGGACAAAGACCAGACGGAGATATATTAACTAGACTAAAGTGAGGTAAGAGCATATCTCCGTATGTAAAAACGGTGGCCTATTCCTTTAAAGCCACAGTACCCAATATTTTTTACAATAATGGAAGAGGAGGCCATTATATGTGGTTCATATTTAATAACATATTAAACACATAACATATTTGTAGCATCCTGATTCTTCACAGGGGTGAGTTCACAGCTGCATTTCACTGCAGGGTCACTTATCAGAGTCACTTTCACAGAAATGGTGTAACTCACCTGTGAGTCCAACAAACTGATACAAAGACTTAGTGATTAGTGTCAGTGGAGCAAATATCTGACTTTACACAAAAATAAATGTGTGTGGCCACTGGCCCTGATGCATGTGCTCAGTTACTTTCCGTAACTATGGGTCTATGAGTGAATGGTCTGAAACGGAAATGCCATCAAGCTGGGAAAAAACAGTGGCATTAGAACTAAAAATAAAAAAGTGGCATAAAACTCCAAGAAGTTTTATTTTATTAGCGACACATTTGCACAAGATCTGTTTTGTACTTGCTTTGATCAGAAGTTCAGTGGGCAAAAAGCAAAAGCAAAAAGTTAACTTGAATTATTAGTTGCTACAGTCCCCGACCCCGGATGTTTTGATATAGGAATTTTGGAAAATGGGCGCGATAGCGCCCCCTGCAGAGCACCGAATAAAAATGAATGGAGAAAAAAAGTAAACTTTGTCGTAGACAAACAAAAAATGGCACACACATCCGTCACGTGACCTCGATCAAAAAGTAAATTATGGCCACGCCCATTTCCCCACCGTGTTGCCATGGCAACGACCCGAAATAAAGTTTGGCATAGCCAAACCAAAATTGGTACACACCTTCGTCATGACCGTCCGAACAAAAAAGTACATTACGTGGTTGCTAGGCAACCAACAGGAGGTTGGCCATTTTGGGAAATATCGCGTGATCTGGCGCCGAAGGCGCATTTCTTGCCTTTGCTCTTTTATAAACTCAACCGAGGGTGGCAGGGACGGCATAACAACGTACGGCGCGGGAGCGCCCCCCGGTTATTGCGGTGGCGTGCGACGGCGTGCGCCAACCGGCCAACGCTGCTCGCGAGGGCCTCTAAATGCCGCTTGCGGCTTTAATTAGGCCCGAGCGGCCTGGCAGGGCTCGGGCCTATTGTAATTGTACGGCAGTGCGCGGAGCGCACTGAAGAAAGACGTGCGCATAGCGCACGTCCTGAAAAGAGCGCGCAGCGCTCAAGAAACAGAGCGCGGAGCGCTCCCCATGCATTAGACAGTAATGGGGGGACTCCCGGCACCACGCCCTGTCCGGTGAAATAGGCGTGTGCCGCGAAAGCGGCACATTTGTAACTGCTCGTGTGAAAAAAGGTGAAAAATCCAGTGAAGGCGCAACATTGACAAGAAAGTAGTCGATGAAGAGCGCAACGCGCTCGTCATCGACCATGGCCACTCCCCAATGCCCAAAACACTACTAGAGTGACTCAGGGCATTAAGGCCTATCCAATGATATAGGTGTTTGCCGCGAAAGCGGCATATTTGTAGTTGCTCGCAAAAAAATCTGAAAAAAAAACGCATTAAGAAATATTGACAAAGAAGTGGTAAAATACGAGCGCAACGCGCTCGTATTTGACAATGAACCTCACGGGTGGGTTACTGGACGTGAGACCTTTCCGACGATATAAATATGGGCCGCCGCAGGCGGCGCTATATTGTTATTGTAAGGGTTTTTCTTCTTCTTATTCTTATTCTTATTATTTTTCCTCTCCCCCCCCGGTGGCCGTTTCGGCCACTTCCCACCGACGAAAAGTCCTGAATTTTTGCCCAAAATTCAATTAGGGGAAAAAAAAAACTTTCACATCTCCAAATTTCAAAAATTCAAAAAAATGGCGCGTCAGCGCCCCCTGGAAAAACGACGTTAACATTGCGGCCTATGGCCAGACCCCCCAAAATCCCGAAAACCCCGAAAATTTTAGTTCGTCGTAGACGAAAAAAATTCGGCACAGTGATTGGTCACATGGAACCAAAAAAAAAAACATATTGCGCGGTTGCTAGGCAACCATCTGTATGGCGGCCATATTGGCCAGAAGAGCGACCTGGCGCCGAAGGCGCCTTTTCGTGCCCTCGCATTTGAACGAACTCGTCCCAGGGCGTTGAACGCAGCGACTCCCCGGTCGCTCCAGATCATCTACACATGTGGGGCATTAAAAGTTATTAAAAACTTTCTAATAGGATTTCCGGTTTTGTCATGGCAACGCCATGAATTTGGCGTTCGTTTTTGGCGTTCGCCGTCGCCTTCGAAGAGTCATAACTCGCACATACTGTGGCCGATTTTACTGAAACTTGAATCGTTGGTCGAGTCGTCGGCCCCGGATGTTTTGATATAGGAATTTTGAAAATGGGCGCAATAGCGCCCCCTGCAGAGCACCGAATAAAAATGAATGGGGAAAAAAAGTAAACTTTGTCGTAGACAAAAAAAATTTGGCACACACATCCGTCACGTGACCCCGATCAAAAAGTAAATTATGGCCACGCCCATTTTCCCACCGTGTTGCCATGGCAACGACCCGAAATAAAGTTTGGCGTAGCCAAACCAAAATTGGTACACACCTTCGTCATGACCTTCCGAACAAAAAAGTACATTACGTGGTTGCTAGGCAACCAACAGGAGGTCGGCCATTTTGGGAAATATCGCGTGATCTGGCGCCGAAGGCGCATTTCTTGCCTTTGCTCTTTTAAAAACTCAAACGAGGGTGGCAGGGACGGCATAACCACGTAGGGCGCGGCAGCGCCCCCCGGTTGTTGTGGTGGCGTGCGACGGCGTGCGCCAACCGGCCAACGCTGCTCGCGAGGGCCTCTAAATGCCGCTTGCGGCTTTAATTATTATTAGGCCCGAGCGGCCTGGCAGGGCTCGGGCCTATTGTAATTGTACGGCAGTGCGCGGAGCGCACTGAAGAAAGACGTGCGCGTAGCGCACGTCCCGAAAAGAGCGCGCAGCGCTCAAGAAACAGAGCGCGGAGCGCTCCCCATGCATTAGACAGTAATAGGGGGGACCCCGGCACCACGCCCTGTCCGGTGAAATTGGCGTGTGCCGCGAAAGCGGCACATTTGTAACTGCTTGTGTGAAAAAAGGTGAAAAATCCAGTGAAGGCGCAACATTGACAAGAAAGCAGTCGATGACGAGCGCAACGCGCTCGTCATCGACCATGGCCACTTCCCAAAGCCCAAAACACTACTAGAGTGACTCAGGGCATTGAGGCCTATCCAATGATATAGGTGTTTGCCGCGAAAGCGGCATATTTGTTGTTGCTCGCACAAAAATTTGAAAAAAAAACGCATTAAGAAATATTGACAAAGAAGTGGTAAAATACGAGCGCAACGCGCTCGTATTTGACAATGAACCTTACGGGTGGGTTACTGGACGTGAGACCTTTCCGACGATATAAATATGGGCCGCCGGAGGCGGCGCTATATTGTTATTGTAAGGGTTTTTCTTATTAGGCCCGAGCGGCCTGGCAGGGCTCGGGCCTATTGTAATTGTACGGCAGTGCGCAGAGCGCACTGAAGAAAGACGTGCGCGTAGCGCACGTCCCGAAAAGAGCGCGCAGCGCTCAAGAAACAGAGCGCGGAGCGCTCCCCATGCATTAGACAGTAATGGGGGGACTCCCGGCACCACGCCCTGTCCGGTGAAATAGGCGTGTGCCGCGAAAGCGGCACATTTGTAACTGCTCGTGTGAAAAAAGGTGAAAAATCCAGGCAAGGCGCAACATTGACAAGAAAGTAGTCGATGACGAGCGCGTTTGCGCTCGTCATCGACCATGGCCACTCCCCACTCCCCAAAACACTACTAGAGTGACTCAGGGCATCGAGGCCTATCCAATGATATAGGTGTTTGCCGCGAAAGCGGCATATTTGTAGTTGCTCGCACAAAAATCTGAAAAAAAAACGCATTAAGAAATATTGACAAAGAAGTGGTAAAATACGAGCGCAACGCGCTCGTATTTGACAATGAACCTCACGGGTGGGTTACTGGACGTGAGACCTTTCCGACGATATAAATATGGGCCGCCGGAGGCGGCGCTATATTGTTATTGTAAGGGTTTTTCTTATTAGGCCCGAGCGGCCTGGCAGGGCTCGGGCCTATTGTAATTGTACGGCAGTGCGCGGAGCGCACTGAAGAAAGACGTGCGCGTAGCGCACGTCCCGAAAAGAGCGCGCAGCGCTCAAGAAACAGAGCGCGGAGCGCTCCCCATGCATTAGATAGTAATGGGGGGACTCCCGGCACCCCGACCTGTCCGGTGAAATGGGCGTGTGCCGCGAAAGCGGCACATTTGTAACTGCTCGTGTGAAAAAAGGTGAAAAATCCAGTGAAGGCGCAACATTGACAAGAAAGCAGTCGATGACGAGCGCAACGCGCTCGTCATCGACCATGGCCACTTCCCACTCCCCAAAACACTACTAGAGAAACTCAGGGCATTAAGGCCTATCCAATGATATAGGTGTTTGCCGCGAAAGCGGCATATTTGTTGTTGCTCGCAAAAAAATCTGAAAAAAAAACGCATTAAGAAATATTGACAAAGAAGTGGTAAAATACGAGCGCAACGCGCTCGTATTTGACAATGAACCTTACGGGTGGGTTACTGGACGTGAGACCTTTCCGACGATATAAATATGGGCCGCCGGAGGCGGCGCTATATTGTTATTGTAAGGGTTTTTCTTATTATTATTATTATTATTTTTCCTCTCCCCCCACAAAGTGCCTTTTCCCTCTGACGAAAAGTCCTGATTTTTGGCACAAAATTCAAAAATGTTAATGGTTCAAAATTTGCTATTCCCAAATTTCAAAATTCAAAAAGATGGCGCGTCAGCGCCCCCTGTAAATCAGGATTACATTGCGCCTATAGAGAAACCCAAAAACTGAAGTTCGTCGCAGACGAAAAAAATTCGGCACAGTGATTGGTCACATGAAGCCAAAAAAAAAAACATATTACGCGGTTGCTAGGCAACCATCTGTATGGCGGCCATATTGGCCAGAAGAGCGACGTGGCGCCGAAGGCGCCTTTTCGTGCCCTCGCATTTGAACGAACTCGTCCTAGGGCGTTGAACGCAGCGACTCCCCGGTCGCTCCAGATCATCTACACATGTGGGGCATTAAAAGTTATTAAAAACTTTCTAATAGGATTTCCAGTTTTGTCATGGCAACGCCATGAATTTGGCGTTCGTTTTCGGCGTTCGCCGTCACCTTCGAAGAGTCATAACTCGCACATACTGTGGCCGATTTTAGTGAAACTTGAATCGTTGGTCGAGTCGTCGGCCCCGGATGTTTTGATATAGGAATTTTGAAAATGGGCGCGATAGCGCCCCCTGCAGAGCACCAAATAAAAATGAATGGGGAAAAAAAGTAAACTTTGTCGTAGACAAACAAAATTTGGCACAGACATCCGTCACGTGACCCCGATCAAAAAATATATTATGGCCACGCCCATTTTCCCACTGTGTTGCCATGGCAATGACCCGGAATAAAGTTTGGCGTAGCCAAACGAAAATTGGTACACATCTTCGCCAGGACTTACCGAACAAAAAAGTACATTACGTGGTTGCTAGGCAACCCACACAAAGTCGGCCATTTTGGGAAATATCGCGTGATCTGGCGCCGAAGGCGCCGTTTCTTGCCTTTGCTCTTTTATAAACTCGACCGAGGGTGGTAGCGTCATTTTAGCCACGTACGGCGCGGCAGCGCCCCCCGGTTGTTGCGGTGGCGTGCGACGGCGTGCGCCAACCGGCCAACGCTGCTCGCGAGGGCCTCTAAATGCCGCTTGCGGCTTTAATTATTATTATTAGGCCCGAGCGGCCTGGCAGGGCTCGGGCCTATTGTAATTGTACGGCAGTGCGCGGAGCGCACTGAAGAAAGACGTGCGCGTAGCGCACGTCCCGAAAAGAGCGCGCAGCGCTCAAGAAACAGAGCGCGGAGCGCTCCCCATGCATTAGACAGTAATGGGGGGACTCCCGGCACCACGCCCTGTCCGGCGAAATAGGCGTGTGCCGCGAAAGCGGCACATTTGTAACTGCTCGTGTGAAAAAAGGTGAAAAATCCAGTGAAGGCGCAACATTGACAAGAAAGTAGTCGATGACGAGCGCAACGCGCTCGTCATCGACCATGGCCACTTCCCAGTGCCCAAAACACTACTAGAGTGACTCAGGGCATCGAGGCCTATCCAATGATATAGGTGTTTGCCGCGAAAGCGGCATATTTGTAGTTGCTCGCACAAAAATCTGAAAAAAAAACGCATTAAGAAATATTTACAAAGAAGAGGTAAAATACGAGCGCAACGCGCTCGTATTTGACAATGAACCTCACGGGTGGGTTACTGGACGTGAGACCTTTCCGACGATATAAATATGGGCCGCCGGAGGCGGCGCTATATTGTTATTGTAAGAGTTTTTCTTATTAGGCCCGAGCGGCCTGGCAGGGCTCGGGCCTATTGTAATTGTACGGCAGTGCGCGGAGCGCACTGAAGAAAGACGTGCGCGTAGCGCACGTCCCGAAAAGAGCGCGCAGCGCTCAAGAAACAGAGCGCGGAGCGCTCCCCATGCATTAGACAGTAATGGGGGGACTCCCGGCACCACGCCCTGTCCGGTGAAATAGGCGTGTGCCGCGAAAGCGGCACATTTGTAACTGCTCGTGTGAAAAAAGGTGAAAAATCCAGGCAAGGCGCAACATTGACAAGAAAGTAGTCGATGACGAGCGCAACGCGCTCGTCATCGACCATGGCCACTTCCCAATGCCCAAAACACTACTAGAGTGACTCAGGGCATTAAGGCCTATCCAATGATATAGGTGTTTGCCGCGAAAGCGGCATATTTGTTGTTGCTCGCATAAAAATCTGAAAAAAAAACGCATTAAGAAATATTGACAAAGAAGTGGTAAAATACGAGCGCAACGCGCTCGTATTTGACAATGAACCTCACGGGTGGGTTACTGGACGTGAGACCTTTCCGACGATATAAATATGGGCCGCCGGAGGCGGCGCTATATTGTTATTGTAAGGGTTTTTCTTATTATTAGGCCCGAGCGGCCTGGCAGGGCTCGGGCCTATTGTAATTGTACGGCAGTGCGCGGAGCGCACTGAAGAAAGACGTGCGCGTAGCGCACGTCCCGAAAAGAGCGCGCAGCGCTCAAGAAACAGAGCGCGGAGCGCTCCCCATGCATTAGACAGTAATGGGGGGACTCCCGGCACCACGCCCTGTCCGGTGAAATAGGCGTGTGCCGCGAAAGCGGCACATTTGTAACTGCTCGTGTGAAAAAAGGTGAAAAATCCAGTGAAGGCGCAACATTGACAAGAAAGTAGTCGATGACGAGCGCAACGCGCTCGTCATCGACCATGGCCACTCCCCAATGCCCAAAACACTACTATAGTGACTCAGGGCATTAAGGCCTATCCAATGATATAGGTGTTTGCCGCGAAAGCGGCATATTTGTTGTTGCTCGCACAAAAATCTGAAAAAAAAACGCATAAAGAAATATTGACAAAGAAGTGGTAAAATACGAGCGCAACGCGCTCGTATTTGACAATGAACCTTACGGGTGGGTTACTGGACGTGAGACCTTTCCGACGATATAAATATGGGCCGCCGGAGGCGGCGCTATATTGTTATTGTAAGGGTTTTTCTTCTTATTAGGCCCGAGCGGCCTGGCAGGGCTCGGGCCTATTGTAATTGTACGGCAGTGCGCGGAGCGCACTGAAGAAAGACGTGCGCGTAGCGCACGTCCCGAAAAGAGCGCGCAGCGCTCAAGAAACAGAGCGCGGAGCGCTCCCCATGCATTAGACAGTAATGGGGGGACTCCCGGCACCACGCCCTGTCCGGTGAAATAGGCGTGTGCCGCGAAAGCGGCACATTTGTAACTGCTCGTGTGAAAAAAGGTGAAAAATCCAGGCAAGGCGCAACACTGACAAGAAAGTAGTCGATGACGAGCGCAACGCGCTCGTCATCGACCATGGCCACTTCCCCAATGCCCAAAACCCTACTAGAGTGACTCAGGGCATTAAGGCCTATCCAATGATATAGGTGTTTGCCGCGAAAGCGGCATATTTGTTGTTGCTCGCAAAAAAATATGAAAAAAAAACGCATTAAGAAATATTGACAAAGAAGTGGTAAAATACGAGCGCAACGCGCTCGTATTTGACAATGAACCTCACGGGTGGGTTACTGGACGTGAGACCTTTCCGGTGATGTAAATATGCGCCGCCGCAGGCGGCGCTATATTGTTATTGTAAGGGTTTTTCTTATTATTCTTCTTCTTATTCTTATTATTTTTCCTCTCCCCCAGAAATCCACTTTCCCACCGACGAAAAGTCCTGAATTTTTGCCCAAAATTCAATTTGGTGAAAAGAAAAAACTTCACATCTCCAAAATTCAAAAACTCAAAAAAATGGCGTGTCAGCGCCCCCTGGAAAAAACACGTTAACATTGCGGCCTATGGCCAGACCCCCCAAAATCCCGAAAACCCGCCAAATTTTAGTTTGTCGTAGACGAACAAAATTCGGCACAGTGATTGCTCACATGAAGCCAAAAAAAAAAACATATTACGCGGTTGCTAGGCAACCATCTGTATGGCGGCCATATTGGCCAGAAGAGCGACCTGGCGCCGAAGGCGCCATTTCATGCCCTCGCATTTGAACGAACTCGTCCTAGGGCGTTGAACGCAGCGACTCCCCGGTCGCTCCAGATCATCTACACATGTGGGGCATTAAAAGTTATTAAAAACTTTCTAATAGGATTTCCGGTTTTGTCATGGCAACGCCATGAATTTGGCGTTCGTTTTCGGCGTTCGCCGTCACCTTCGAAGAGTCATAACTCGCACATACTGTGGCTGATTTTAGTGTAACTTGAATCGTTGGTCGAGTCCTCGGCCCCGGATGTTTTGATATAGGAATTTTGAAAATGGGCGCGATAGCGCCCCCTGCAGAGCACCAAATAAAAATGAATGGAGAAAAAAAGTAAACTTTGTCGTTGACAAATAAAATTTGGCACAGACATCAGTCACGTGACTCCGATCAAAAAAGTCAATGATGGCCACGCCCATTTTCCCACCGTGTTGCCATGGCAACGACCCGACATAAAGTTTGGCGTAGCCAAACCAAAATTGGTACACACCTTCGTCATGACCTTCCGAACAAAAAAACATATTACGCGGTTGCTAGGCAACCAACCGTATGACGGCCATTTTTGCCAGAAGAGCGACCTGGCGCCGAAGGCGCCATTTCATGGTCTCGCATTTGAACGAACTCGTCCTAGGGCGTTGAACGCAGCGACTCCCCGGTCGCTCCAGATCATCTACACATGTGGGGCATTAAAAGTTATTAAAAACTTTCTAATAGGATTTCCGGTTTTGTCATGGCAACGCCATGAATTTGGCGTTCGTTTTCGGCGTTCGCCGTCACCTTCGAAGAGTCATAACTCGCACATACTGTGGCCGATTTTACTGTAACTTGAATCGTTGGTCGAGTCGTCGGCCCCGGATGTTTTGATATAGGAATTTTGAAAATGGGCGCGATAGCGCCCCCTGCAGAGCACCAAATAAAAATGAATGGAGAAAAAAAGTAAACTTTGTCGTTGACAAATAAAATTTGGCACAGACATCAGTCACGTGACTCCGATCAAAAAAGTCAATGATGGCCACGCCCATTTTCCCACCGTGTTGCCATGGCAACGACCCGACATAAAGTTTGGCGTAGCCAAACCAAAGTTGGTACACACCTTCGTCATGACCTTCCGAACAAAAAAACATATTACGCGGTTGCTAGGCAACCAACCGTATGACGGCCATTTTTGCCAGAAGAGCGACCTGGCGCCGAAGGCGCCATTTCATGGCCTCGCATTTGAACGAACTCGTCCTAGGGCGTTGAACGCAGCGACTCCCCGGTCGCTCCAGATCATCTACACATGTGGGGCATTAAAAGTTATTAAAAACTTTCTAATAGGATTTCCGGTTTTGTCATGGCAACGCCATGAATTTGGCGTTCGTTTTCGGCGCTCACCGTCACCTTCGAAGAGTCATAACTCGCACATACTGTGGCTGATTTTAGTGTAACTTGAATCGTTGGTCGAGTCCTCGACCCCGGATGTTTTGATACAGGAATTTTGAAAATGGGCGTGATAGCGCCCCCTGCAGAGCACCGAAAATCAATGAAGAAAAAAAGTGAACTTTGTCGTAGACAAATAAAATTTGGCACAGGCATCCGTCACATGACCCCAATCAAAAAAGTCAATGATGGCCACGCCCATTTTCCCACCGTGTTGCCATGGCAACGACCCGATGTCAAGTTTGGCGGAGCCAAACCAAAATTGGTACACATGTGCAGCATGACTGTCCGAACAAAAAAGTACATTACGCGGTTGCTAGGCAACCAACCTTGGGGCGGCCACATTGGCCAGAAGAGTGACCTGGCGCCGAAGGCGCCTCTTCATGCCCTCGCATTTGAACGAACTCGTCCTAGGGCGTTGAACGCAGCAACTTCCATGGTCGGTCCAGATCATCTACATCAATATTAAACATTTTCTAATAAGATTTATGGTGTTGTCATGGCAACGCTATACATTATGTGTATGCTTTTGGCACATGCTGTAACCCTTCAAAGAGTAATAACTTGCACATACTGTGGCCGATTTGAGTATAACTTGAATCGTTGATCAAGTCCCCAATACTGGATGTTGTGCTACAGGGAATTTGAAAATGGGCGCCCTTCAGAGCACCAATTTTTTTTTTTTTACATTAACAGGAGAGCTAAAATGAACTTTGTCATAGACAGGAATAAGTTGGCACAGACATCCGTCACATAACCCCAATAAAAAAAGTAAATGATGGCCACCTTTCCCATTGTGTTGCCATGGCAACGACCTCCAAACCAACATTTGCCAATCCAACAACCCGCTGTTAAGGTTTGGCACAACCAAATCAAAATTGGTACAGACGGGTCTCATGACAGTCTGAACAAAAAAGTATATCAAATTGTTGCTAGGCAATTAATAGGTTTTTGGGTAAATCAACCGACCTGGCCGAAGGCACCATGTCTTGCCTATACTCTTTAATAAACCCATCCTTGGGTGGCAGTGACATTATGACCACTCCACATCATCCATGTAAAAAGATGATGGTGAGTGGTCTCCCAGCCTCCGAGAGTAAACAACAAAACCAAAAAATAAAGTTTGTCGTAGACAAAAGAAACTTGGCACAGACATGATGGACAATTATGGTCATGCCCCATCCCTGAACAAGTTGGTAACATCCCAAAATCTAAGTCAAGTTTGGTGCAGCCAATTATATCAGAGGCATCCTGTCATTTGATTTGCCTTGATTTCTGCTGTCAAGAAGAAATCAGGAACTGTCCATGGTGCTGAATGCTGACAGACATTTATTAAGCTACAAATGTGAGCGCTGTCCAGTTCAGCACCACAAGACAATGTGGTGTATTTGTTTACCAGATTGTTCATATAACATCTTCATTTGAAACACTTATATCACTTAGAACTTATATGAAAATGTGCCGATATGTGCCAACCCGTCCGGACCAGAAATGATTGAAATATGGCTCAAAACCAAGGAGACGTGGCTGTTTCCTGACAGCTGTTTTCCTGGACATAAACAGGACTAAAGAAACACATCACTGCATTGGCACATTGCTTATATAATACACATTCTGATATTTAGGAGCCAATATATATCTTTAGAGTAACAAAACAGGATTCAATGAATGGCATTATTTTCTAAGTAAAGAATGGATTAAATAAAGGCTTAAAATTCCAACATAACTGAATTTAAGCTGAATGTTTCAAACCATTGCTTGACTTTTTTTTATCTGGACCTCAGTTCAATTTAATTCAGGACCCCTGACATCAATTAATGATCATTTAGCTTTACACCTTCAACAAAACAGTTAAAAAAAGAAGGAAAAGCAAAATTACACAGACACATATATATATACTTTTTATAGATTTATTTACTTATCATTTAGGTAATGAATTGAAATGCAGCACATGAAAAAATAAAGAAGACACACATTCTATAGTTTTCACAGTAATATTTAATTTAAAAAAAAGTAAGAGTTAGAAAACTAACACAAAGATACATTGATTGCAAATAACTTTTAATTTTGGCTTTAACAAAATCAATTATGCAAACAATATGAACTATATACATCTAAATTGTAAATACATGTACATTGGAAAATGGAACGAGATTTAAATAAAACACTAAAGAGAACTAAATTAAGTTGATTAATTGATTACTATTGATGGGTTAGGTTCTTAGGTGTATAAAATAGTCTTTTAGAACATCATATTTAATCAAAGTATTTTTGTACAGTAGATTACAATTAATTTAAATTAGAACAATTATAAACTATTGAAACTTATTACAACTATTATTTCTAGTATAGCTATTATTATTACAACTATTATTATCATTATAATTATTATTACTACTAGAACTATTATTATTATTTGTTGTGTTAAAAGTATTAGATTAACCTAAATGTTTGATTGAACTAATTTATCCCTCTCTAAGCTAACCTTGAGCAACAGTGGCGAGGAAAAACTCCCTTTAACGGCCAGAAACCTCGGACAGACCCCGGCTCAAGGTGGGTCGTCTGCCTCGACCAAGGACAGACCAAAGGGTCTAAAGCTGGACCAAAGGAGGACCACATAAAAGAAAGGAAACGGAGAAAGGACTGAAGACTAAAGAGTCTAAATAGGGCCACAGAAAAAGAAGAAAGGACAACATTGAATCAGGAACAAACAAACAAACATCAGACCAAAGGGTCAAAGCCGACCCATCCAGACCAAAGAGTCTAAATAGGACCACACTAAAGAGGAAATAAATAGATCTAAGACCAACACAAGCACCACATCAGACCAACACAAGCACTACACCAGACCAACACAAACACCACACCAGACCAACACAAACACCACACCAGACCAACACAAACACCACACCAGACCAACACAAGCACTACACCAGACCAACACAAACACCACACCAGACCAACACAAACACCACACCAGACCAACACAAACACCACACCAGACCAACACAAGCACCTCATCAGACCAACACAAACACCACACCAGACCAACACAAGCACCTCATCAGACCAACACAAGCACCACACCAGACCAACACAAGCACCACACCAGACCAACACAAGCACCACACCAGACCAACACAAGCACCACACCAGACCAACACAAACACCACACCAGACCAACACAAGCACCACACCAGACCAACACAAGCACCACGCCAGACCAACACAAGTACCAGGCCAAACCAACACAAGCACCTCACCAGACCAACACAAACACCACACCAGACCAACACAAACACCACACCAGACCAACACAAACACCACACCAGACCAACACAAACACCACACCAGACCAACACAAGCACTACACCAGACCAACACAAGCACTACACCAGACCAACACAAGCACCACACCAGACCAACACAAGCACTACACCAGACCAACACAAGCACCACACCAGACCAACACAAGCACTACACCAGACCAACACAAGCACTACACCAGACCAACACAAGCACCACACCAGACCAACACAAGCACCACACCAGACCAACACAAGTACCAGGCCAAACCAACACAAGCACCTCACCAGACCAACACAAACACCACACCAGACCAACACAAACACCACACCAGACCAACACAAACACCACACCAGACCAACACAAACACCACACCAGACCAACACAAGCACTACACCAGACCAACACAAGCACCACACCAGACCAACACAAGCACTACACCAGACCAACACAAGCACCACACCAGACCAACACAAGCACCACACCAGACCAACACAAGCACCACACCTGACCCACACAAGCACCACACCAGACCAACACAAGCACCTCACCAGACCAACACAAACACCACACCAGACCAACACAAACACCACACCAGACCAACACAAACACCACACCAGACCAACACAAACACCACACCAGACCAACACAAACACCACACCAGACCAACACAAACACCACACCAGACCAACACAAGCACCACACCAGACCAACACAAGCACCACACCTGACCCACACAAGCACCACACCAGACCAACACAAGCACCTCATCAGACCAACACAAGCACTACACCAGACCAACACAAACACCACACCAGACCAACACAAGCACCACACCAGACCAACACAAGCACCACACCAGACCAACACAAGCACCACACCAGACCAACACAAACACCACACCAGACCAACACAAACACCACACCAGACCAACACAAGCACCACACCAGACCAACACAAGCACCACACCAGACCAACACAAGCACCAGGCCAAACCAACACATGCACCTCACCAGACCAACACAAGCACCACACCAGACCAACACAAGCACCAGGCCAAACCAACACAAGCACCACACCAGACCAACACAAACCCAACACCAGACCAACACAAGCACCACACCAGACCAACACAAGCACCAGGCCAAACCAACACAAACCCAACACCAGACCAACACAAGCACCACACCAGACCAACACAAGCACCACACCAGACCAACACAAACCCAACACCAGACCAACACAAGCACCACACCAGACCAACACAAGCACCACACCAGACCAACACAAACACCACACCAGACCAACACAAGCACCACACCAGACCAACACAAGCACCACACCAGACCAACACAAGCACCACACCAGACCAACACAAGCACCAGGCCAAACCAACACAAGCACCACACCAGACCAACACAAACACCACAACAGACCAACACAAGTACCACACCAGACCAACACAAGCACCACACCAGACCAACACAAGCACCACACCAGACCAACACAAGCACCACACCAGACCAACACAAGCACCACACCAGACCAACACAAACACCACACCAGACCAACACAAGCACCACACCAGACCAACACAAGCACTACACCTGACCCACACAAGCACCACACCAGACCAACACAAACACCACACCAGACCAACACAAACACCACACCAGACCAACACAAACACCACACCAGACCAACACAAACACCACACCAGACCCACACAAGCACCACACCTGACCCACACAAGCACCACACCAGACCAACACAAGCACCTCACCAGACCAACACAAGCACCACACCAGACCAACACAAACACCACACCAGACCAACACAAGCACCACACCAGACTAACACAAGCACCACACCAGACCAACACAAACACCACACCAGACCAACACAAGCAACAGGCCAAACCAACACAAGCACCACACCAGACCAACACAAACACCACACCAGACCAACACAAACACCACACCAAACCAACACAAGCACCACACCAGACCAACACAAGTACCAGGCCAAACCAACACAAGCACCACACCAGACCAACACAAACACCACACCAGACCAACACAAACACCACACCAGACCAACACAAACACCACACCAGACCAACACAAGCACCACACCAGACCAACACAAGCACCACACCAGACCAACACATGCACCTCACCAGACCAACACAAACACCACACCAGACCAACACAAACACCACACCAGACCAACACAAGCACCACACCAGACCAACACATGCACCTCACCAGACCAACACAAACACCACACCAGACCAACACAAACACCACACCAGACCAACACAAACACCACACCAGACCAACACAAACACCACACCAGACCAACACAAGCACCACACCAGACCAACACAAACACCACACCAGACCAACACAAACACCACACCAGACCAACACAAACACCACACCAGACCAACACAAGCACCACACCAGACCAACACAAGCACCACACCAGACCAACACAAGCACCACACCAGACCAACACAAGCACTACACCAGACCAACACAAGCACCACACCAGACCAACACAAGCACCCCACTTGACCAACACAAACACCCCACCAGACCAACACAAGCACCACACCAGACCAACACAAGCACCACACCAGACCAACACAAGCACCACACCTGACCAACACAAGCACCACACCAGACCAACACAAGCACCACACCAGACCAACACAAGCACCACACCAGACCAACACAAACACCACACCAGACCAACACAAGCACCACACCAGACCAACACAAGCAACAGGCCAAACCAACACAAGCACCACACCAGACCAACACAAACACCACACCAGACCAACACAAACACCACACCAGACCAACACAAGCACCACACCAGACCAACACAAGCACCACACCAGACCAACACAAGCACCTCACCAGACCAACACAAGCACCTCACCAGACCAACACAAGCAACAGGCCAAACCAACACAAGCACCACACCAGACCAACACAAACACCACACCAGACCAACACAAGCACCTCACCAGACCAACACAAGCAACAGGCCAAACCAACACAAGCACCACACCAGACCAACACAAGTACCAGGCCAAACCAACACAAGCACCACACCAGACCAACACAAACACCACACCAGACCAACACAAGCAACAGGCCAAACCAACACAAGCACCACACCAGACCAACACAAACCCAACACCAGACCAACACAAGCACCACACCAGACCAACACAAGCACCACACCAGACCAACACAAGCACCACACCAGACCAACACAAGCACCACACCAGACCAACACAAACACCACACCAGACCAACACAAGCACCACACCAGACCAACACAAGCACCACACCAGACCAACACAAGCACCACACCAGACCAACACAAACACCACACCAGACCAACACAAGCACCAGGCCAAACCAACACATGCACCTCACCAGACCAACACAAGCACCACACCAGACCAACACAAGCACCACACCAGACCAACACAAGCACCACACCAGACCAACACAAGTACCACACCAGACCAACACAAGCACCACACCAGACCAACACAAGCACCACACCAGACCAACACAAGCACCTCACCAGACCAACACAAGCACCACACCAGACCAACACAAGCACCACACCAGACCAACACAAGCACCACAACAGACCAACACAAGCACCAGGCCAAACCAACACAAGCACCTCACCAGACCAACACAGGCACCACACCAGACCAACACAAGCACCACACCAGACCAACACAAACACCACACCAGACCAACACAAGCACCACAACAGACCAAAAAAAGCACCACACCAGACCAAAAGAACTACACCTGACCAAAAAAGCACTAAACTAGACTAAAAGAAGTGCTACACCAGGACGAAACAAGCATCAGATCAAACCAAAACAAAAACCAGACCAAAAGGAAGCACTACACCAGACAAAAAGCACTACACCAGAATAAAAAAAAGCACCACACCAGACCAAAACAAGCACCACAGCAGACCAAAAGAACTACACCTGACCAAAAAAGCACTAAACTAGACTAAAAGAAGTGCTACACCAGGACAAAACAAGCATCAGATCAAACCAAAACAAAAACCAGACCAAAAGGAAGCACTACACCAGACCAAAAGGAAGCACTACACCAGAATAAAAGAAGCACTACACCAGACCAAAACCAGCACCAGACCAGACTACACCAGAATAAAAGAAGCACTACACCAGACCAAAACAAGAACCAGACTAGACAAAAAGCACCACACCAGACCAGAAGCAGAACACAACAGCAGACCAAAACAAGCATTACACAAAACGAGCATTACAGCAAAACTAGTCTAACCCTGATCAAATCAAACCAACCATAATCCTAATCGTAATAAAAATTGTCCATAATCGACAAAATCTAGATAACATCACCTTCAAAGCACCAAACTCCAAAGGCATTCACATGATAATGTATAAAAATGATGGTATATAAACATGATAATTATAAACATGATAATGAATAAACATGATAATGCAATCAATATCTACTACTCAAACATCATCATGCGTGATAATGAAAAAACATGATTGTGAAAGAACATGATAATGAAAAAACATGATAATGTAATCAGTACCTACTAATCAAACATGATCATGCATGATAATACACAAACATGATAATGTATTAAGGCTCATTCATACTTCACAAGATGCAAGAACGATGCAAGAATGATGTCATTATTGCCTTGTCGCCGTGGAACTGTCCTCAGTTAGAAAACATTTCCATGGTTTCAAGGCAAAAGTGACTTCATTTTGTTCTGCAGCTCAGAGTGCAAGAACAAGGCGTTCTTGCCTCTTGTGAAGTATGAATGAGCCTTTACATGATAATGTATCAGTATCTACTACTCAAACATGATCACGCATGATAATGTATAAACATGATAATAAATAAACATGATCATGAATAAACATGATAATGTAGTCAGTATCTACTACTCGAACATGATCACGCATGATTATGTATAAACATGATAATGAATAAACATGATTATGTAATCAATATCTACAACTCAAACATGATCTTGCATGATAATGTATAAACATGAATATGTATAAACATGATTATGTTATAATATGTACAACTCAAACATGATCTTGCATGACCAACAGCAACACATAATCTAGTCAGTCAAATACTTAAAAGAACAGGCAATCCCTTCGTGATCAGAGAAATATGTTGGCACCACTACAGAGTGAACTTCAAACTGTGTTGTTTTGACATATATATGGTCAATCAGGGTCCCTCTCTCGGTTGTAGGAGAGTCAACATACTGAATATAGCCTCTATCAAGCATCAATTTGGACAATTTGGAAGATTTCAGTATGTCCTCATTAAAGTCTCCAACAATAACAATGGTTCCGCTCTTAGCCTGTAGCCAATTAAATAGCCTCTTCAGGTTTTTGATGAACAAAGACATGGCATAAGATGGGGGACGATAAATCACAACAACTAAAATATTGAAAGCCTGATTATTATATGCTATACATTCCAAATCAAAATGAGGTACTGTGACATCATAAGCCCCATTTACATCACAGTACACGCCAACTCCCCCATGTTGTTGGCCACATAACTCTACAAGTGCTGGATTGGTGCTACTATTGTAACTATCACTACGGGACCGACTATGAAATAGGAAATTATCTATTTGCACCGTGTCTAAACACGAGTCAGCACTTAGCCATGTCTCTGTCACAGCAATGCAGTTAGGCCGCCAAAGCTGTGTGCACCGTGTCAAATCAGACACATGCCTACTTAAACCTTGAACATTCATCAAAAACAACACAAAAAAGGGTTCATTGTAGATGGGCCGAGACACACTTTCTGTCAAGAAGGGAGGCATAAAATGTAGAGCAAATTTAACCTGATCATTGCAATAAATGGCCTTTTCTTTGAAGTCTTGGATGGTGAGACCAGACAGGGTTCTTACTCTACTTAATGCAACATATGCTTGACCAGCAGAATCTATTTTATCAAGAGACACAACTGCGTTATCGACAGAAATGCCTTGGACCTTATGAACAGTACAGGCCCACGCAAGTCTAAGTGGAAACTGACGCCGAATGCCACCTTGATTGTTTGCACGTTCCTCCTCCGGTTCAATACGTGTACATCCAGCTAGATCAGGGGACGGGTGTCTATAACGTTGCCTTTTTTGAGAACCAGCAACGCTATCATCAAATAAAATGTAAACTGCTACTGGGAATGTTCTACCTGACCAAATAATATCTGTAATTGTGCCGCATATGCCATTAACAAGGCCATCATTAACATCTATATTTTTACATAGCATAATGCGTGCTCCGTTACCCAAAAATACCTCCTCTGGCAAGCATGTATGCTCGGTATTTAACAGAGGGGTCATTCTTTCTTCCAATTTCCCTGTTTTCTTATTGCGACTATAATCCTTTGCAACAATCTTTACAAAATCCGGGCAGGTTTCACAAAGTTTCTGGTGATTAAAGTCATCAACTTGCCTATTTCTGGAATAAATATGCAAAGCATCAGACTCTTCCCCGGTTTCACAAAGTCTTAATAAGTCAATATCTGAATTTAGCAGGGATGTAGTCCTGGATCGCGTTCTCAAACGGTTCAGCAATTGGGCAAAATCCTCATCTTTCTGACGCATGATCGTCGTCAATTCCACAAATGAGAATTTTGCCCACAAGTCTGAACTGTCTCCATCTCTATAGAGGGCTGTATCTTTAATTGGCTTTAACTGATAAAAATCCCCTACAGCTATTACACAAATATTACCAAACCGGGAAGAGTCACCTGATTGTTTGATTTGTGTCAGTCTACTGTCAATATATAGCATTAAATTATGGCCGACCATAGAAATCTCATCAATAATCAAAATCTGTAAATCCCTAAATCTGACACGGACAGTATTTGCCTTGTCTTCTAATAAAGTTTTGACTGGCTTTGTTGGGGGGACTGGTATGTGAAAAGTATTATGGATAGTAGCTGCTCTTAAATTGTATGCTGCTACCCCTGTTGGTGCGGTAAGGAGGACGCTGATGCCATCAGGATCCCGGCACAAAGGTGCCAGCAACCTGGTAGCTTCATACTGTATTGCTCTAATCAGGTGACTCTTCCCGGTTCCCGCCCCACCCGTAATGAATACATGAAATGGCTCTGGTTTGGTACCCGCTACTTTGTTCAAACACCATGCCCGGATTTTGTAAAAAATGGCCAACTGCTGTTCATTTAATGAACGGACTAAAGCTAAACCCTCTTGCCTACTAAGGATATTATTTTGCCTTTCTATATGGGCTATTTCCTCGTGGCGTACAGCCAACTCAGGAATGGGAAGAGGCTCCTCTTCCTCAGGGTATTGGGCTCGTTGCTGTTCTATTTCCTCGATGCAGTCTAAACGTTCAGATTCCTGCTCGGGACACAACGAAGCCCATCCGCTCTCCAGGACTTCGTCACAGACGACTTCCTCCTGGAGCTTTTCTATGTCTTCTTTTATGACATCAAATTTGCTTCTATTCAATTTAACTATTGAACGTACACTATGTATTGAACCGTCGGAGAACTCAATCCTGCCATTTTTATAAAACAGCAAAAACGTCTCACAAGTATCCGGTTTCAATTCTGTACGATAGGGCACATACAGTTCAATCAGGACCCTATAGTACAGTTCTGGATTTTTGGTTTTTGAAGGACGCATATGATCGATTACGGCAGCTTCAGATCTCGTCCGTTTAACAATATATCCGCAATCATTTTGAAGTTGAATGGACTTCTTAGATCTTTGGCTGTTTGAAAGGACGCGATACTCTGACGCAAACGTCGCAATACACATATCATTAAACGCGCCATCGTCGGGACGGTTCTTATACCGGTCCACAATGTTTAGCATCCATATGTCCTCCTCTCGATCTGTTTCCTCAATGGTGCTTAACGGTTTGCTCATTCTAACTATGTTTTCTCCCGTTGGAATAAAAACGAGCTTCCTAGAAGACTCCATCAAATGCATCCCCGTTAATAAATAAATGGCCTCCTGAGCAGATACTTCTCTATTATGGAGGAAAACTGTACCCACTTTTTTCAATGCCTCCTTGGCGTCTAGATTCCCTTTCTGTGCTTCCTTTTGAGAGTTAGCTAATAATAATCCAATCTCCCGTTCAGATTTGCCCATATATGATATTACATACACAATGCAAGCGTAGGGATTGCATACATATTGAATATCAAAATTTGCATTCCACAATTTGGCGATCCCCCTGCTAAAATTATTAATCCAAATCGCGTTAACTTTCCTCATCAAAACAATATGCGTACGACCACCCAAAGAACAATAAGCTATTTCAAAAACTTCCTGATTAAACCCCAGAGAATCAAACAGATCTTCGGGGAGGACATATGCGCAGTCTTTGGCAGAACTAGCTTTTTTGACGGCAGCCACAAGCGCTGCAGCTCGTTCAGCATTTATGGTCCTATGGCATATACATGGCACTTCTCGGGCTTCATCCTGGGGGTTATCTTTATTGTCTTTGTGACACTTGGGGCATTTGGGTTTGCTAGATCGTTTTATAAAAGTGCGCGCAGACGGGGGACGGGGGAAATTAAAACGACAAACCGTTTTGTTTTTCCTACATGATTTGGAGTGATTCTCTGAATGTTTCTGCACAGAGGTGACGATTTCGTGTAACGCATCGTCCTCTGGTGGCAGCTCACAGGTGACGTATTTATCTATAAACGCGATCACCTCTTCATCTGTGTTTACATCTAATTTAGGTGCTCCTCGGACCCACAGAAGTATATGGACATGTGGGGAGCCTCGCTGTTGGAACTCAACGCGGTAAAAATAGTCATCTATTTCACCTATAGGATGTGCTGGGGACATTAAAACGTCCTTGAGAAATATGCGCCAGCGATAATCAAACATCCTTGCCGCGGTAGCCGGATTACGCTGCAAGAGTTCACAACGTTCTGCCCACTCTAAGTCCTCTACAGTTTGATCTCGGCCATCCTGTCTAAGAACGGTGTTAATTAAGTTTTTCCAACGCATATCTGCGCTGGAAAAAGAACAGAACCAGGTTGGGTTTTCGCGCTTGTGCAGCAATGCCATCATGTGTCTCTTACCACCGCCCCAATATGGTGGAGAGCCTCTAATCGGCCTAAGAAAACGATAGCCACAATCGCGCTCTACCATCTTCTTAAGTGATTCTTTTAGATCCGAATCATTGCTGCCGCGATCGTGAGGTTGGTTAGGATTAGTATCGCCCTTCCGAAGTGCGATGGATACACTAGAGACCACTTGCTGAAGAACCGATAAATAATATGCATAAAAAATGAACAATAAACACCGCGCGAATCGTCCATCAGCATGCATTATACGATTGTTTAAATAGCGATATAAAGTTATACGAATCAGTCTTTTGTCAAGAAATGTACCGCGGCCTTGTGGAAACAAACAAGGAAAGCATTTGGCTTCATTTCCCTTATCTGAAAGTAATTTGATAGGGTTGTTACCCTCAGTAGGAGCTAGATTTAAAACACCATCCAAGTACTGATCTAATATGTGTTGGCCTAAATTCACGGGCAAAGAACAAGTGTCCTGAAAGATGCAGTATCGCTGTTGGTCATGCAGGACTTCGTCATCAAGGTTCACATCAGGAGGTTTTCCATCCTCTTGATGTGAATTTGATGACTTGTCCTTACCTTCATCTAAAGAAACATCCATTTCTTCAATGTCTGGATCCTGATCATCCTGATCTTCTCTAGAAAATTCATTGATCCACGCTTCATCAAAATTAATATCAGAAAAGTACTTATTAATGCTTTTTAAACGCTGAATAGCTAACTTAATACGCATTGTGTTGACAAACCTATATTTATAATGGCCTTTATATGTGAGCTTACGCTTCAGTTTAATTGGCAACACAACTCCACCCAAATCTGAACGGGGCAATAAGTTGGCTGTTTCTGCTATATTTGAAGGGACACAGGTGACTGGCCCGTGAATTCCCTTTTGGCCTCCCTTAGGTAAAGCTACCATCTTCATCAAAGCTACATTGGGCGAGACCAAAAGTTCCTCCACATCGTTTAAAAATGCCAATTCTTCTGGGATGGGATCAAGTTCCAAGTTGTTATAAGAACTTTCTGGTGGAATACAACCCCTAAGAATCTTACGATGACAGGTGAAACAAATCCACAACTTACCTCTGGCCGTTTTCTTTACTGAACATGGGCGGGTACAGGCTTTACTACATTTATGTAAATATGTGTCTTTAATACACTTATTAGCTACATCTAAAACTCTGTCATTCTTTCTATAGTTATTTAAGCTACAGGGTTTTACAGATTTTTCAAAGAATAATCTATGGCAAACAGAACAGATGAATTCTGGCCCTTTTTCAACTTTCGCCAAGAAACACTGTGCTACATAATCAAAGTCCTTCAATTTCAGTTTATGCTGTTTCTTAGAAGTCTCTTGAATATGCTTTTTATTTTCACTAGTATGGTATCTGGTTTTACTGCTTATTATTTTATCTTCTCTAAAAATGGGATTTTCATACTTACGTTTACTTACTGCTTTTAAATTCTCACGATGTGACTGACTAGTTCTGTACTTTTCTGTGCTGTAAGCTTTAACGCTTTCTTGATGCAGCTTATCTGTACTATATTTTTCTTTGCTTAGGGCTTTCTTTTTATCTCTATGTAACTTATCTGTACTATATATTTCTTTGCTTAGGGCTTTCTTTTTATCTCTATGTAACTTATCTGTACTATATATTTCTTTGCTTAGGGCTTTCTTTTTATCTCTATGTAACTTATCTGTGCTATATATTTCTTTGCTTAGGGCTTTCTTTTTATCTCTATGTAACTTATCTGTGCTATATATTTCTTTGCTTAGGGCTTTCTTTTTATCTCTATGTAACTCATCTGTACAATATTTTATTTTGCTGTATGCTTTAACGCTTTCCTGGTGGAACAAATCATCTCGATATTTTTGAATGCTCAAGGCCTTAACTTTATCTCTGTGTAACATGTTCTGTCTATACAATTCTATACTTCTTTGCTTTAACTTGTTTCTTGACGAAAGTTGCTGTCGGTACCGGTTTCTGTTCATTTCCTTTTTATAGTGTTTATACACGGATTGCTGTGTATATTTTATCCTACGCAGTTCATTAAATTTCTCTTTAAACCCTCCCTGTGCATACCGTTTTCTAAATTTCTCTCTTTCTACATATTTATTGGGACTACTTACCTGTGCAGAGTCCTTACGAAATCGGAGTCTGTACCCTGTTTTATTACCATTGATTTGGCAAATGCCGCAACAACCCTCCCCCCCAGAATCTTTAACACAAATGACTACCTCGTAATGATTTCGATTGCAGTTTTCTAGGTATATACATTGGCTTGACATTGGTTTACTCTTACATGTGTACTCAAGCCAACTCCCATCAAAGAAAGTAAATATACCTACCCCTAAAAGGTCAGCCGTTACCTGTATCTCCACCTCTGTTGCCCAACTACCTACATATTTCATTCTTTTAGTTTGGATATACTCAAAAACAGAGGGGGAATAGGGACACCATAAACTCTTATATTTTAAAGGATTCTTTTCTAGTTCTTTTACAACCAAAATCCTAATTCGTCTATGATTCTTTTGAGTTCCACTTACTGCAAGGGAGATTGCACGGAAAAAACAATTCCCATCAGCAACAATGGACTCATTTTTGCATGGGGCGCCTAATGACTTACTGGTGGTAATTTGGGACATATTACTATGTTCAAACTGTATTTCTAACTTTCTACACAAAGATTGGCTAATATCCTTATCTATGGGGGTGAAATATCTAGTTCTCTGAGTGTGGCTAATAAACTCTAAACCAGCATCAACCTTTTTAGAGAGGATAGATTTAGATTTCTTTGATGTGTGAATGCCTTTGGAGTTTGGAGGCTTTGCATTAACCTTAGGCACACTACAACCAACTGACTGCATCTGCTCGCTAATGTTAGCATCCTCGCTGATGGTAACATCCTCGCTGATGGTAACATCCTTGCTGATGCCAACATCCTCGACGACGGCAACATCCTCGACGATGGCAACATCCTCGACGATGGCAACATCCTCGACGATGGCAACATCCTCGACGATGGCAACATCCTCGCTGATGGCAACATCCTCGACGATGGCAACATCCTCGCTGATGCCAACATCCTCGACGATGGCAACATCCTCGACAATGGCAACATCCTCGACAATGGCAACATTCTCGGATGCAACAGTTACAACAACACCAGTAAGCTCAAACTGTTTCTCCGCACGCTTATAACAACGTGCTAAACGACAAAAGTGCCCATACAGACCTTCAATAGACCTAAAGAACACCACAACACTTTTGCCATAAGCATCGACCATCCCACTCACACTCCGAGAGTGAGAGTCGACCACAGCGTACACACCGTTATCATGAATGATGGCACAAGTGCTGCCACACATGGTGAACAGGCAGGTGTCATACAGTGCCAACATTCTTTCTAAACCACTGCGCAGGCTCACAATGATCATGTTATCAATAAACTCCCCACTGTCAACACCAACTACACCGGGAAGACCTTCAGTAAACTCAAAACAAACCTTTTGTCCCTCAATGTCCCACTCATGTGGGAGCTCTGGGACCAACAACATACTTGACCTGGGAGCAATCCTGCCACTAACTTTGCAGTATCTATACAACTCATCACCCAAAACAAGAGTCCGGTCCAAGTCCTGCTTCTGCCACAACGACACACGACCCACAGTGTGCTTAGCAAGACTCATCAGTGCAATCCCCATACACTGAGAGCCAGCAAACACAAACCGATTACTCCCCTGGTGAAAGGAGCCACGGATGTTCCGTGGAAGAGTGACCGGCACCGACTCACCTTGACTTACCTCAGCAACACCGGGGCCGTCTTCTTCTCTTCTACAACCTGCTTTAACCGGTGCATCAAGACCAAAACCAACAATCTCAACAACATCACCATCATCTACAACAACATCACTCCGGGTCTTCTTGGTCCTTCCATCGGCTTTCCTTGGACTGCGGATGTGACGCTTCCTGTTCTTCTTCCTCTTCTGTAAAAAGAAAAATAAATATGCTTGAGCAATGTATAATACAAAGAAAAAATCAATACTTGATTTATATTGATAAAGCTATGAGAAAAGAGCGTGGGGGAACCAGGTTTCCTTCATCGCAAAGGCCTGAAAGTTTGTTGGGCTGAGAATATAGTAAAAATAACTAATTCTGTTTTAACAGGGAATTACCTCCAAATAAGGTGGTAAAGCACTACTTCAAACTAAATCTAGAACATGTCATTTTATAGTAAATTTGAAGTGATTTCTCATTACAAACTGTTTTATATTATTAATTGCACAAATCTGATAAACGAGTGTGACAGACAACGGCACCTGAACTTTAGATTTCAGTTTAGTACATCAGGCTTTAACCTCTTAACCCCCACCTGAACTGAGCACATTTCTCCAGTTTGACTTTACCCAAATCTAAAAGCTTTTTGGAAAAGGTGTCAAAATAGAACAAAAAAGTGGATGAAAATGGAACAAAAATGTTACAGAAGAGCGACAATAATATGACAAAAAAGTGACAGAAATACAACGAAAAAATGATAAAACGTTCAAAAAAATATAACAAATGCGACAGCAAAAGCAGAAACTAAAAAGCTACAAATAAAAGGCCACACAAAGACAAAAATGAAGCAAATATATGCCAAAAAAGAGACAAAGAAGCAATAAAAGAGCAACAAAAACATGCCAGAAAAGCAACAATAACACAAAAAGTGAAAAGAGTGTAAAAAAATGCGGCTATACGACAAAGCAGTTGGGATCAGTTTTGTAGGTCTTAGCTTTCAAATGAAGTGTAACACTGTTAATCTCCAGTACAGATGCTTTTATAATTTGGTAAAGTCAAACTGTAGAAAATGCACTTGGCTATCAGGTAAAGTCACAGAACATTCACACAATACAGCCTCTTTTTACGTTCATCATGAATAACACTTTTTGACTTATAATACCTATAATGATAATACTCAAATGAACACTCCAATACCAACCTGGCCTTTCACCAGAACATCAGCGTCGTTGGCAGGCGGTGTTCCAAGTGGCCCAGCTCCGGGCTCCGTCTGTGTGGTAAATAAAGTAATATAATTAACCAAAACAATAACCTCCAGAATTCACTCACTGAGCTTCAACTCTCGGCTGCACTAGCACTAATAAGGGCTTGATTGGGCTTATTGTGAACTACAATTGAATAAATGTCTTTAAGGGCTTAAAAAAAAGTATATGTAAAACATTAGCGTGTAGAGTGTTTTTGTAATTGTAAATAATATCACAATAGTTTATCTTTAAAGCCTATATTTGCTTTAAACAGACTTGGGAACACAGACAGGTTATGCATGTAAAGTATGCTTTTAAAGTTAGAGACACCAACCTGGTCCTTCTCCATCACAGCAGGAGAAACACCGCCCACATCAGCACTGGCAGGTGATGCTCCAGGGGTCACCTTCACAGCTGGCACCGCCTGGACAGTAAATGAATAAAACACAATGAGCAAAGTATTAATATATAGTAACAAAATAAGTTCACATCAAAGACACCGACCAGGTCCTCCAGCAACGAGTCCAGGATCTTCAGGTCATCAGTGGGTGACTGGTCACTCTTGGTCCTAACAAGGAGTTTCCTTGGACCGCGGTTGTGACCCTTCCTCCTCTTCTTCCTGCCCTATAAAAAAATACAAAGCATATGATACAGCAATGTGTAATAGGAAAAAAAAACAATACTTGGTTTATTCATAATGCTATGGGAAAAACTTGAGAGGGGAACCAGGCTTCTTCATGGCAAAGGCCTGAAAGTTTATGTTTGGTTGAGAATATACTACAAAATAACAAATTCTGTATTAACAGTGAATTAAGGAAGGATTAAACTTGGAGCCGTGCATTCGACGGTTATAATGCACGAAGCGGAGTCAAGAACACCACGACGCGTAGCGGAGTGGTGTTACTCCGCGAAGTGCATTATAACCGTCGAATGCACGGCTCCGAGTTGTTTAATCCGCTTATACCATGGTCCCACAAACGTAACATTTATAATAAGTATTTGTTTCATTTACTAAACTCACTAAATATGCCAGACCACTGGGACTATTTTATGTAGGTTATTAGCCGGTCACTGAATGCTCGTCTCAGAGCGAGTCATTCTCCGCAGCTATTACGAGGATCTCAGTCAGGCGCAACCAAACAACATAAGCACACGCTGCATCGCCAGAATCACAACACAACAGGACTAACCCGGCACTTTTCCGTGGAAGTAAACACCGATATGCGGCACTCGTGGGCAGGAGTTATTTCACTTTTACGCTGTTTAACCTGAAGCTAGCTAGTTAGCTCAACGAGTTCAACTGTTTATGGAAACAGCTGCGGTGGAGTCCGCTTACACCCGGGCCCCACGAACTGAAACTGTTATGATTGACTTTACTAATCCAGACAAATATGTATAAATGCAGGATCATTTTATGTACGCCTGAAAATCATGAATAGAGCCTTAACCGTTTTCAATAGAAATGTAAAGCTCATATTTTATTAACAGTAGCTAACCTAGCTGCTCACTCTCCTCTACTTCCCATTTATCAAACATTTTGTTTTGGCCAAAAACGTTGAAATTAAACAAAATCAATCTCATACGTTCCGGTCAGTCACTAATTACGTGTTTCTGATTCAGCTGTGTCATGCGTTGCTATGGCGATGCCACAGCGGAGTGATGCTGCGTTCACACCAAACTCGATTTGGGGTCTCCAAAGCGTCAGGTTTACATTTAAAATACATGGAGGACGCGCCTCCGGGGGGCGTCAAGAGTTCCCGCAGCGCGTCACGCGCCTCCAGGGCGTCGAGCGCAGCCGACGCTCGAGTTGGGAAATGTTGAACTTTTTTGAGAAATTCGCGAGTGTCGACCAATCAGAAGCTTCCTGCCATAGTGACGTACGTTGTAGCTGAGCCACCGGGGCAGATTCTACGCCGGCCCCACAGATGTCAACAAGTCACGGACGTTTAGCTTCATTGTGAACTGGAGCGACAGTAGCTCTGGGACTTTCACAAAGACACATTTGTGTTTCTTTATCTAAACACCCAGGATTAGAGGCGGTGACTAGAAAGGTTATTTCAGTGGCTGAATCTGCGCTGGGAATGTGTTTGAGCCTCGAGGATGCCTGTTGTAGCATTAGCACCGGAGAAAGCTAATGCTAAGCTAAACCTCCGGTCCTCACGTGAAAACAAGAAATATGCACAAATAAAGTCAATAAAGAACAATGATCACACACTGAGCTGGGCTGGCTGATGTTGTAGTTTGTTACTCACATCATCTACAATGAGCTCCGGGAGCAAACCATAGCTTGTTAGCTCGCATTGAGCTCCGGTTTTCTCCCATGACAACAAGCATTAATAACGTCAATAAAACCGTAACGACATAGAGAAGGCTTTATGACGATCATACACTGAGCCGGCCTTCACGCATTTGTGGTTTATTGCAGACTTTTAATCAACAATGAGCTGTAGCAGGTGTATTTTTCAGGCAACAGGTACTTCCAAGATGCTACGAACGCACTCTGAGCTGACGCGCGGCCAGAGCGTCTGACGCTCGGTGACATTTGTGACGAGCGTCTGACTTCAATAAGCACAGGCGTCCAACAACGGGCGTGACGCGCGTTTTTGACGCCCAAATCGAGTTTGGTGTGGACGGAGCATGATATCCCAGTGATTTAACTACCGGACTACGTGTGCGGTTATACGAAAATAATGCACGCTTGTTAGCACCCACCAGCCAATCAGAATAGAGTATTCACCCAGACCATGGTATAACCTCTACTAATACAAAAGATGATTTACTAATGCAGGAGGTTAATAGCAAGCACTACTTCAAACTGAAACATGAACATTTCACAGAATGGTACAAGCTATTCATCAGTAGAAACCTTTTTATATTACTTGTGCAAATCTGATAAACAAATGTAACAGACAGACTTTAGATTTCAGTTTAGTACATCAGGCTTTAACCTCTTAACCCCCACCTGAACTGAGCACATTTTCTCCAGCTTTACCCAAATCTAAAAGCTTTTGGCAAAAGTTATAGCAACAAAAACGAGGATGAAAATGTGACAAAAGAGCGATGAAAACATAAGAAAAAGGACCAACAAAAAAGAAAGACCATGAAAAAGTGACAAAAGCTAAGCAAATAAGTGAGAAAAAGAGCGACGAAAAAGTGCCAGAATAATGCAACGATAACACGACAAAAACAGGATAAGTTTTGTAGGCCTTGGCTTTCAAATGAGGCGTAACACTGTTGCTCTACAGTACAGAAGCTTAGATTTAGGTAAAGCCGAACTGGAGAAAATGTGCTCGGTTATGGTGGGGTTAAGAGGTTAAATCACATTGCATGTACAGATGCTGGAAGTTTTGTTAATGAAAACAGATTTTTACCATAATATAGGCAAGCATAAGCTTAAAGGAATAGGCCACCGTTTTTACCTACTGAGATATCTTCATACCTGAGCTTAGGAGTTCTTTTGTAGCTGTCTGGTCTTCACAGGTGCAGGTGCTTCACAGAGCACGGACGGCGTTAGCATTTAGCCTCTCCCCCTCTCCTCTATAGCTCCAAAAAAGGTCAAGTTAGAAGGGACCAAGCTCTTCCACGTTTCCCCTATTTACATTTGGTTACATGAGCCTTTACACAATCCAAGTATAGTTACACAAAATTAAACATGTGCATATTCTAAGCAGATACAAAGATATATAAACTATATTGCAAGGCGTTGTAATATCACCACGCCTTGCAATATAGTTCCCTTTTTATTCGCTTACAAAATCGTCATGTTTAATTTTGTGTAACTATACTTGGATTGTGTAAAGGCTCATGTAACCGTATGTAAATAGGGGAAACCTGGAAGAGCTTGGTCGCTTCTAACTTCACTCCTGTTTGGTCCCGTAGAAGAGGCTAAATGCTAATGCCATCTGTGCTCTGTTTACGTGACTGAGCGCACATAAAGACCAGACAGCTACAAAAGAACTCCTAAGCTCAGGTAAGAAGATATCTCAGTGTGGAAAAACGGTGGCCTATTCCTTTAACCAAGCACATTTTTTCCAGTTCAGCTTTACCCAAATCTAAAAGCTTCTTGATTGGAGAGTTCACAGCTTGTAGGCCAGTGTAATGCCTCATTTGAAAGCAAAGACCTACAAAACTGCTCTAAAATGTTCCCAATGTGGACACAACCGCCGCTGTGTTGTGGACATAACCCGTGACTTTTTTGTCACCTGTTATGCTGTGTTTTTGTCACTATTAAGATATGTTTTCTTCAAGAAGCTTTTACATTTGGGTAAAGTTGAACTGGAGAGAATGTGCCCGGTTAATGCAGGGGTTAAGAGGATAAAGGTCATGCTGGAGACACTAACCTGGTCCTTCATCGCATCAGGAGAAACGGCGCCCACATCAGCACTGGTAGATGACGCTCCGGGTGTCACCTCCACAGCTGGCACCGCCTGGACAGTAAATGAATAAAACACAATGAGACAAATATTTAGATAGTACGGGTCGTTTTCTTTCCTGACCCACTGTAAATCAAACCTGACCCACCCGACCCGAAAAAAAAGAGTTTGCCAACCCAACCCGAACCCGCACACATTGAAAAACTGCAACATGAGTCACGTTGCAGCTGCTCTGACTTAAAGGAATAGGCCAAAGTTTTTCCATACTGAGATATGTTCTTACTTGAGCTTTGACGAGTTCTTTAGGACCTGTCTGATCTTCCCCCGTGCCTTCAGTCACGTAAACACAGAGCATACGGCGTTAGCATTTAGCCTCTCCCTCTCTCCTCTATAGCTACAAAACAGGTCAAGATAGAAGCTGCCAAGCTCTTCCACGTTTTCCCTATTTAAATATGGTTACGTGAAGTGTTCCACTACAAAGTATAATTACACACAATTAAACAATGTGGGTTTTTCTAAGCGGATAAAAGGGGGAACTATATTGTAAGGCGTAATAATACCAGGAGTAGTTCGAAATCCGCGCAGTAATCTTCACTTTACTGCGCGGATGCCAAACTACTCCTGGTATTATTACGCCTTACAATATAGTTCCCCTTGGGAACTTGGCAGCTTCTATCTTAACCAGTTTTGGAGCTATAGAGGAGAGAGGGAGAGGCTAAATGCTAACGCCGTCTGAGCTGTGTTTACGTGACTGAAGGCACGGGTGAAGACCAGACAGGTCCTAAAGAACTCATCAAAGCTAAGGTAAGAACATATCTCAGTATGTAAAAACGGTGGCCTATTCCTTTAAACAGGAGCGCGTCAGTGGAGAATTAACACTTGATGCTTTGTTTTGCTACTGCACCGCTGAGGAACCTTTGAAATCGCTTATCATGAAACAAGGAGCAGAAACTATCATGAGGCTTTACTTCTATCACGTTATGAACATCTCTTTCCGTCAAACTAAACAGAGTTTGAACTAAAGTGGAGCAGCCTTTACCTGACGCTACAAGGTGTTGCTCTCCTCAGGTTAACAAGATGCTGTGTCTTTTTTATTTTAGTTTAACCTTGTGTCTTGTTGATGCATTATTTTAATCACATGTGTGTTTCCCATATGTGCTTGGGCACTGCTAATGTGCCGCATTTGTAGTGGTGATCAAAGTTATACAGAAGTGATAGGCCAGGTGACATCTAAACAAAAACACTAATGATACATTTACCCCATAAAACTAAACGTTCAACAAAACACTGCGGGTGTCGGGTCGACCTGCGCATCAGTATTAGGTAGTAAAATAAGTTCACACTAAAGACACCAACCTGGTCCTTCTCCATCACAGCAGGGGAAACGGCGGTCACATCAGCACTGGTAGATGACCTTCCAGGCGTCACCTCCACAGCTGGCACCGCCTGGACAGTAAATAAACAAAATACGATGAGACAAATACTTGAATACTAATAATGTAAGCCCACACTAAAGACACCTACCCGGTCCTTCAGCTTCAAGTCCAGGATCTTCGCAGCACCGGTGGGTGACGGAGCAGGTGTCACCACCACGACCTCGGCGGGGGGCCGCTTAAGAAATGACAAAATGAAAAGAATGTTGTGGTTCACGTCTGAAAGGCTTTATAATAATAACATGCACATTGTTTACATTCTAAAACACTTACCAGGTCTGGCACCGCAGGTGCTGTAGGAGTGGGAGGTGAACTGGCTTTCACCTTCACTGCCTTTGCTGCCTTCACCTGAAATGTATTTAAATATTCAGTCTTTAATCTCTTTACCCCCACCTGAACTGAGCACATTTACCCAAATCTAAAAGCTTCTTGACCAAAGTGTCAAAATGGAGATAAAAACGAGAATGAAAACGCGACCAAAAAAAAGTGTTCAAAAAAACTGCAAAAGACTGGAAAAAACGTGCCGGAAAAGCAACAGTAACACAATAAAAAAGGCCTGAAAAGGCGACTAAAGAGTCATGACAATGAAACAAAGAAGCCACAAAAATACAATGAAAATGACAAAAAGCTGTGAAAAATCATAAAAACACAATGAAAACACAGCAAAAGCGCTTAAAAAAACGGGGTAAAAATGTGACAAAAAAGTTATGATCACTTTTGCAGATCTTAGCTTTTAAATGAGCTGTTACACTGGCCAAGAAGCTTTTAGATTTGGGTAAAGGTGCACTGGAATAAATGTGCTCAGTCAAGGTGGGGGTTAAGAGGTTAAATATACAATATATCAAGCAGAAAAGGTACAAACCTTCCGCTGGGGTTGGCTTGGCTTTGAGGCAGCAGCTTTCTGACGTCTCGCACGTGACGCCTAATAATTAAAGAACAAAAAAAAAAACATAAATACTTCATATTTGTACACAGGGCAAATCATCCACTTTTACTTCAATTATTTCAACATTGTGTTGCAAAGCACAAGAGCTCACCTTGCACTCCACAGAGCCAGAAGGGACAAGCTTGTCCATCTTCTTTAGCATGGCTCTGCTGAAGAGAACGGGGGAAAGCGGGATGGAGAAGACAGACTCCACCTTAAAAGAATAAAAATAAACACAATCATTAATATATAACAATTCAATAATACAAAGATGCCAAATGGTTTAGAAATATTACAAACCTCCTGCTGAACCAGCCGCCTCTTGGGACCCCTTTGGGAGTGCGCGGGGCTCCCCAGCTGGCTCCTCTGTAAGGACAGTATCCACAGTCTTAATAACATGCACTGATGGAGCTGAAGCTTTGAAAGTAGGGGCAAGTCTCACCTTGTTCCTCCGTCTCCTTTCCACCAGGGTGAAGGCATCAGGATCCGGTGTTGGATCACTGATGACTGGTGGGGGGGGGGGTGGAGACACAGGGGGTGGACTGGGATGTGTCTCCATGTGGATGTAGGACACTTGGAACAGCAGGTCAGCGTACAGCTTCATCCCCCCATCAGTGTCGCTCAGATGGACCTGTGAAAGATATGGGACAAAAACAGTTATTCTGGGCACCATTTTACTGAGTTAATTATTTCTACTAGACTTGTAATGCAGATGAACTTGCATCTGATTCAAACTATATCAGAGAACTTACACCGTCATGGCACCGCAAGTGCTGTTCTTTCAGCGGGAAGTACTCAGCCGCAGGGTAGAACTTGATACCTAGAACATTAAATTACAAACATAGCATTAATGTCTATGAAAGCTCAAATAAAATTAAACATATATAGTGATCAGACTCTATAGTTAAATGTATCCCTATAACACTCACCCATGCGTGCTGCAACACGGTGGTACTCCTGCCGCAGGTGCTCTTGCAGATAGACTGGACTATCACCGCGAGGTGGAAAGTCCAGGACACAGACCTCAGGCCAGCGGCTGCAGACGGATGCCAGGTAGTGGCCAAAGTCCACACCAGCCTCAGAGATGGTACGGCTGGACTTGAGGTTGTTGGAGGGAGCGGTCACGACCACGAGCGATGGCCTGCGATCCATGAGCGATGGATGGCGGCTGTCGTTCGCGAGCTCGACCTCGAGCTGCGCGGCGCTCGCTCCAGGGGTGCAGCTGATGCCAAACGATACCTTGTTGCCAGGTATCTTGACATAGCCATCTACGAAGTGGCGCAGATGGCTGGCCCCAACAATCAGAACAAACTGGAAAAACACAGCACAATAATGGCAGTTAATAACATGAAAAGTTACTAAACCAAGTCCAATTTTCTTTAAATAATACAATGTAACATAGATTTGAGTAGATAGATAAAATCATCTGCCAATTGAGTACAATTGTTTACACTAAAATAGAGGAAAATCATTTGGACCTATAATATCACAATGCACAGTCATTTCAGTTCATAAGGATTATTGTAATGTTTTTCTTTAATATAAAAAAGGCAAACCTTCTTGCTGGGGCTCGGAGGAGGGATGGCCAATTTGTGCTGCTTTCCCGTCAGCTTAGACATTGGCCATCGGCGGACTTTATGGCGGAATCCTGTTCCTTTCGCTAATAAGAAAATAAACAAATAATTCAATTATTAATCTTTATGTTGTACATGTATTTATTTTATATGACTGCACAGTTTACACTTAAGATAGTGACACAAATGAGTAACACTTACGGTAAAGTTCCGCATCATCAGCTGTGGGAGGCTGCACAGGAGCGGGGGTCCGCTCTGCCAACCTCTCCCGAGCTGCCTGGGAACGACGGAAAGACTTTCCACGAGGCATCTGAAATATGAGAAAACATTTAACATAAAACATTTAACATGTTTTTCTTGTAGAAAAATGTAAGCAAAGATATAATCTATGTAAATGACCAAATCAATGTTTGTGGGCTGATAAACTGTATAAATGAGTGTTTAATAGTACTGTGTACAATGAGTGTTTAATAGTACTGTGTACAATGAGTGTTTAATAGTACTGTGTACAATGAGTGTTTAATAGTACTGTGTACAATGAGTGTTTAATAGTACTGTGTACATGTGTCATTATTTTGGCACTTCAGTATTTGTCTTAACCTGAAACTCCCTCTTGTGGTTAAAAATATACCTTGAATTTTGAATCATTGGCTCTGCTGTGACGTCAGCCTCACACACACATAAACACCCCCCTCCCCCGCCTGTCCCAGCTCCTCTAGGAAACGCCTCCTCAGGTGCATTTTTCAAATGTTTTTCGCTCCTACAGTCTATACTCGTCACCACGGCAACAGAACTTCAAATGTGGCGCTGCTGGACAGAGGAACTTCATTGGCTGACTCCACCCTCAGCTCCTCTGATTGGCTCTAAGCTCTCACTCTGCACTGACATAGCAACTGGGCTGAACAATACAATGGCCACTTCTACCAGAAACATGTCATCATTAGCTTTAACATCAAGTTAGAACCAGAACCAAACCAGGACTACATGAGGTCTAACAGTGAAAGACTTGGTCTAACCCAGAACTCCAACAGAAAAGTCCTGCCTTACACATTACACTGCTCCTCTGAGTCTCTCCCCCCTGCTCTCAGCAACAGCATGGCAACAGCATAGCAACGGCATAGCAACGGCATAGCAACGGAGCCACTCATTGGCTGTCCCCCAAGCTTCCCGCCCACACACAGCCAATGAGCGCGCGGCACCATCTCCCGCACACACTCTCCGGGACTTTTCAGTATTTAGCTTTCTTTTTAACAATAAAAAACAAATAAAATAAAACTAATAATCACCTTATGTGACTAAAACGCCACAGGCACACACATCTAAACACATGCTCTCAAGCCACGGACTTAAATAACACGAGCAGCTCAAAGAAACCATTTCATTTCCACCATTTCAGACATTTACATCAGCCTGGCTGTGGCAGCAGCGCACAAAACCAAGCTTTCCCCTCGTCACCACGATAGAGCTCAATATGTACGCTTAATAACACTTGAATATACAGAAAATATACTTATTACAGCCCCGGGCAGAGCATACATGTGTGGCTACTGCTTTAATGCAGCGTTTAGCTTAAACCAGAGCTATTACAGAGAAGAAAAAACAGTTCTTACCTTAAGACGTTTTCAGAGATGAATCCAAAAAAGAATCAACTCAGAATAGTCCAAATGATCCACAGAGAAAGGCTGAAAAGGGCTGAAAAAGGGCTTCTCTTGCTTGGTCCAAAAAGGATTAGGCTCAGAGACGCAGAGGGAGAAAGTTATCGGCTCTTGAAGAACTGAAAACTTCCAAAGAGGGGCGGGTCCGCGGAGTTTATATACCGGTCCAACGCGTGACGTCACTCACGTTTCATAGTGCTGATAGGCTGAAAGGTCAAACCATATAAAAACATACGTAATCACGCTTGATTCTCTCTCTCTCTCCCTCTCTCTCTCTCTCTCTCTCTCTCTCTCTCTCTCCGCGTGCAGAGCTCTGTTCGTGACAATCCTCTTCGTGGCTCGCTTGTTTACACCGTGGTGCCTTAAAGCCACAGTACCCAATATTTTTGATAACAATAATGAAAGAGGAGGCCACTATATGTGGTTCATATTTAATAACATATTAAACACATAACATATTTGTAGCATCCTGATTCTTCACAGGGGTGAGTTCACAGCTGCATTTCACTGCAGGGTCTCTTATCAGAGTCACTTTCACAGAAATGGTGTAACTCACCTGTGAGTCCAACAAACTGATACAAAGACTTAGTGTCAGTGGAGCAAATATCTGAATTTACACAAAAATAAATGGGTGTGGCCTCTGGCCCTGATGCATGTGCTCAGTTACTTTCCGTAACTATGGGTCTATGAGTGAATGGTCTGAAACGGAAATGCCATCAAGCTGGGAAAAAACAGTGGCATTAGGACTAAAAATAAAAAAGTGGCATAAAACTCCATGAAGGCGCGACAGCGCCATTTTATTAGCGACACATTTGCACAATATCTGTTTTGTACTTGCTTTGATCAGAAGTTCAGTGGGCAAAAAGCAAAAGCAAAAAGTTAACTTGAATTATTAGTTGCTACAGTCCCCGACCCCGGATGTTTTGATATAGGAATTTTGAAAGTGGGCGCGTTAGCGCCCCCTGCAGAGCACCAAATAAAAATGAATGGAGAAAAAAAGTAAACATTGTCGTAGACAAAAAAAATTTGGCACAGACATCCGTCACGTGACCCTGATCAAAAAGTAAATTATGGCGACGCCCATTTCCCCACCGTGTTGCCATGGCAACAACCCGATATCAAGTTTGGCGTAGCCAAACCAAAATTGGTACACACCTTCGTCGTGACTTTCCGAACAAAAAAGTACGTTACGTGGTTGCTAGGCAACCCACACAAAGTCGGCCATTTTGGGAAATATCGTGTGATCTGGCGCCGAAGGCGCCGTTTCTTGCCTTTGCTCTTTTATAAACTCGACCGAGGGTGGCAGCGACAGCTGAATCACGTAGGGCGCGGCAGCGCCCCCCGGTTGTTGCGGTGGCGTGCGACGGCGTGCGCCAACCGGCCAACGCCGCTCGCGAGGGCCTCTAAATGCCGCTTATTATTATTATTATTTTTCTTCTCCCCCCCAAAATCCACTTTCCCACCGACGAAAAGTCCTGAATTTTTGTCCAAAATTCAATTAGGTGAAAAAAAAAACTTTCACATCTCCAAAATGCAAAAATTCAAAAAAATGGCGCGTCAGCGCCCCCTGGAAAAACGACGTTAACATTGCGGCCTATGGCCAGACCCCCCAAAATCCCGAAAAACCCGAAAATTTTAGTTTGTCGTAGACGAAAAAAATTCGGCACAGTGATTGGTCACGTGAAGCCAAAAAAAAAAAGATATTACGCGGTTGCTAGGCAACCAACTGTATGGCGGCCATATTGGCCAGAAGAGCGACCTGGCGCCAAAGGCGCCTTTTCGTGCCCTCGCATTTGAACGAACTCGTCCTAGGGCGTTGAACGCAGCGACCCCCCGGTCGCTCCAGATCATCTACACATGTGGGGCATTAAAAGTTATTAAAAACTTTCTAATAGGATTTCCGGTGTTGTCATGGCAACGCCATGAATTTGGCGTTCGTTTTCGGCGTTCGCCGTCACCTTCGAAGAGTCATAACTCGCACATACTGTGGCCGATTTGAGTGAAACTTGAATCGTTGGTCGAGTCGTCGGCCCCGGATGTTTTGATATAGGAATTTTGAAAATGGGCGCGATAGCGCCCCCTGCAGAGCACCAAATAAAAATGAATGGAGAAAAAAAGTAAACTTTGTCGTAGACAAATAAAATTTGGCACAGACATCCGTCACGTGACCTCGATCAAAAAGTAAATTATGGCCATGCCCATTTTCCCACCGTATTGCCATGGCAACGACCCGAAATAAAGTTTGGCGTAGCCAAACCAAAATTGGTACACACCTTCGTCATGACTTTCCAAACAAAAAAGTACATTACGTGGTTGCTAGGCAACCCCCACAAAATAGGCCATTTTGGGAAATACCGCGTGGTCTGGCGCCGAAGGCGCCGTTTCTTGCCTTTGCTCTTTTATAAACTTAACCGAGGGTGGCGGCGTCATTTTAACCACGTAGGGCGCGGCAGCGCCCCCCGGTTATTGCGGTGGCGTGCGACGGCGTGCGCCAACCGGCCAACGCTGCTCGCGAGGGCCTCTAAATGCCGCTTGCGGCTTTAATTATTATTATTATTATTATTTTTTTTCTTCTCCCCCCCCGGAGGCCGTTTCGGCCACTTCCCACCGATGAAAAGTCCTGAATTTTTGCCCAAAATTCAATTAGGGGAAAAAAAAAACCTCCACATCTCCAAATTTCAAAAATTAAAAAAAATGGCGCGTCAGCGCCCCCTGGAAAAACGACGTTAACATTGCGGCCTATGGCCAGACCCCCCAAAATCCCGAAAACCCCGAAAATTTTAGTTCGTCGTAGACGAAAAAAATTCGGCACAGTGATTGGTCACATGGAACCAAAAAAAAAAAGATATTACGCGGTTGCTAGGCAACCATCTGTATGGCGGCCATCTTTGCCAAAAGAGCGACCTGGCGCCGAAGGCGCCTATTCGTGCCCTCGCATTTGAACGAACTCGTCCTAGGGCGTTGAACGCAGCGACTCCCCGGTCGCTCCAGATCATCTACACATGTGGGGCATTAAAAGTTATTAAAAACTTTCTAATAGGATTTCCGGTTTTGTCATGGCAACGCCATGAATTTGGCGTTCGTTTTTGGCGTTCGCCGTCGCCTTCGAAGAGTCATAACTCGCACAAACTGTGGCCGATTTTATTGTAACTTGAATCGTTGGTCGAGTCGTCGGCCACGGATGTTTTGATGTAGGAATTTTGAAAATGGGCGCAATAGCGCCCCCTGCAGAGCACCGAATAAAAATGAATAGGGAAAAAAAGTAAACTTTGTCGTAGACAAAAAAAAATTGGCACAGACATCCGTCACGTGACCCCGATCAAAAAGTAAATTATGGCCACGCCCATTTTCCCACCGTGTTGCCATGGCAACGACCCGAAATAAAGTTTGGCATAGCCAAACCAAAATTGGTACACACCTTCGGCATGACCGTCCGAACAAAAAAGTACATTACGTGGTTGCTAGGCAACCCACACAAAGTCGGCCATTTTGGGAAATATTGCGGGATCTGGCGCCGAAGGCGCATTTCTTGCCTTTGCTCTTTTATAAACTCAACCGAGGGTGGCAGGGACGGCATAACCACGTAGGGTGCGGCAGCGCCCCCCGGTTATTGCGGTGGCGTGCGACGGCGTGCGCCAACCGGCCAACGCTGCTCGCGAGGGCCTCTAAATGCCGCTTGCGGCTTTAATTATTATTATTTTTCTTCTCCCCCCCAAAATCCACTTTCCCACCGACGAAAAGTCCTGAATTTTTGCCCAAAATTCAATTAGGTGAAAAAAAAAAATTTCACATCTCCAAATTTCAAAAATTCAAAAAAATGGCGCGTCAGCGCCCCCTGGAAAAACGGCGTTAACATTGCGGCCTATGGCCAGACCCCCCAAAATCCCGAAAACCCCGAAAATTTTAGTTCGTCACAGACAAAAAAAATTCGGAACAGTGATTGGTCACATGGAACCAAAAAAAAAAAGATATTACGCGGTTGCTAGGCAACCATCTATACGGCGGCCATCTTGGCCAGAAGAGCGACCTGGCGCCGAAGGCGCCTTTTCGTGCCCTCGCATTTGAACGAACTCGTCCTAGGGCGTTGAACGCAGCGACTCCCCGGTCGCTCCAGATCATCTACACATGTGGGGCATTAAAAGTTATTAAAAACTTTCTAATAGGATTTCCGGTTTTGTCATGGCAACGCCATGAATTTGGCGTTCGTTTTTGGCGTTCGCCGTCGCCTTCGAAGAGTCATAACTAGCACAAACTGTGGCCGATTTGAGTGAAACTTGAATCGTTGGTCGAGTCCTCGGCCCCGGATGTTTTGATATGGGAATTTTGAAAATGGGCGCGATAGCGCCCCCTGCAGAGCACCGAATAAAAATTAATGGGGAAAAAAAGTAAACTTTGTCGTAGACAAATAAAATTTGGCACACACATCCGTCACGTGAGCCCGATCAAAAAGTAAATTATGGCCACGCCCATTTTCCCACCGTGTTGCCATGGCAACGACCCGATGTCAAGTTTGGCGTAGCCAAACCAAAATTGGTACACACCTTCGTCATGACCGTCCGAACAAAAAAGTACATTACGTGGTTGCTAGGCAACCCACACAAAGTCGGCCATTTTGGGAAATATTGCGTGATCTGGCGCCGAAGGCGCATTTCTTGCCTTTGCTCTTTTATAAACTCGACCGAGGGTGGCAGCGATAGCAGAACCACGTAGTGCGCGTTAGCGCCCCCCGGTTATTGCGGTGGCGTGCGACGGCGTGCGCCAACCGGCCAACGCTGCTCGCGAGGGCCTCTAAATGCCGCTTGCGGCTTTAATTATTATTATTATTATTATTTTTTTTCTTCTCCCCCCCCGGAGGCCGTTTCGGCCACTTCCCACTGATGAAAAGTCCTGAATTTTTGCCCAAAATTCAATTAGGTGAAAAAAAAAACTTTCACATCTCCAAAATGCAAAAATTCAAAAAAATGGCGCGTCAGCGCCCCCTGGAAAAACGACGTTAACATTGCGGCCTATGGCCAGACCCCCCAAAATCCCGAAAACCCTGAAAATTTTAGTTCGTCTTAGACGAAAAAAATTCGGCACAGTGATTGGTCGCATGAAGCCAGAAAAAAAGACATATTACGCGGTTGCTAGGCAACCATCTGTATGGCGGCCATATTGGCCAGAAGAGCGACCTGGCGCCGAAGGCGCCTTTTCGTGCCCTTGCATTTGAACGAACTCGTCCTAGGGCGTTGAACGCAGCGACCCCTCGGTCGCTCCAGATCATCTACACATGTGGGGCATTAAAAGTTATTAAAAACTTTCTAATAGGATTTCCGGTTTTGTCATGGCAACGCCATGAATTTGGCGTTCGTTTTCGGCGTTCGCCGTCGCCTTCGAAGAGTCATAACTCGCACATACTTTGGCCGATTTTAGTGAAACTTGAATCGTTGGTCGAGTCGTCGGCCCCGGATGTTTTGATATGGGAATTTTGAAAATGGGCGCAATAGCGCCCCCTGCAGAGCACCGAATAAAAATGAATGGGGAAAAAAAGTAAACTTTGTCGTAGACAAAAAAAAATTGGCACACACATCCGTCACGTGACCTCGATCAAAAAGTAAATTATGGCCACGCCCATTTTCCCACCGTGTTGCCATGGCAACGACCCGAAATAAAGTTTGGCGTAGCCAAACCAAAATTGGTACACACCTTCGTCATGACCTTCCGAACAAAAAAGTACATTACGTGGTTGCTAGGCAACCAACAGGAGGTCGGCCATTTTGGGAAATATTGCGTGATCTGGCGCCGAAGGCGCATTTCTTGCCTTTGCTCTTTTATAAACTCAACCGAGGGTGGCAGGGACGGCATAACCCCGTAGGGCGCGGCAGCGCCCCCCGGTTATTGCGGTGGCGTGCGACGGCGTGCGCCAACCGGCCAACGCTGCTCGCGAGGGCCTCTAAATGCCGCTTGCGGCTTTAATTATTATTATTATTATTTTTCCTCTCCCCCCCGAAGGCCGTTTCGGCCACTTTCCCACCGACGAAAAGTCCTGAATTTTTGCCCAAAATTCAATTAGGTGAAAAAAAAAACTTTCACATCTCCAAATTTCAAAAATTCCAAAAAATGGCGCGTCAGCGCCCCCTGGAAAAACGACGTTAACATTGCGGCCTATGGCCAGACCCCCCAAAATCCCGAAAACGCCGAAAATTTTAGTTCGTCGTAGACGAAAAAAATTCGGCACAGTGATTGGTCACATGGAACCAAAAAAAAAAAGATATTACGCGGTTGCTAGGCAACCAACAGTATGGCGGCCATCTTGGCCAGAAGAGCGACCTGGCGCCGAAGGCGCCTTTTCGTGCCCTCGCATTTGAACGAACTCGTCCTAGGGCGTTGAACGCAGCGACTCCCCGGTCGCTCCAGATCATCTACACATGTGGGGCATTAAAAGTTATTAAAAACTTTCTAATAGGATTTCCGGTTTTGTCATGGCAACGCCATGAATTTGGCGTTCGTTTTTGGCGTTCACCGTCGCCTTCGAAGAGTCATAACTCGCACAAACTGTGGCCGATTTTAGTGAAACTTGAATCGTTGGTCGAGTCGTCGGCCCCGGATGTTTTGATATAGGAATTTTGAAAATGGGCGCAATAGCGCCCCCTGCAGAGCACCGAATAAAAATGAATGGGGAAAAAAAGTAAACTTTGTCGTAGACAAAAAAAATTTGGCACAGACGTCCGTCACGTGACCCTGATCAAAAAGTAAATTATGGCCACGCCCATTTTCCCACCGTGTTGCCATGGCAACGGCCCGAAATAAAGTTTGGCGTAGCCAAACCAAATTTGGTACACACCTTCGTCATGACCGTCCGAACAAAAAAGTACATTACGTGGTTGCTAGGCAACCCACACGAAGTCGGCCATTTTGGGAAACATTGCTTAATCTGGCGCCGAAGGCGCATTTCTTGCCTTTGCTCGTTTATAAACTCGACCGAGGGTGGCAGCGACAGCATAGCCACGTACGGCGTGGCAGCGCCCCCGGTTGTTGCGGTGGCGTGCGACGGCGTGCGCCAACCGGCCAACGCTGCTCGCGAGGGCCTCTAAATGCCGCTTGCGGCTTTAATTCTTATTATTATTATTATTTTTCTTCTATCCGTGTTTTTTTGGAATAACTCGACGAGTCGTCGACGAAAACTCACCATTTTCTGCCCAAAATTAAAAATCCCGGCGATACACAGTGTCAACAAATCCCATTAAAAAATATCGAAAAATGGCGCGCCAGCGCCCCCTGGAAAATCAAGATTACATTGCGCCTATGGAGAGACCCGAAAATTAAAGTTCGTCGTAGACGAAAAAAAATCGGCACAGTGATTGGTCACATGGAACCAAACAAAAAAACATATTACGCGGTTGCTAGGCAACCATCTGTATGGCGGCCATATTGGCCAGAAGAGCGACGTGGCGCCGAAGGCGCCTTTTCGTGCCCTCGCATTTGAACGAACTCGTCCTAGGGCGTTGAACGCAGCGACTCCCCGGTCGCTCCAGATCATCTACACATGTGGGGCATTAAAAGTTATTAAAAACTTTCTAATAGGATTTCCGGTTTCGTCATGGCAACGCCATGAATTTGGCGTTCGTTTTCGGCGTTCGCCGTCACTTTCGAAGAGTCATAACTCGCACATACTTTGGCCGATTTTACTGTAACTTGAGTCGTTGGTCGAGTCCTCGGCCCCGGATGTTTTGATATAGGAATTTTGAAAATGGGCGCAATAGCGCCCCCTGCAGAGCCCCGAATAAAAATTAATGGGGAAAAAAAGTAAACTTTGTCGTAGACAAAAAAAATTTGGCACACACATCCGTCACGTGACCCCAATCAAAAAGTAAATTATGGCCACGCCTATTTTCCCACCGTGTTGCCATGGCAACGGCCCGAAACAAAGTTTGGCGTAGCCAAACCAAAATTGGTACACACCTTCGTCATGACCTTCCGAACAAAAAAGTACATTACGCGGTTGCTAGGCAACCAACAGGAGGTCGGCCATTTTGGGAAATATCGCGTGATCTGGCGCCGAAGGCGCATTTCTTGCCTTTGCTCTTTTATAAACTCGACCAAGGGTGGCAGCGTCATTTTAACCACGTACGGCGCGGCAGCGCCCCCCGGTTATTGCGGTGGCGTGCGACGGCGTGCGCCAACCGGCCAACGCTGCTCGCGAGGGCCTCTAAATGCCGCTTGCGGCTTTAATTATTATTATTATTTTTCTTCTCCCCCCCAAAATCCACTTTCCCACCGATAAAAAGTCCTGAATTTTTGCCCAAAATTCAATTAGGTGAAAAAAAAAACTTTCACATCTCCAAAATGCAAAAATTCCAAAAAATGGCGCGTCAGCGCCCCCTGGAAAAACGACGTTAACATTGCGGCCTATGGCCAGACCCCCCAAAATAGCGAAAAACCCCAAAATTTTAGTTCGTCGTAGACGAAAAAAATTCGACACAGTGATTGGTCACGTGAAGCCAAAAAAAAAAACATATTACGCAGTTGCTAGGCAACCAACTATACGGCGGCCATATTGGCCAGAAGAGCGACCTGGCGCCGAAGGCGCCTTTTCGTGCCCTCGCATTTGAACGAACTCGTCCTAGGGCGTTGAACGCAGCGACTCCCCGGTCGCTCCAGATCATCTACACATGTGGGGCATTAAAAGTTATTAAAAACTTTCTAATAGAATTTCCGGTTTTGTCATGGCAACGCCATGAATTTGGCGTTCGTTTTCGGCGTTCGCCGTCGCCTTCGAAGAGTCATAACTCGCACAAACTGTGGCCGATTTTACTGTAACTTGAATCGTTGATCGAGTCGTCGGCCCCGGATGTTTTGATATGGGAATTTTGAAAATGGGCGCAATAGCGCCCCCTGCAGAGCACCGAATAAAAATGAATGGGGAAAAAAAGTAAACTTTGTCGTAGACAAAAAAAATTTGGCACACACATCCGTCACGTGAGCCCGATCAAAAAGTAAATTATGGCCACGCCCATTTTCCCACCGTGTTGCCATGGCAACGACCCGAAATAAAGTTTGGCGTAGCCAAACCAAAATTGGTAAACACCTTCGTGATGACTCTCCAAACAAAAAAGTACATTACGTGGTTGCTAGGCAACCCACACAAAGTCGGCCATATTGGTAAATATCGCGTGATCTGGCGCCGAAGGCGCCGTTCTTGCTTTTGCTCTTTTATAAACTCAACCGAGGGTGGCAGCGACAGCATAACCACGTAGGGCGCGGCAGCGCCCCCCGGTTATTGCGGTGGCGTGCGACGGCGTGCGCCAACCGGCCAACGCTGCTCGCGAGGGCCTCTAAATGCCGCTTGCGGCTTTAATTATTAGGCCCGAGCGGCCTGGCAGGGCTCGGGCCTATTGTAATTGTACGGCAGTGCGCAGAGCGCACTGAAGAAAGACGTGCGCGCAGCGCACGTCCCGAAAAGAGCGCGCAGCGCTCAAGAAACAGAGCGCGGAGCGCTCCCCATGCATTAGACAGTAATAGGGGGGACTCCCGGCACCACGCCCTGTCCGGTGAATTAGGCGTGTGCCGCGAAAGCGGCATATTTGTAACTGCTCGTGTGAAAAAAGGTGAAAAATCCAGGCAAGGCGCAACATTGACAAGAAAGTAGTCGATGACGAGCGCAACGCGCTCGTCATCGACCATGGCCACTCCCCAGTCCCCAAAACACTACTAGAGTGACTCAGGGCATTGAGGCCTATCCAATGATATAGGTGTTTGCCGCGAAAGCGGCATATTTGTAGTTGCTCGCAAAAAAATATGAAAAAAAAACGCATTAAGAAACATTGACAAAGTAGAAGTAAAATACGAGCGCAACGCGCTCGTATTTGAAAATTGACCTCACGGGTGGATTACTGGACGTGAGACCTTTCCGAAAATAGGAAGATGCGCCGCCAAAGGCGGCGCCATATTGTTATTGTAAGGGTTTTTCTTATTAGGCCCGAGCGGCCTGCCGTCGCAAGGGCCTATTGTAATCGCAATCACAGCGCAGTGCGCGCAGCGCACTGAACCTAAGTGCGCAGAGCGCACAAAAACAGCGCGAAGCGCTGTCCCCATGTCAACCGTAAACTCACCATGTAAAACAGTGACAGCCCACACCGGAGGTGTGGGCCCTTTATACTTATTATTGCTTTAAAATGAATGGGGGTATATAGTGTGAATGGGGGTATATAGTGGATGACGAGCGCGAAGCGCTCGTCATCCACCCAGGAACCCCACGGATGCGTGCGGATCGTTGAAAGCTTTCCAAAAATGTATAATATGATATCGTCGCGAAAGCGACGATATTGTTTTTCTCGGAAATATTATTAGGCCCGAGCGGCCTGCCGTCGCAAGGGCCTATTGTAATCGTAATCACAGCGCAGTGCGCGCAGCGCACTGAACCTAAGTGCGCGGAGCGCACAAAAACAGCGCGAAGCGCTGTCCCCATGTCAACCGTAAACTCACCATGTAAAACAGTGACAGCCCACACCGGAGGTGTGGGGCCTTTATACTTATTATTGCATTAAAATGAATGGGGGTATATAGTGTGAATGGGGGTATATAGTGGATGACGAGCGCAAAGCGCTCGTCATCCACCCAGGAGCCCCAGGAGCCCCACGGATGCGTGCGGATCGTTGAAAGCTTTCCAAAAATGTATAATATGACATTGTCGCGAAAGCGACGATATTGTTTTTGTAAAAAATATTATTATTAGGCCCGAGCGGCCTGCCGTCGCAAGGGCCTATTGTAATCGCAATCGCAGCGCAGTGCGCGCAGCGCACTGAACCTAAGTGCGCGGAGCGCACAAAAACAGCGCGAAGCGCTGTCCCCATGTCAACCGTAAACTCACCGTGTAAAACAGTGAAGCCCACACCGGAGGTGTGGGCCCTTTATACTTATTATTGCATTAAAATGAATGGGGGTATATAGTGTGAATGGGGGTATATAGTGGATGACGAGCGCGAAGCGCTCGTCATCCACCCAGGAACCCCACGGGTGCGTGCGGATCGTTGAAAGCTTTCCAAAAATGTATAATATAACATTGTCGCGAAAGCGACTATATTGTTTTTCTCGGAAATATTATTATTCTTTCTTTCTTTCTTCTTCTTCTTCTTTCTTTCTTCTGCTCTTTGAGCAGGAATTTGACCCCCTGAACATTGTCGAAAACTCACCAAACTTTGCCCAAAATTCAGATCCGGCGAAAAATTAATGAAAATGTGTGTTTCATGTTGGGGAAAAAAAAAATGGCGCGACAGCGCCACCTACAAAAATCGAAATACATTACGCCAATGGGGGAGGGGCCGAAGTAAACTTTGTCGTAGAGCGACGAGATTCGGTACAGACATTCGTCATGTGACGACAGAAAAATAATATTATTGTGGCCACGCCCCCTGACAAACCGGAAGTGCGCCATTTTGAAAGGAAGACCGGAGAATGCTGAGTCAGCGTTTTCGCTGACTTCGCATTTTAACGAACTCCTCCTAGGGCGTTTCACCAAATGAGCTCAAAATCGCTCCAGCTCATCTCGAGATGTGGGGCATCAAAAGTTATCCAAATTTTTTGGCTAAATTGTACGGTTTGTTTGCGGCGAAGCCGCAATCTTTCCGAAGTATTTTGCGATTCATCAAAAACTAAAAATCGCTCCCATTCGCACAAACAAACTCTGATTAAAAATCGGAAATATACATTTTATTGACCCTTCACCCCTGGACACAAGAAATGTGAAAAAGTGACATTGGGCGCGATAGCGCCCCCTCCAGGTGCAGACGAAAAAATGCATTATGGGGAAAAAATTAGTTTGTCGGAAATGGATGAAATTCGGTACAAAAATAGTTGATGGTGTCCCGATCCAAAAAGCCAATGAGACCCATATCGTATTTTGTACGGTGTTGCCATGGTGAATCAAAATACATTGCGTCTATGGAGGCGGGACCAACCGGGGCCAACGTCAACTTTGTCATAGAGCGACGAGATTCGGTACAGATATTCGTCATGTGACGACAAACAAAAAATATTATTGTGGCCACGCCCCCTGACAAACCGGAAGTCCGCCATTTTGACTGGAAACCTGGAGAATGCTGAGTCATGGTTTTCTTGACGTCGCATTTTAACGAACTCCTCCTAGGGCGTTTGACAAAATGAGCTCAAAATCGCTCCAGCTCATCTCCAGATGTGGGGCATCAAAAGTTATCCAAATTTTTTGGCTATGTTATACGGTTTGTTTGCGGCGAAGCCGCAATCTTTCCGAAGTATTTTGCGATTCATCAAAAACTAAAAATCGCTCCCATTCGCACAAACAAACTCCGATTAAAAATCGGAAATATACATTTTTTTGACCTTTCACCCCTGGACACAACAAATGTGAAAAAGTTACACTGGGCGCGATAGCGCCCCCTCCAGGTGCAGAAGAAAAATTGCATTATGGGAAAAAAATTAGTTTGTCGGAAATGGATGAAATTCGGTAAAAAAGTAGTTGATGGCGTCCCGATCCAAAAAGCCAATGAGACGCCTATCATACTTTGTACGGTGTTGCCATGGTGACGTCCGGGGCCCCCCATGTTATTGTAATGGGGCTGACACATAAATGTCACCTTATGCAACATTACAGCGCGTTAGCGCCACCTGTCAGGAGCTTGTGGACAGTGGTCATGGAAGTACGGCCCGTCAGGGGCGTCTGATGCTAATTGTGAAATTAAAAAGATTACGGGCGCGCTAGCGCCCTCTGCAGGCTGGAGCCATTGTTCACATGGAGAGGCTAAAAATGTAGCTGAGATGTTTGCGCACAAAGATTAATGGCACATCAGGACAATAAAATGCAGTTCGTTCACGCTGGCGCCTTAGGTACGGTTATATAGAGGCGCTAAAGGAGGCACGGCCCGCGAGGGCCGTTCGATGCCGCTTGCGGCTTTAATTCTTTCTTCTACTTCTTTCTTTCTTCTGCTCTTTGAGCAGGAATTTGACCCCCTGAACATAGTCGAAAACTCACCAAACTTTGCCCAAAATTCAGATCCGGCGAAAAATTAATTAAAATGTGTGTTTCATATTGGGGGGGGAAAAAATGGCGCGACAGCGCCACCTACAAAAGTCAAAATACATTACGCCAATGGGGGAGGGGCCGAAGTAAACTTTATCGTAGAGCGACGAGATTCGGTACAGATATTCGTCATGTGACGAAAAAAAAAAAATATTATTGTGGCCACGCCCCCTGACAAACCGGAAGTCCGCCATATTGACTGGAAGCCCGGAGATTGCTGAGTCAGCGTTTTCGCTGACGTCGCATTTTAACGAACTCCTCCTAGGGCGTTTCACCAAATGAGCTCAAAATCGCTCCAGCTCATCTCGAGATGTGGGACATCAAAAGTTATCCAAAGTTTTTGCCTATGTTTTACGGTTTGTTTGCGGCGAAGCCGCAATCTTTCCGAAGTATTTTGCGATTCATCAAAAACTAAAAATCGCTCCCATTCGCACAAACAAACTCCGATTAAAAATATGAAATATACATTTTATTGACCTTTCAACACTGGACGCAGCAACTGTGAAAAAGTGACATTGGGCGCGATAGCGCCCCCTCCAGGTGCAGAAGAAAAATTGCATTATGGGAAAAAAATTAGTTTGTCGGAAATGGATGAAATTCGGTACAAAAATAGTTGATGGCATCCCGATCCAAAAAGCCAATGAGACCCATATCGTATTTTGTACGGTGTTGCCATGGTGAATCAAAATACATTGCGTCCATGGAGGCGGGACCAACGTCAACTTTGTCGTAGAGCGACGAGATTCGGTACAGATATTCGTCATGTGACGACAAACAAAAAATATTATTGTGGCCACGCCCCTTGACAAACCGGAAGTCTGCCATTTTGACAGGAAGTCTGGAAAATGCTGAGTCAGCGTTTTCTCTGACATCACATTTTAACGAACTCCTCCTACGGCGTTTCACCGAATGAGCTCAAAATCGCTCCAGCTCATCTCCAGATGTGGGGCATCAAAAGTTATCCAAATTTTTTGGCTAAGTTTTACGGTTTGTTTGCGGCAACGCCGCAATCTTTGAGAAGAATTTTGCGATTCATCGGAAACTAAAAATCGCTCCCATTCGCACAAACAAACTCCGATTAAAAATCGGAAATATACATTTTGTTGACCTTTAACCCCTGGACACAACAAATGTGAAAAAGTGACATTGGGCGCAATAGCGCCCCCTCCAGGTGCAGAAGAAAAAATGCATTATGGGAAAAAAATTAGTTTGTCGGAAATGGATGAAATTCGGCACATAAATAGTTGATGGCGTCCCGATCCAAAAAGCCAATGAGACCCATATCCTATTTTGTACGGTGTTGCCATGGTGACGCCCAGGGCCTCCTATGTTAATCTAATGGGGCTGACACATAAATCTCACATTCTACAACATCACAGCGCGTTAGCGCCCTCTGTCAGGAGCTTGTGGACAGTGGTCATGGAAGTATGGCCCATTAGGGCCGTCTGATGCTAATTGTGAAATTAAAAAGATTACGGGCGCGCTAGCGCCCTCTGCAGGCTGGAGTCATTATTCACATGGAGGGGCTAAAAATGTAGCTTAGATGTTTACTCACAACGATTAATGGCATATGACGGCAATAAAAAGCAGTGTGGCCACGCTGGCTTTCTCCGTAAGGCTATGGCGTGGATAGATAGAGGCGCTAAAGGAGGCACGGCCCGCGAGGGCCGTTCGATGCCGCTTGCGGCTTTAATTATTCTTTCTTTCTTTCTTCTTCTTTCTTCTTTCTTCTTCTTCTTCTTCTGCTCTTTGAGCAGGAATTTGACCCCCTGAACATAGTCGAAAACTCACCAAACTTTGCCCAAAATTCAGGTCCGGTGAAAAATTAATTAAAATGTGTGTTTCATATTGGGAAAAAAAAAAATGGCGCGACAGCGCCACCTACAATAGTGAAAATACATTACGCCAATGGGGGAGGGGCCGAAGTAAACTTTGTCGTAGAGCGACGAGATTCGGTACAGATATTCGTCATGTGACGACAAAAAAAAAATATTATTGTGGCCACGCCCCCTGACAAACCGGAAGTCCGCCATTTTGAAAGGAAGGCCGGAGAATGCTGAGTCAGCGTTTTCGCTGACGTCGCATTTTAACGAACTCCTCCTAGGGCGTTTCACCAAATGAGCTCAAAATCGCTCCAGCTCATCTCGAGATGTGGGGCATCAAAAGTTATCCAAATTTTTTGGCTAAGTTTTATGGTTTGTTTGCGGCGAAGCCGCAATCTTTCCGAAGTATTTTGCGATTCATCAAAAACTAAAAATCGCTCCCATTCGCACAAACAAACTCCGATTAAAAATCGGAAATATACATTTTATTGACCTTTCACCCCTGGACGCAACAGATGTGGAAAAAGTGCCATTGGGCGCGATAGCGCCCCCTCCAGGTGCAGAAGAAAAAATGCATTATGGGAAAAAAATTACTTTGTCGGAAATGGATGAAATTCGGTACAAAAATAGTTGATGGCGTCCCGATCCAAAAAGCCAATGAGACCCATATCGTATTTTGTACGGTGTTGCCATGGTGACCCCCGGGGCCCCCCATGTTATCCAATGGGGCTGACACATACATCTCACATTATACAACATTACAGCGCGTTAGCGCCCCCTGTCAGGAGCTTGTGGACAGTGGTCATGGAAATACGGCCCGTTAGGGTCGTCTGATGCCACTTGTGAAATTAAAAAGATTACGGGCGCGCTAGCGCCCTCTGCAGGCTTGAGCCATTGCTTACATGGAGAGGCTAAAAATGTAGCTCAGATGTTTACTGACAAAGATTAATGGTACATCAGGGCAATAAAATGCAGTGTGGCGCCCTTGGTACGGTTACATAGACGCGGCAATAGAGGCGCTAAAGGAGGCACGGCCCGCGAGGGCCGTTCGATGCCGCTTGCGGCTTTAATTATTATTATTTTTCTTCTCCCCCCCAAAATCCACTTTCCCACCGACGAAAAGTCCTGAATTTTTGCCCAAAATTCAATTAGGTGAAAAAAAAAACTTTCAGATCTCCAAATTTCAAAAATTCACAAAAATGGCGCGTCAGCGCCCCCTGGAAAAACCACGTTAACATTGCGGCCTATGGCCAGACCCCCCAAAATCCCGAAAATCCCGAAAATGTTAGTTCGTCGTAGACGAAAAAAATTCGGCACAGTGATTGGTCACATGAAGCCAAACAAAAAAACATATTACGCGGTTGCTAGGCAACCATCTGTATGGCGGCCATATTGGCCAGAAGAGCGACCTGGCGCCGAAGGCGCCTTTTCGTGCCCTCGCATTTGAACGAACTCGTCCTAGGGCGTTGAACGCAGCGACTCCCCGGTCGCTCCAGATCATCTACACATGTGGGGCATTAAAAGTTATTAAAAACTTTCTAATAGGATTTCCGGTTCCGCCGTCACCTTCGTAGAGTCATAACTCGCACATACTTTGGCCGATTTTAGTGAAACTTCAATCGTTGGTCGAGTCCTCGGCCCCAGATGTTTTGATATAGGAATTTTGAAAATGGGCGCGATAGCGCCCCCTGCAGAGCACTGAATAAAAATGAATGGAGGAAAAAAAGTAAACTTTGTCGTAGACAAACAAAATTTGGCACAAACATCCGTCACGTGACCCCGATCAAAAAGTAAATTATGGCCACGCCCATTTCCCCACCGTGTTGCCATGGCAACGACCCGAAATAAAGTTTGGCGTAGCCAAACCAAAATTGGTACACACCTTCGTCATGACCGTCCGAACAAAAAAGTACATTACGTGGTTGCTAGGCAACCCACCCAAAGTCGGCCATTTTGGGAAACATTGCGTGATCTGGCGCCGAAGGCGCCGTTTCTTGCCTTTGCTCTTTTATAAACTTAACCGAGGGTGGTAGCGTCATTTTAACCACGTAGGGCGCGGCAGCGCCCCCCCGGTTGTTGCGGTGGCGTGCGGCGGCGTGCGCCAACCGGCCAACGCTGCTCGCGAGGGCCTCTAAATGCCGCTTGCGGCTTTAATTAGGCCCGAGCGGCCTGGCAGGGCTCGGGCCTATTGTAATTGTACGGCAGTGCGCGGAGCGCACTGATGAAAGACGTGCGCATAGCGCACGTCCCGAAAAGAGCGCGCAGCGCTCAAGAAACAGAGCGCGGAGCGCTCCCCATGCATGAGTCAGTAATAGGGGGGACCCCGGCACCACGCCCTGTCCGGTGAAATAGGCGTGTGCCGCGGAAGCGGCACATTTGTAACTGCTCGCATGAAAAAAGGTGAAAAATCCAGGCAAGGCGCAACATTGACACGAAAGTAGTCGATGACGAGCGCAACGCGCTCGTCATCGACCATGGCCACTCCCCAATGCCCAAAACAGTACTAGAGTGACTCAGGGCATTAAGGCCTATCCAATGATATAGGTGTTTGCCGCGAAAGCGGCATATTTGTTGTTGCTCGCATAAAAATCTGAAAAAAAAAACGCATTAAGAAATATTGACAAAGAAGTGGTAAAATACGAGCGCAACGCGCTCGTATTTGACAATGAACCTTACGGGTGGGTTACTGGACGTGAGACCTTTCCGACGATATAAATATGGGCCGCCGCAGGCGGCGCTATATTGTTATTGTAAGAGTTTTTCTTATTCTTATTCTTATTATTATTTTTCATCTATCCGTGTTTTTTTGGAATAACTCGACGAGTCGTCGACGAAAAGTCACCATTTTTTGCCCAAAATTAAAAATCCCGGCGATACACAGTGTCAATAAATCCCGTTAAAAAATATCGAAAAATGGCGCGCCAGGAAAATCAGGATTACATTGCGCCTATGGAGAGACCCAAAAATTTAAGTTCGTCGCAGACGAAAAAAATTCGGCACAGTGATTGGTCACATGGAACCAAACAAAAAAAGATATTACGCGGTTGCTAGGCAACCATCTGTATGGCGGCCATATTGGATAGAAGAGCGACCTGGCGCCGAAGGCGCCTTTTCATGCCCTCGCATTTGAACGAACTCGTCCTAGGGCGTTGAACGCAGCGACCCCCCGGTCGCTCCAGATCATCTACACATGTGGGGCATTAAAAGTTATTGAAAACTTTCTAATAGGATTTCCGGTTTTGTCATGGCAACGCCATGAATTTGGCGTTCGTTTTCGGCGTTCGCCGTCACCTTCGAAGAGTCATAACTCGCACAAACTGTGGCCGATTTTACCGTAACTTGAATCGTTGGTCGAGTCCTCGGCCCCGGATGTTTTGATATAGGAATTTTGAAAATGGGCGCTATAGCGCCCCCTGCAGAGCACCAAATAAAAATGAATGGGGAAAAAAAGTAAACTTTGTCGTAGACAAAAAAATTTTGGCACAGACATCCGTCACGTGACCCCGATCAAAAAGTAAATTATGGCCACGCCCATTTTCCCACCGTGTTGCCATGGCAACGACCCGAAATAAAGTTTGGCGTAGCCAAACCAAAATTGGTACACACCTTCGTCGTGACCTTCCGAACAAAAAAGTACATTACGTGGTTGCTAGGCAACCAACAGGAGGTCGGCCATTTTGGGAAATATTGCGTGATCTGGCGCCGAAGGCGCATTTCTTGCCTTTGCTCTTTTATAAACTCAACCGAGGGTGGCAAGGACGGCATAACCACGTAGGGCGCGGCAGCGCCCCCCGGTTGTTGCGGTGGCGTGCGACGGCGTGCGCCAACCGGCCAACGCTGCTCGCGAGGGCCTCTAAATGCCGCTTGCGGCTTTAATTAGGCCCGAGCGGCCTGGCAGGGCTCGGGCCTATTGTAATTGTACGGCAGTGCGCGGAGCGCACTGAAGAAAGACGTGCGCGTAGCGCACGTCCCGAAAAGAGCGCGCAGCGCTCAAGAAACAGAGCGCGGAGCGCTCCCCATGCATTAGACAGTAATGGGGGGACTCCCGGCACCACGCCCTGTCCGGTGAAATAGGCGTGTGCCGCGAAAGCGGCACATTTGTAACTGCTCGTGTGAAAAAAGGTGAAAAATCCAGGCCTGGCGCAACATTGACAAGAAAGTAGTCGATGACGAGCGCAACGCGCTCGTCATCGACCATGGCCACTTCCCAATGCCCAAAACACTACTATAGTGACTCAGGGCATCGAGGCCTATCCAATGATATAGGTGTTTGCCGCGAAAGCGGCATATTTGTAGTTGCTCGCACAAAAATCTGAAAAAAAAAAGCATTAAGAAATAATGACAAAGAAGTGGTAAAATACGAGCGCGTTGCGCTCATATTTGAAAATGAACCTCACGGGTGGATTACTGGACGTGAGACCTTTCCAACGATATAAATATGGGCCGCCGAAGGCGGCCCATATTGTTATTGTAAGGGTTTTTCTTATTATTATTATTATTATTATTTTTCCTCTCCCCCCACAAAGTGCCTTTTCCCTCTGACGAAAAGTCCTGATTTTTGGCACAAAATTCAAAAATGTTAATGGTTCAAAATTTGCTATTCCCAAATTTCAAAATTCAAAAAGATGGCGCGTTAGCGCCCCCTGGAAATCAGGATTACATTGCGCCCATAGAGAAACCCAAAAACGCAAGTTCGTCGTAGACGAAAAAAATTCGGCACAGTGATTGGTCACATGGAACCAAACAAAAAAACATATTACGCGGTTGCTAAGCAACCATCTGTATGGCGGCCATCTTGGCCAGAAGAGCGACCTGGCGCCGAAGGCGCGTTTTTGTGCCCTCGCATTTGAACGAACTCGTCCTAGGGCGTTGAACGCAGCGACTCCCCGGTCGCTCCAGATCATCTACACATGTGGGGCATTAAAAGTTATTAAAAACTTTCTAATAGGATTTCCGGTTTTGTCATGGCAACGCCATGAATTTGGCGTTCATTTTTGGCGTTCGCCGTCGCCTTCGAAGAGTCATAACTCGCACATACTTTGGCCGATTTTAGTGAAACTTGAATCGTTGGTCGAGTCGTCGGCCCCGGATGTTTTGATATGGGAATTTTGAAAATGGGCACAATAGCGCCCCCTGCAGAGCACCAAATAAAAATGAATGGAGAAAAAAAGTAAACTTTGTCGTAGACAAATAAAATTTGGCACACAATTCCGTCACGTGACCCCGATCAAAAAGTAAATTATGGCCACGCCCATTTTCCCACCGTGTTGCCATGGCAACGACCCGAAATAAAGTTTGGCGTAGCCAAACCAAAATTGGTACACACGTTCGTCGTGACGTTCCGAACAAAAAAGTACATTACGTGGTTGCTAGGCAACCCACACAAAGTCGGCCATTTTGGGAAATATTGCGTGATCTGGCGCCGAAGGCGCATTTCTTGCCTTTGCTCTTTTATAAACTCAACCGAGGGTGGCAGGGACAGCATAGCCACGTACGGCGCGGCAGCGCCCCCGGTTATTGCGGTGGCGTGCGACGGCGTGCGCCAACCGGCCAACGCTGCTCGCGAGGGCCTCTAAATGCCGCTTGCGGCTTTAATTAGGCCCGAGCGGCCTGGCAGGGCTCGGGCCTATTGTAATTGTACGGCAGTGCGCGGAGCGCACTGATGAAAGACGTGCGCGTAGCGCACGTCCCGAAAAGAGCGCGCAGCGCTCAAGAAACAGAGCGCGGAGCGCTCCCCATGCATTAGACAGTAATGGGGGGACTCCCGGCACCACGCCCTGTCCGGTGAAATAGGCGTGTGCCGCGAAAGCGGCACATTTGTAACTGCTCGTGTGAAAAAAGGTGTAAAATCCAGGCAAGGCGCACCATTGACAAGAAAGTAGTCGATGACGAGCGCAACGCGCTCGTCATCGACCATGGCCACTTCCCAATGCCCAAAACACTACTAGAGTGACTCAGGGCATCGAGGCCTATCCAATGATATAGGTGTTTGCCGCGAAAGCGGCATATTTGTAGTTGCTCGTAAAAAAATATGAAAAAAAAACGCATTAAGAAACATTGACAATGAAGTGGTAAAATACGAGCGCAACGCGCTCGTATTTGACAATGAACCCCACGGGTGGGTTACTGGACGTGAGACCTTTCCGACGATATAAATATGGGCCGCCGCAGGCGGCGCTATATTGTTATTGTAAGGGTTTTTCTTATTATTATTATTATTTTTCCTCTCCCCCCCGAAGGCCGTTTCGGCCACTTTCCAACCGACGAAAAGTCCTGAATTTTTGCCCAAAATTCAATTAGGTGAAAAAAAAAACTTTCACATCTCCAAATTTCAAAAATTCAAAAAAATGGCGCGTCAGCGCCCCCTGGAAAAACGGCGTTAACATTGCGGCCTATGGCCAGACCCCCCAAAATCCCGAAAACCCCGAAAATGTTTGTTCGTCGCAGACGAAAAAAATTCGGCACAGTGATTGGTCACATGGAACCAAAAAAAAAAACATATTACGCGGTTGCTAGGCAACCAACTATACGGCGGCCATATTGGCCAGAAGAGCGACCTGGCGCCGAAGGCGCCTTTTCGTGCCCTCGCATTTGAACGAACTCGTCCTAGGGCGTTGAACGCAGCGACTCCCCGGTCGCTCCAGATCATCTACACATGTGGGGCATTAAAAGTTATTAAAAACTTTCTAATAGGATTTCCGGTTTTGTCATGGCAACGCCATGAATTTGGCGTTCGTTTTCGGCGTTCGCCGTCGCCTTCGAAGAGTCATAACTCGCACATACTTTGGCCGATTTGAGCGAAACTTGAATCGTTGGTCGAGTCGTCGGCCCCGGATGTTTTGATATGGGAATTTTGAAAATGGGCGCAATAGCGCCCCCTGCAGAGCACCGAATAAAAATTAATGGGGAAAAAAAGTAAACTTCTTCGTAGACAAAAAAAATTTGGCACAGACATCCGTCACGTGACCCCGATCAAAAAGTAAATTATGGCCACGCCCATTTTCCCACCGTGTTGCCATGGCAACGACCCGAAACAAAGTTTGGCGTAGCCAAACCAAAATTGGTACACACCTTCGTCATGACCTTCCGAACAAAAAAGTACATTAAGTTGTTTGCTAGGCAACCAACAGGAGGTCGGCCATTTTGGGAAATATTGCGTGATCTGGCGCCGAAGGCGCATTTCTTGCCTTTGCTCTTTTATAAACTCAACCGAGGGTGGCAGGGACGGCAAAACAACGTAGGGCGCGGCAGCACCCCCCGGTTATTGCGGTGGCGTGCGCCAACCGGCCAACGCCGCTCGCGAGGGCCTCTAAATGCCGCTTGCGGCTTTAATTATTATTATTATTATTATTATTTTTCCTCTCCCCCCCGAAGGCCGTTTCGGCCACTTTCCCACCGACGAAAAGTCCTGAATTTTTGCCCAAAATTCAATTAGGTGAAAAAAAAAACTTTCACATCTCCAAATTTCAAAAATTCAAAAAAATGGCGCGTCAGCGCCCCCTGGAAAAACGACGTTAACATTGCGGCCAATGGCCAGACCCCCCAAAATCCCGAAAACCCCGAAAATTTTAGTTCGTCGCAGACGAAAAAAATTCGGCACAGTGATTGGTCACATGAAGCCAAAAAAAATAACATATTACGCGGTTGCTAGGCAACCAACTATACGGCGGCCATATTGGCCAGAAGAGCGACCTGGCGCCGAAGGCGCCTTTTTGTGCCCTCGCATTTGAACGAACTCGTCCTAGGGCGTTGAACGCAGCGACTCCTCGGTCGCTCCAGATCATCTACACATGTGGGGCATTAAAAGTTATTAAAAACTTTCTAATAGGATTTCTGGTTTTGTCATGGCAACGCCATGAATTTGGCGTTCATTTTCGGCGTTCGCCGTCACTTTCGAAGAGTCATAACTCGCACATACTTTGGCCGATTTGAGTGAAACTTGAATCGTTGGTCGAGTCGTCGGCCCCGGATGTTTTGATATAGGAATTTTGAAAATGGGCGCGATAGCGCCCCCTGCAGAGCACCGAGTAAAAATGAATGGAGAAAAAAAGTAAACTTTGTCGTAGACAAAAAAAATTTGGCACAGACATCCGTCACGTGACCTCGATCAAAAAGTAAATTATGGCCACGCCCATTTCTCCACCGTGTTGCCATGGCAACGTCCCGAAATAAAGTTTGGCGTAGCCAAACCAAAATTGGTACACACCTTCGTCATGACTGTCCGAACAAAAAAGTACATTACATGGTTGCTAGGCAACCCACACAAAGTCGGCCATATTGGGAAATATCGCGTGATCTGGCGCCAAAGGCGCATTTCTTGCCTTTGCTTTTTTATAAACTCAACCGAGGGTGGCAGGGACGGCATAACCACGTACGGCGCGGCAGCGCCCCCCGGTTATTGCGGTGGCGTGCGACGGCGTGCGCCAACCGGCCAACGCTGCTCGCGAGGGCCTCTAAATGCCGCTTGCGGCTTTAATTATTATTATTTTTCTTCTCCCCCCCAAAATCCACTTTCCCACCGACGAAAAGTCCTGAATTTTTGCCCAAAATTCAATTAGGTGAAAAAAAAAACTTTCACATCTCCAAATTTCAAAAATTCAAAAAATTGGCGCGTCAGCGCCCCCTGGAAAAACGACGTTAACATTGCGGCCTATGGCCAGACCCCCCAAAATCCCGAAAACCCCGAAAATTTTAGTTCGTCGTAGACGAAAAAAATTCGGCACAGTGATTGGTCACATGGAACCAAAAAAAAAAACATATTACGCGGTTGCTAGGCAACCAACTGTATGGCGGCCATATTGGCCAGAAGAGCGACCTGGCGCCAAAGGCGCCTTTTCGTGCCCTCGCATTTGAACGAACTCGTCCTAGGGCGTTGAACGCAGCGACTCCCCGGTCGCTCCAGATCATCTACACATGTGGGGCATTAAAAGTTATTAAAAACTTTCTAATAGGATTTCCGGTTTTGTCATGGCAACGCCATGAATTTTGAGTTCGTTTTCGGCGTTCGCCGTCGCCTTCGAAGAGTCATAACTCGCACAAACTGTGGCCGATTTTACTGTAACTTGAATCGTTGGTCGAGTCGTCGGCCCCGGATGTTTTGATATGGGAATTTTGAAAATGGGCGCGATAGCGCCCCCTGGCGACCACCAAATAAAAATGAATAGGGAAAAAAAGTAAACTTTGTCGTAGACAAAAAAAAATTGGCACACACATCCGTCACATGACCTCGATCAAAAAGTAAATTATGGCCACGCCCATTTTCCCACCGTGTTGCCATGGCAACAACCCGAAATAAACTTTGGCGTAGCCAAACCAAAATTGGTACACACCTTCGTCATGACTTTTCGAACAAAAAAGTACATTACGTGGTTGCTAGGCAACCCCCACAAAGTCGGCCATTTTGGGAAATATCGCGTGGTCTGGCGCCGAAGGCGCATTTCTTGCCTTGGCTCTTTTATAAACTCGACCAAGGGTGGCAGCGTCATTTTAACCACGTACGGCGCGGCAGCGCCCCCCGGTTATTGCGGTGGCGTGCGACGGCGTGCGCCAACCGGCCAACGCCGCTCGTGAGGGCCTCTAAATGCCGCTTGCGGCTTTAATTATTATTATTTTTCATCTATCCGTGTTTTTTTGGAATAACTCGACGAGTCGTCGATGAAAACTCACCATTTTTTGCCCAAAATTAAAAATCCCGGCGATACACAGTGTCAAAAAGTCCCATTAAAAAATGTCGAAAAATGGCGCGTCAGCGCCCCCTGGAAAATCAGGATTACATTGCGCCTATGGAGAGACCCGAAAACTTAAGTTCGTCGTAGACGGAAAAAATTCGGCACAGTGATTGGTCACATGGAACCAAAAAAAAAAAGATATTACGCGGTTGCTAGGCAACCATCTGTATGGCGGCCATATTGGCCAGAAGAGCGACCTGGCGCCAAAGGCGCCTTTTCGTGCCCTCGCATTTGAACGAACTCGTCCTAGGGCGTTGAACGCAGCGACTCCCCGGTCGCTCCAGATCATCTACACATGTGGGGCATTAAAAGTTATTAAAAACTTTCTAATAGAATTTCCGGTTTTGTCATGGCAACGCCATGAATTTGGCGTTCGTTTTCGGCGCTCGCCGTCGCCTTCGAAGAGTCATAACTCGCACATACTTTGGCCGATTTTAGTGAAACTTGAATCGTTGGTCGAGTCGTCGGCCCCGGATGTTTTGATATAGGAAATTTGAAAATGGGCGCAATAGCGCCCCCTGCAGAGCACCAAATAAATATGAATGGAGAAAAAAAGTAAACTTTGTCGTAGACAAACAAAATTTGGCACAGACGTCCGTCACGTGACTTCGAGCAAAAAGTAAATTATGGCCACGCCCATTTCCCCACCGTGTTGCCATGGCAACGACCCGAAATAAAGTTTGGCGTAGCCAAACCAAAATTGGTACACACCTTCGTCATGACTGTCCGAACAAAAAAGTACATTACGTGGTTGCTAGGCAACCCACACAAAGTCGGCCATTTTTGGAAATATCGCGTGATCTGGCGCCGAAGGCGCATTTCTTGCCTTTGCTCTTTTATAAACTCAACCGAGGGTGGTAGCGTCATTTTAACCACGTACGGCGCGGCAGCGCCCCCCGGTTATTGCGGTGGCGTGCGACAGCGTGTGCCAACCGGCCAACGCTGCTCGCGAGGGCCTCTAAATGCCGCTTGCGGCTTTAATTATTATTATTTTTCCTCTCCCCCCACAAAGTGCCTTTTCCCTCTGACGAAAAGTCCTGATTTTTGGCACAAAATTCAAAAATGTTAATGGTTCAAAATTTGCTATTCCCAAATTTCAAAATTCAAAAAGATGGCGCGTCAGCGCCCCCTGGAAATCAGGATTACATTGCGCCTATAGAGAAACCCAAAAACTCAAGTTTGGCGCAGACGAAAAAAATTTGGCACAGTGATTGGTCACATGAAGCCAAAAAAAAAAACATATTACGCGGTTGCTAGGCAACCATCTGTATGGCGGCCATATTGGCCAGAAGAGCCAAAGGCGCCTTTTCGTGCCCTCGCATTTGAACGAACTCGTCCTAGGGCGTTGAACGCAGCGACTCCCCGGTCGCTCCAGATCATCTACACATGTGGGGCATTAAAAGTTATTGAAAACTTTCTAATAGGATTTCTGGTTTTGTCATGGCAACGCCATGAATTTGGCGTTCGTTTTTGGCGTTCGCCGGCACCTTCGAAGAGTCATAACTCGCACAAACTGTGACCGATTTTACTGTAACTTGAATCATTGGTCGAGTCCTCGGCCCCGGATGTTTTGATATAGGAATTTTGAACATGGGCGCGATAGCGCCCCCTGCAGAGCACCGAATAAAAATGAATGGGGAAAAAAAGTAAACTTTGTCATAGACAAAAAAAAATTGGCACACACATCCGTCACGTGACCCCGATCAAAAAGTAAATTATGGCCACGCCCATTTCCCCACCGTGTTGCCATGGCAACAACCCGAAATAAAGTTTGGCATAGCCAAACCAAAATTGGTACACACCTTCGTCATGACCGTCCGAACAAAAAAGTACATTACGTGGTTGCTAGGCAACCCACACAAAGTCGGCCATTTTGGGAAATATTGCGTGATCTGGCGCCGAGGCGCATTTCTTGCCTTTGCTGTTTTATAAACTCAACCGAGGGTGGCAGGGACGGCATAACTACGTAGGGCGCGGCAGCGCCCCCCGGTTGTTGCGGTGGCGTGCGACGGCGTGCGCCAACCGGCCAACGGTGCTCGCGAGGGCCTCTAAATGCCGCTTGCGGCTTTAATTGTGTTTGTTTTTCAATGTTGAACAAAAAACAAATAACAACTTCCATCCATCTTCTTCCACTTTTCCGTTTCCGGGTCGTGGGGCAGCTGCTCAAATTATTTTGCACCAGCCCCCTATGGCAGGTGGTGGGTCCATGGAAGGACGGCTTCACGATTCTAACCGGGCCTGTTGGTCTCTCATAAGGGGCTTCTGAAGCGCTCTTTGTCTGACCCGTCACCTAGGACCTGTTTGCCATGGGAGACCCAAAGCTCCAGGATCATTCGGGTGCTCAAACCCCACCACCACCAAATTATATATTTTTTTAAAAACTGATCTGGACTCATTTTTGATTTTGTTATTTAATCTGTCTGTTTTCTGTGAACCAGAAGTTATTTCTTTGTTTACTCTGGAGGCAAGCGGGCATTTGAATAGTTCCATGGTATTTGACAAAGGCCGCATTGGAGACCCATGCTGACCTTAACAAACAGCTGTTTAAACCAGGGAAGACCCATGCCGAAAATTCCAACACGCTGCAACAGAGATGCTCGGAAAAGAGTGTCAGACAATTTTGTACTGTGCACAACCTGAAGTGCAAAAGGCATGTTACAGACACAGACTTGGAGAGGGCTGCAATCGGGTCAATATGGGAGGTAGGCTACTTTATACGTTTAAAATGCTACATGTCATCTGCCTACACAGCTGCCGGCTACACAGGGAGTGCATGCAGCAGAGTGTCGAGTTCCCCAACTCGACATTCAGGTTAGTAGGCCTAATCAGATGTATTTATTTTTAATGTCACCAGTTTTAGTATTCTGTTGTTCTAATCTGTCTAGCATGTTGACAAAAAATCATATTTTTGTAGGGTGCTCGTAATCCAGTACCATACCACGCCGCATACATGGGCCATAAATTGCATTTGGCCCAGAACGAGAAATGAGTAATGTTTGGTGTGAAAAATGTTTGGATGGATGGATGGATGGATGGATGGATGGATGGATGGATGGATGGATGGATGCTCACAGCTCTGCAATGAAGATGCTCCTAAAATGCAATGTGAAAGCAACCCTTTATTAATTTCACATAACCACACACACACCCCAGGCAGTTGGGTCGGTCCCTTGAGCGCTGTTGACCAACTGAAAACCAAGACAAAGTTAATTTAATCCACTCTGAAAAGCCTTTTCAGCTGTAGCTCGGGCAGTGGCAGAGGTTCAGAGCCAGCGGCTGCAGTGGCTTTTGGACGGTTGAATGAGAACTTGATAAATTGTTGCGGTGGCTTTTCCTCTGTGCTGTCCCCACAGACCTCATAATGATCTCCACTCTCTAGTCTTATGGTGCTGAAGTCTTCAGGGAACAGAGCTGCATTATTGTCATAAGTCAGGTACAAACACCTATTTAAATAAAAAGAATGCAAGGTGTCACTGGAAGCTACTAATATCTTATTATGATCACTGCACTATCATAGCCTGTCTTTGGTCATAACTGTCCAGCAGTAATTAATATATAATTATCTCATTCCCCTGAGGAAATGCTGTCATTCCCCCTGAGATGATTTGTGGAAAAGGTGGTAGTCGAACAGCTGACTCCTTTCTACGGAGCCCTGGAAGTGACATCAGACAAAAAAAAAATTGGTGGAAAAAAATACATATATATTATAATATATATATATATATATATATATATATATATATATATATATGTATTTTTTTCCACCAATTTTTTTTTTGTCTGATGTCACTTCCAGGGCTCCGTAGAAAAGCAGTCAGCTGTTCGACTACCACCTTTTCCACAAATTTGGAGAGTAAGGGTAGTTTCTTAAGTAAATCGAGCGCTTTGCCCCGACTCAGCTCCCTCTTCACCACAACAGTCCGATACAGCGACCGCGTCACTGCTGACGCCGCCATGACGCAATTTGCAGCCATGTTTCTGTAATGTTACGTCAATGAAACATGACTCCCTACACTACCTCTGTCCATGCTTCACACGTCTTCCACAAAGAGTCGAGTCACCTGTCATCTGCCATTTAGACCTCAGTCCTCCCGTCCCACCGATTTAGAAAAGGTCCCACTTTCTCCAATAACGATAGACTCGCATAGAGAATGATCCACCGAGTTTTCCCACACATTAAAGGAATTGTGCCAAAATGAAGGCCTTAAATGTGACCGCAAAGCATCAATGTTTCAAGCACTGAATCTACGTTTCTTCATATTTTATGCCATGAATTCATGATAAATGCGTTTTCAGTTTTATTTTGTGTATTATTTTGGCCCAATTTGTCGCATAGAATTTGTTGCATTAACCTCTTACACCCCACCTGTACCGAGCACATTTTCTCCAGTTTGGCTTTACCCAAATTTAAAAGGTTCTTGAAAAAGTAGTGTCAAAATAGCAACAAAAATGAGCCAAGAACGAGGATGAAAACGCAACAAAAAACGTGACGACAAACAAAAAAGGGACCCAAAAAAAGCAACGATTATGCAACAGCAAAAAAACACGAAAGAGCAACAAAAGAGTAACAGAAAAGTGACAAAAAATTGGCAGAAATGTGATGGAAAAAGTGACAACAAAGAACAACAAAAAAGCAATGAAAAGAAATGTCAAAAAATGTCAAAAAGCATTAGTTTTCAAATGAGGCGTTACACTGGCCTCTAGGCTGTAAGCTTTTAGATTTGGATAAAGCTGAGCTGGAGAAAAGAGGTTAAAACAACAAAACTTAACTAAGCAAAAAACAAAGTATAATGTTGTATTGATGTGCGTTGTGTGGTGGCGTTCGAAGCCTCGGGAAGTGGCCGTACCACGTGACTGATTCAGGAAATGATTCGTGGGTTTGAAGCGCGATTCAAAACAAAAGCGACAGTGACATTTTGTGTATTTGGGTTGGACATAAACAAAGTAACACAAGCACATTTTCCATCACAACTCTAGAAATTTGCAAATTTAGTCTCTCAGCCCCACCATTTACTGTAAGCACTCAGCATATTATACATGCGGACCTGTCCCTTCTTAAATCCAGATTTAAGACTCATCTTTTCAAACTTGCTTTTAATACTTAGAGCACACTGAATTGTGTCCAGGTTGTAAACATTTGGTGTGTTTTTTTAATTGTTTGTATCTTTCTGTGAAGCACTTTGGTCCTCCTGGTGTTGTTGTAAAGTGCTATATAAAGACACTTTTACTGATTGATTGATACATTTCTTGTCCACATGATGGCGTAGTGGAGCAAATAAAGCACCTTGATGCTTCGAACCATGTGTGATGCAATTGGCTGTGAGGCTTCAATGCTTCATGGGGCTTCATCTTGCCATCACTATAATGCTGTGTCCTAATTTTCTGGATGAGAATTTTTGTGACCCATTATGTGTGTGTGATTTTGGCCAGAATATGTTCTAGCGTTCTTTTTCAGCTGGAGGGCAGGTGCCAATACATTTCTATGTTTTGAAAGACATTTCTAATAAGAAAATGTTTCCCCTGATCATCATTTGATAGTGATTGGGTTCACAAACCTGATATATTATTTTTATGGCTGAAAGTCCTTCCTACTGGCCAACATCACGCACATGGTTTTGAATATTGTCTCCACTTTTGGACGCGTTTATGAGGAAATCATTAAACCACAGTTTATATGTGCTGGAAGAGAGGACTTTGAACTTTGTGACTGTTTTTGTTTCATGTGAATTGGCCCAGGAATCTCCTGAGAGTTAGCAATAAACTATAAGACTAGAAATCTGCAGCTGCCTTCCACCTCAATTTTACACTATAGGCTCTTGCGAATGTTGTGACGTCACGTGAACGCAATCTATTGCAAAGTACACGCTTCAATGCAGATCTTAACCCCAGAACACTCGAGCAAATACATGTATGTGATTTTCATGATGCTGTGTTTATCTGAGTGTCCTGGGTCTCTCAGCTTCAGCTTTGTCTTTCACATCTTTGATGGCCTGGGTGTTTTTTGGGCGACAGTGGCACAGATGGTAGAGCGGGTCGTCTCATGATCGGAAGGTCGGGGGTTCAAATCCCACCTCCTGAAAGTGCACACTGTCGTTGTGTCCTTGGGCAAGACACTTCACCCACATTGCCCCCAGTGTATGCGTACAGTGGTGTATGAATGAGAGAATGAATGGGTGAGTGGATCCTTGCTGTAAAGCGCTTTGAGTGCCGAATGTAGGTGGAAAAGCGCTATATAAGTTGAGACCATTTACCATTTTCCTCCAAAACACACTTTCTCCTGCAGGCTCATGTTTGCTATAGTGATAGAAGGTGGGGCAGGGTTAGTGTATTTAATCAGGCTCTTGCCCCTGACAAGGCTGACATTCAGGACTGACACATTTATTTTGCTTCAACTCCAGCTTTGCTCCTGTCACAGAGCTCGGTGTCTCTGGCCTCACAGTAAGTGAGTAACACAGAGTTATTTTAGTCAGCTGATCATTTATACACATTCAAATAATGACATATTTAGTTCCTCTCTCCTGTGGCTGTTTGTGCCGAGGACACTGAGCTTCACCAGAGAAGTCTCACATATCCCAGGAATGGGTGGACCAAAAACCAAGTTTACATTTTCATTATTTTATTTTTTAGCAATTTTTGGTTCCCAAATTGCTAATATTCTGGAGCATTTTTATCTGGTCCGTTCATGATGCTTTTCTTTAATTTTATTATGACACAGTTTAATATAAAAGAACACGGCTCACATGTGTCATGTATTGTCATGTTTTAATATAGCCTATATTGATGGAAAGTACTTTTTATCGGTTGTATTATCTCGGGTAAAAATCGCCCGGCGTTCGTGATGGTGTTATGAATTTGAGCGACAGTCTTCTAGGGTTAATGTACTAATCAAAGTTTGAATTGCTCAGGGCTGTCCCTTCATGTCCCACTTTCACTATTTGAGGTGAAAGTGGAAGGTCCCCCTAACCAGCAACAGTTTCTGGACAAACGCAACAAACCACAGGTCACACTTCTTTGTAGCGAGGATAGGTTTCTTTTCCTGAAGACGAAACTTAAGCATCCCCGGGGGCGCGTGCAGAGCTGTGATTGGCCAGGGCGCTCAGGTTAATACGGCACGCGCTGCGCTCCCGTCCTCTTCCTCTGCTCCGTTTGGACCGAAGGGTCGACACGCGCTAAAGGACAGGTACGAACTGCACTTGTTTTTGCCGCTTGCTTCAGATTTTAGCTTCATGTTCGATTTCGCTTTCTTTTGTTCCGTTTTTATTTACAGGATTAGTCTACACACCGCTTATATATATTATATATTAAAGAAGTATCTCTGGGCTACATGAAATTAGCTGAATTCACAATATTAGGCTATTGCTAGCTTTGCTTTGAATGGCCAAACGTGTATTTTTCCTCCCTGCTGTAGAAAAGTAACGAAAGACAAATTCACTTAAAGGCCCACCTGAACCGACCACATTTTGTCCAGTTTGGCAAAACCAAATCTAAAAGCGTCAAAACTGCGACAAAAAACAGATGGAAAAAAAGGCCAACAAAAGATGTGACGAAAATGCAACAAAAAAGTGACAGAAAAGGGCAACAATGCGTTTCAGATTTGGGTAATGCTGAACTGGAGGCCAGCAAGAGTTAGTGGGTTAGGCTACATTTGACTTAAGTAAACTACTTGTGCAGAGCCGTGGGAAGATATTTTAGTTAGGGGGTGCTGAGGGACAAAATGTACCCCTAAAACGCTTTTTCTGTGCATATTTCCTATTTATTTTATATTGCCTGCAGTTCCCAAACTATTCACCAGGGGGTGCTGCAGCCCCCTGGGTTCCCACGGCCTTGAACTTGTGTGAAGTTAGGCCCCCCATAGTGTCCGTTTTGCTTCAAAATGGTGTCATTCGTTTGTGCTTCGTTTGTGCACATAAAATTAGCGTTTGTGCGCACTTCGTTTTTGAGGTATTGATCATTGATTGGTAGTTGATCAGCCCCCCATAGTGTCTGATTCACTCCAAACTAGTGTCATTGTTCAGCTCTTCGTTTGTGCGCACTTCGTTTTTGATGTATTGATCATTGATTGGTAGTTGATCAGCCCCCCATAGTGTCCGATTCACTCCAAACTAGTGTCATTGTTCAGCTCTTCGTTTGTGCGCACTTCGTTTTTCAGGTATTGAGTGACTGTGGAATCCTTCCGCAGTCAATAATTGGTTTTCATGATCTTTATCTTTCATTAAACTTCCGTCTTTTTCCTGATTTTCAGCAGTTTTCAGCTTTTCCAAGACCCAAACCAAGACCCGAACCATGACCCAGACTAAAACCAAGACCCAAACAAAAACCCTGACAAAAACCAAGACCCAAACAAAAACCCTGACAAAAACCAAGACCCAAACCAAGACCCAAACAAAAACCCTGACAAAAACCAAGACCCAAACCAAGACCCAAACAAAAACCCTGACAAAAACCAAGACCCAAACCAAGACCCGAACCATGACCCAGACTAAAACCAAGACCCAAACAAAAACCCTGACAAAAACCAAGACCCAGACCAAGACCCAAACAAAAACCCTGACAAAAACCAAGACCCAAACCAAGACCCGAACCATGACCCAGACTAAAACCAAGACCCAAACAAAAACCCTGACAAAAACCAAGACCCAGACCAAGATGCGAACCACGACTCAGAGCAAAGCTAAGCAAAGACCAAGATCCGAAACAAGATTAGACCAAGACTCATACCAAGACCGGACCAAGACCACAACTAAGAACCAGACCAAGACCCGAACCAAGACCAGACCAAGACCAGACCAAGACCAGACCAAGACTAGACCAAGACCAGACCAGGACCAAGACCCGAGCCAATTACCAATCAATAATCAATATCTCAAACGAAGTGCTAAAAAATGACACTAGTTTGGAGTGAATCGGACACTATGGGGGGGCTGATCAATTACCAATCAATGATCAATACCTCAAAAACGAAGTGCGCAAGAACGCTAATTTTATGTACACAAACGAATGACACCATTTTGAAGCAAATTGGACACTATGGGGGGGCTAACTTCACACAAGTAATCAACTAACTGGGCTGATTATTGAGTTTCCACCTCTGACTTTTAGAGGACGCAGACTTTTTTATGTCTTTATTTTCTCAGTTAGTCTGGCCCATTCATTTGTATTATATGTTGTTTACTCAAAGCTCTGCCACGGTCCTTATCATGGTTTTGCCCCCAAAAGCCGACAGTTTTGTACGATCTATATTTATATTACAATTTGTGTATTGTCACTATAGTTCAGCTCTATGTTCTCTTGAAACAATGTGAAACTCACGCCCAGACATTCTCAATAGTTCATTTTCTTAAGCCCCTGTTTTCAGCCACAGCCCAGTGAAGAGAGAGACACGAGGGAGACGGTTGTGAAAGTCTGTGTTTCCCTGAAAAGTACCTCACGAGCAAAAGATACTGTCAAAAAATGGTATAAATAAACTGAAATAATAATGGCAGTTGGCTTTACCCAAAACTATATGTTTAGCTCCTATAGAGGTCCTTTTACTTTTGCATGAAATAAATAACAAAATGGATTCGAAATAAATGTGATTGACTAGCGGGAACGGTTTGTCAGCTGTGATATTGTATTTACACTACTGCAAAATGTTCATCCACTCGGAGAGAGGGGGCGGAGTTAACTGAATCCAAGCGTCTCGTTTTCCAGGTTTGAAAAATACCTCCAGAAAATTCTTATATTTATCACAAAAATGAGTGCTCCATAGTGGTAGAGGTACAATGTATCATATAAATGCCTATGCTTTACTTTGGAATGGCTAAAATAGCACGATACAGATCCTTTAATGTGTGTGTGTGAGTTGGTGTTGGTCAGTGTTATCTTAAAGGAACAGGCCACCGTTTTTACATACTGAGATATGTTCTTACCTTAGCTTTGACGAGTTCTTTAGGACCTGTCTGGTCTCCACCCGTGCCTTCAGTCACGTAAACACAGTGCAGACGGCGTTAGCATTTAGCCTCTCCCCCTCTCCACTATAGCTCCAAAACAGGTCAAGATAGAAGCTACCAAGCTCTTCCACGTTTTCCCTATTTAAATATGGTTACGTGAAGTGTTCCACTACAAAGTATAATTACACAAAATTAAACAATGTGGATTTTCTAAGGGGATAAAAGGGGGGACTATATTGTAAGGCGTAATAATACCAGGAGTAGTTCGAAATCCGCGCAGTAATCTTCACTTTACTGCGCGGATGCCAAACTACTCCTGGTATTATTACGCCTTACAATATAGTTCCCCCTTTTATCCGCTTAGAAAATCCACATTGTTTAATTTTGTGTAATTATACTTTGTAGTGTAACACTTCACGTAACCATATTTAAATAGGGAAAACGTGGAAGAGCTTGGTAGCTTCTATCTTGACCTGTTTTGGAGCTATAGAGGAGAGAGGGAGAGGCTAAATGCTAACGCCGTCTGCGCTGTGTTTACGTGACTGAAGGCACGGGTGAAGACCAGACAGGTCCTAAAGAACTCGTCAAAGCTAAGGTAAGAACATATCTCAGTATGGAAGAATGGTGGCCTATTCCTTTAATGGGAACAAATGGGAAATATTGGAAATTTGGAGGGGTGGGTGGGTGGTTGAAAATAACATGCTTGACAGCCCATTTTACATATTTCGGGTGGCGTGCGCAAACATCTCTTCATCATTGTTATCGATTAAGTCCCCCCAAAATATTGAGATTCATTTTTGTCAATATGGAGATTCAGTAATGCTGCTTTCTTTCGTTCTTTTGCTTGCCATGCTTTCTGGGTGCCTAGCTATACTTCATAGGCCTTTTATAAATGTGTAATCTTTATATCAAGGCCACAAAGCAATTGGGTTCAGGAAATTCCAGAGTAGCTGGAGCTGGCACCGGAAGTGAGCTCTGTATAAAGGGCACAGCGGGAAACGCCCAAAGCTTTTATAGGAAACGGAGCTCAATATCTGAAGACTTGCTGTTAACGTCTTTGCCTCGTTTGTGTCTTCAGGTCGATCCTCAACAAATGGACGATGAGCACAAAAAGAAAGAAAAGGTAAGACAGCAGCAGCAGTTACAGCGTTTTATATTCATGACCAAACATTGCTTCTCTGGTCCAGTAAATGTGAACTGTGATAAACACTTGTTTGTTCAGGACTCCCTTTGGGGCGACGGCTCCGCCCTTCATTGACTACCTTAAAGACATACTGCGGCGCTACCCAGACGGAGGACAGATTCTGAAGGTACACAAACCACTTCAGTGTTTCATTTGAGCAACTTCTTTCCATTGTCGACTCTTTCTTTTCCGCACTTGATCCTGTTGACAATCAGACAATCACAGATCCTTCTTTATGCATTTGAACTTTTAAGCCCAAGTCTGTAATTATTGCTAAAATTTGATTATATACAACGTGTTCCCAATTATTATGCAAATGTTATTTTTCTAAGATTTTCTAAATTATCAACTCAAATGAGATACATAGTAATAATGAGCATAATTTTCAAGCCTTTAGCTGTTAGAGAATCATATGAATGTGATTGAAAAAACCTCCCAGTGATAACAGTATGTTTTTCAAAAATAAATATATAAACAACTCAAAATCTACTGTTCCAAATTATCATGCAACTCATTTCAATACATTTTAAAGCTTGTAATTAACTGAAAATGGTCATTTGTTGAATTTGTAGCATTAGGAGGTCATATTTACTGAAATCAAAAGCTATTTCAATCAAAAAATCTTAACAGGTCATGTTATATTTTACCATAGGATCCCTTGTGTGATAGCAGCTTCAAAATTCTTAAATTCATTAAACGTGTGAGTTTTTGGAGAGTTTCTGCTTGGATTTCTTTGCAAAAGAATAGCCTCCCAGAGCTGCCGTTTGGATGAAAACTGCCTCCCACCGTCATTTTGCTTAAGGCTCCAAAGGTCTCAATAGGGTTGAGGTCAGGGGAGGAGGGGGTCCACATCATGAGTTTCTCTCCTTTTATGCCCATAGCAGCCAGTGACGCAGAGGTATTCTTTACAGCAGGACATGGTGCGTTGTCCTGCATGAAGAGGATTTTGTTCGGGAAAGCACGGCTCTTCTTTTTGTGGCATAGAAGACAGTGGTCAGTCAGAAACTCCACATATTTTCAAAGGTTCAGGGAGCCTAAAAGGGCCTAAAGGGGCCGACCAGCTCTCTCCCCATGATTCTGGCCCAAAACCTGACTCTGCCCCTTCCTTGCTGACATCACAGCCTTGTTGGGACATGGTGGCCATTCACCAACCATCCACTACTCCATCCATCTGACCATCCAGGGTTACACAGCACTCAATCAACAGTTTAGGGGAGGTCGGATAGAAGTGTTTGCCTCTGCCCATCTCTGCCTCTGCAGAAGGGTAAAAAGCCTGTGTTTTCCTCCACGGCGCCGCATCTGGATTCAGCAGATCTGAATCATGGCGCTGGGTCGAGCGTCACCGCACACCTGCCAAACATACTGTCTCACACTGTTTTTCTTTACATGTCTAATCATCATTAATTTACAAGTTCAGTTGACATTCACTTAACCTTTTGCTCTCAAACACCAGGAGCTGATTCAAAATGCGGACGATGCCGGCGCCACAGAAGTGGTTTTCATTCATGACGACAGAAGCTACGGGACAGAAAACCTCTGGGCTGAAGACCTGGCTCAGTATCAAGGTACACAAAGACAAACAGGACTGTCATTGTGCACTCATTTGTTACTCAAATGGTTTGTTATTCAAATCGTTTTACATTTAACCGCAGGAAAAAAGCAGAAACAGACCGAGCTGAGCAGTGTTTGCACACGTTTGTGTTTTTGTTGCCCGGGCAACAGCTCTTTTGGGGCAGCGGCCTTTTTATCTCCGTAATAATAATATTATAAAACAAGATGCAAATCTGACAGAGGCAGCAATGAGATGTCTAGTTTTAATCATTTCTAAATTAATGGGACTGTCGTGCCTCATGGAACGTGGACCGACGGTGTGAAAGGTATATTTTCAGTTGCTGCGCCACAAACAACCTTCCTTTCACCTTAGCAATAGCCCTATAAAACGCCTGGGTACGTCACAGAAGCTGAGTGTTTACAAGAGATGCCCAAGTTTAATTAAACAAAATTGCAGTGTCTTAGCAGAATGGTACATGATCATGGGACATTGGTATTGATAGCAGGCTTAAATCTGCTTCCAAATGATCAGTCTGCAAGACACAAATGTAGTGACTCAAACATGAAAGAACAAGTTTTTGTTATAACCAATGAACTACTGGACATATTTGTTATTAGTTTGCCAGGTAAAATGAGGGAATGCTGCCCTCTAGTGCCATTGCTTTGAATTTCCGACTGTTTGCCCATATTTTGTTGTGGCGTCAGCTCCGATTAGCCTTATTTTTATGCACAACAGTGTCATAACAGAGCACTTTGTCACGCCCTACAGTACCTCGCATTGATCTGTATTGTACACAAATATTGTTCTCTTGTTCTCTCTAAAAAATGTTCTCTTTTGTGTACAGGCCCAGCCCTTTACGCCTACAACAATGCCCAGTTTACAGCTGCAGACTGGGAAGGGATCCAGAGTGTGGCCAGGAGTGTCAAGCGCGACGACCCCAACAAAGTGGGCCGTTTTGGGCTCGGCTTCAACTCTGTGTACCACATGACAGGTAACTCTCCGAGGCCTCTGTTACATATTACACATGATGATTTCGTTCAACGAATGTAAATGTTTAACTCGGGTCAGGTTTATTTTGCACTGTTTTGTGGAAGGTTTGGCAGATAAATGTTTTTGTCTTTTTATTATTGTGAGATCAATAAAGGCTTATCTTATATTGAAGATAATCATGGACTAAGTTGTTTTGAGTTTCATCCCAAGAAGCTTCGTCATATTTCCCTGGTCTGAAACCTAAAATGCATATCTTCTCGGTAAGAGATGAATCTGTTTAAACTCAGAAGAGGCTATATTGTTATTATGATTTTTATGATTTTTATAATCACTGGATTGAATATGCAGTGGTTTGTGAAACGAGACGTTCCGTGTAATTATAAATCATTTTCATTTATCGTGAGCTTGTGGGACAGGTTTTGTTGGCATTACTGTGGCAGTGACGTTAGTGACTGCAAAAGTTGTGAAACACACCTATAAACTCATCCCCATGAAGAATTCCTCATTTCCGAAATGTATGTATGTTTGCGCATCCACAGGCAGCTCGCCTCCAAGTGTGAACGGCCGGAAGTAGGAACATGGTTCGGACAGACGTCTGTTTCACATCATTGTAAATGAGCCAGAACTATGGAAATATTTACAGGGCCGGGGAATCACAGTCTAAAAGCATCTTAATTTATCATGTGGGGCAAGAGTCACCAACCACCGGTCTGCATTTTCTCCGATTTATCTTTGGCCTGTCCCTCTTATAACGCCAATAAGCTTGTCCATGGATATATAATAAAACTCCTGATAGAAAGTCGCCATAGAAATCCTGTGGCGATGATTGACTCTCTCTCTCTTTCACATTCTCATTTCTCCAAAACTCCGTTACGCTGCAGCCTCACAATTTTTATTTGCATTTAAATCCCGCTGTAGTGCGCTGCGAGCAAAGGGCTGCGTTACATGCTTTAAAAAGTCACCCATAGTCTAATTACACACGTGTTCCTAAGCACTATTTCAATATTTCTATAATGTAATAATAATAATAATGATAATTTTCTAAACGATCACTCACTGCAACATTTAACAAGATGTCTTTGTGCTGCATTAAACATTAAAAACCAGGGGAAGTGACATTTGTGGCTCTGGAACATGCAGTGTTTGGAACATGCTCCTGGAATAAAGCTGGGCTTACATGATAACCTTTGTCCGCTGCTGTTAAACGTGTCCCATCATGTCTCGTCGTCTGTAAGCATTATTTTGACTAGATTTGGTTGGCAAAGCTATACGAATTATAATCTGTTAAAATGAATAAAGTTACAATATCTACTTGGAATGGTACGCCTATAAAACGTCGAGTCATGTTTCAACTAAGAACTTTTTGAGGACATTGATGCAGATGAGGAGTTTTGTAGTCTAGTGAGTTAAGGTCATTAGACTCGAGTTATGGGGTAGAATCCATGGGACTTTGACGATTCTGAGTTGGTCCAGGACGTAGACTCATACAGAGTTTCTATTTTTGCTTTTTGATGGTTTTAGTTCCTTAGCCTTTTTTCCTTTATTATGCTTTTTTCAATCACATTCAATCACATCCAATCACATCGCACCAGTCTATATCACACTACAATGATGACAAAACCTTCTGTTGGTCTGTAAATGCAGTAAATTAGAATAACTGCCTTGTATAAAATTACTCTCTCAAAATGGCTGTAGTGAATGTCTTGAAATAGGCCTCTGTCTCTTTAAGAACCTCTGACTCTTTCTGACGCGCCCCCTCCACACGCTGTCTGTGGCATCAGTGGGGAGGGGGTTCTGCTGAGGAGCAGCGGTTGGTTACTCGGCTGGTGACGAAAGCTCGGAGGCGTCTCCAGGAGGTGGGGGCGTTCCTAGGAGGTCTCAGGCAAACCTATCCCTAAGATGGCTGCCATCAGAGTTTTTACAGATTACTCAAAAATCCGTGAAGGTGCCAAGGCAACACTTAAGGCATGTTTTTAATGACGGAATGTCATAATAACATGATGTAAAGCTTGAAGAAGTCGATTTTGCATAATACCCCCCCTTTAAGGATTTTATAAGCTTTTTAGTAAAGGCCACTTTCTGCTGTCCCTGTCTTCATTCGGTGAGTGTTTGTGTCATACTGATTGTGATGTTTATTGTATACCTTCAGCATATCCTTGGTGCTCCCAGGGACACGCTTGAATATCCAGTTAACGTGTTGACATTCCATTGCAAGCAAACATTTTGGTGATGTTACATCAGGCTGTTCATGGTTTGCAAAAACTCAGCTTCCCCCGGTCAGCCTTGATGGTCTCCCCTACTGACTAAAAGTCAGTAGGGGAGACCGGGGCTATTTGTCTATTTTCTAGAGTTCACTGCTCATCAACAGAAAATCCCAAGAACTTTGCTTTCTTTGTTCTATCATATTGCGGTAAATAGTTATCAACCGTCAAACACAAGAAAATCGACTGTGACAATGTGCCCCATGTGCGGTGCTTGGGGCTGATTGTCACTATTGTTTTTTTAATCCATTCCACTAGTGATAAGAGCAAATAACATGACAGCGTTGCTATGAGTGGGTAGTGGCATTATTTACAGACAAAAAAAAAGCTACATTAACTAACAACATGGTGATAGCCAAACAGAAAAGCACAAGATGATCCTACAGATTTCAAAATCATGTAACATTTTTTATAAAATGTGATATTAAATTGTGGTTTGTTGTGATTGGCCAAATTGAGACATACTTGATACAAGATTCAAATGGTTTGATCTGGAAGTGCTCTCAGATTTATGCTGACACTAACTTTATGAGAGATGGTGGTGTCTTTTAATGGCAAATGACAGTTTCAAATTTTCTAAAAAATATAAACTTTTTTTCCTTTCAGATGTGACAAGTATATTCAGCGCGGGTCACCTGGGTATGATGGACCCTCAGGAGAAAATATTTGGTGAACAAAAAGGAGGTTTCCGTTGGTCTTTGGAAGACGAAGACGACAGAGATGCACTAACAACCATGATTGACCAGTTTCAACCTTTTAGGGACATTGTGTCACTCGTAAGTGGACAAGAGTGGTCCAGAGTTGTCCAGGAAGATCAGAATTTCAATGGGACCCTTTTCAGATTCCCCCTTCGCTCAGAGAAATCAGAAATATCAGACAACCTTTATAGTTACGAGAAAGTTGTTGAGCTTTTTGATAGCTTCATTGCTGATGCAGAACTCAGCCTTCTCTTCTTGAAAAACGTCTCGTCAGTTTCTCTTATACACATTGATGCTCTTGGCTCTGTCAGCACTAGACTGCAAGTGAAATCCACCACTTCACAAGACGTTGATTTAAAGTCCTACGATGGTGTCACTGAAGGATTAACACAAATCAAAACCATTACTCTCGACTCTGAAGAGTCCAGAGAAACAAAATGGCTTGTGACATCTTGCACTATGAAAGAAGGAAACGTGGACGAGCTTGACTACCTCGCAGAGAAGTTGAAGTTCCTTCCGAGGGTTGACCTGGCCTTTCCTTGTGATGATGTCCACACAGACTGTAGTAAGAGTAGACTGTGCTGCTTTCTCCCACTTCCAAACAATGACTCAAATAAGACAGGACTCCCCGTTTATGTCAACGCATACTTTGGCCTCACAGACAACAGACGACACATCAAGTGGCTCGAAGAAGACCAGAGGAATGACGAACATGCCATCTGGAACGAAAAGCTCATCAAAGAGGTTCTTCCAAAAACATATCTCACAATCATTCGAGATGCGATCAGACTGGTTCAAGACAACATCCTGCTGGTTAATTCCATTTACAATCTCTGGCCGGACATTTCCCAAGTGCAGCACAAAGACAAATGGTATGAGGTTGCCATGGATGTCCTCAGTCAGTTATTTAGTCAGGATATAGCAGTTCTCTCCTTGGCTAAAGATGAGAGACAGTTCATCACACTGAAGAAAGCAGTGCTTCCATGTAACGGACCAACGACAAGTGAGACATTGTCAGCCATTAAAAGAATCCTGGTGTCCTGTGACATCAACCTGGTGACTTTATCAGATAGTGTAGCAAGAGCCATAAAGGATGTGCATCCAGACTATAGTTCACTGACTCATGTGACTCCAGCCTTCCTGAGAAACAAACTTCGAAACTGTACAGTGAAGGACATCTCAGATGCTGACAGACTCGCTCTGTTGCAGTTTGTCTTGAGTGACGAACAGTACAGTGAACTCCATGGTCTTCAGCTGCTGCCCCGCAGTGATGGTTCCTTCAGATCCTTTACAGACAGAGAGGAAGACATTGTCTTAATCGACAACAAGGAATTTCCAAGGTACATTAGTTGTTTTTGATGTTGTCCAATTTGAAATCACATCATCATATTATGTGACTTTGTAGTCTTATATAACTAATGCTTTAAGAGTATTTCATATTTCATTGCAAACACTGAGACAGTTGGTGAAAGTAGTGTTTTTAAAGCGGTGAAAGTATGAACTGGCTGTTTTAGTATCACATATTTGTAATCAATTTATCATATTTCCTGGATTGACTCCATATTTGCTCATTATTTTAAAAATAACATTTTTGTGTGTGCAGAACTTTGATTCCATTCTGTCAAAACCTCTTCCTACAAGACGGCCTCACCTCTGACTGTGTAAACCATTTGAGACAACTCGCACGAAAAAGTAAGAGCACGTTCTGACCTGCTATGTACAAAATCTATATCTAATTATCCTTACCAACTTGTTGATATTTATCTTTTTGCAGATCTCTACATGGTCACTAACATTGATGCAGACCAGGTGGTGAAATTCACTAAAAGCCATTTGCCGGACGACTGGAAGAAGACAGAGAATAAACTTGTGACATGGGACGTGAGCAGTGGTCAGCATCCTCCACTGAACTGGTTACAAGAGTTCTGGAGATTTCTCAACTGTCACTTTACGGAGCTAAGTGGTTTAATCGGACTGCCCTTAATACCGGTGAACACAGTGTCCAGTAGCCAACCAGTCAAACTTGCTAAAATACAAAGAAATCCAACTTTGATTTTTGACAAAAGTAAGAAGGTGGTTTTGCCAGATAGTATCACTCAGCTGGTAAATAAAGTTGGTGGGACAGTAGTAAAAGAAACTAATTGGCTAAGACATGAAGATCTAGATTCCTATGTCCTGAGCCCATCCCCAAAACATGTTCTGCAAGTGTTTGTAAATTTACAATCCCAGCAGGTCATCAAAGAGCTGAGGTCTGTTTCTAAAAGTACTTTAGAGGAGCTAAAAGATTACATCTCTCACCTTGATTCTCTCTCAAAGTGCGAGACAGAATTCCTCTTGCACTTGCCTTTGTTCCAAACCATGACAGGAGAGTATACCACCGCCCATTCCAAACAAGCTGTGCTAATGATATCTGGACTCAGGATCCCAACAGATGTGACAATGCCCGGTTCAGTGATTAAATGTGCCACTGAGGCAGATCGCAGACTTCTTCAGCTACTCAAAATCCATCTCTTGGACACAGCACAAGCAGCCAGCCTTCTCATCAACAGTGTAGAGAGTGGAGCATGCACCAAAGCAGAGACTGAAAAGATCATGACATGGATCTTAGACCACGGAAACATGCTTTTCTATCAAAATCCACACTTAAAAACACAATGTGTGAAGTTGCTTTTTATCGAAATAAACATGAAGTTACAGAAGGCCTCCAGTCTGTATGACCCAAGAGTTCATGCTTTTAAAGTTCTCTTTGAGAAGGATTATTTCCCACCAGCTGTGTACACAAAGACTCCACAGATGCTCGCAAGCTTGATCGATCTCGGGTTAATTCATAAAGAAAAGGATGTGTCTTCTGAACACTTGCTGCATGCAGCTAAACTGGTGGAGAATCTTACTAGAGACGGTCCTGAAGAGGCTCGCAAAAGAGCTCAAGTTTTTCTGAAAGTCTTGGATGCCAATGATTTACTGGAGAACTTTACTCATGACCAGCTTGAGAAACTCAAAAGGCTTAAATGGGTGCCTGTGACTAAACAAAATGACTCCATGAAAAGTGGCTTCTTCTGCCCAGAAGAAATGAGGCACAGCATGTATGAAGACATTGTTGGATATGTGATGCCCCTGGAGGGAATGTTCAGTGAAAACATTTGCAGGAAACTTGGTTTTAAACGACCACCTCCACCTGAAAAAGTAGTGGCAAATCTATTAGCCCTGATTTCTAAAGTGAAGAAAATGACTAATCCTGACACAAATGTGGATTTTAAAAGAAAGTTGCGAAGCATTTATGAACATATGCAAAAGTCAGTAAGTGAATGTACTGCACTAATCAGCAAAGACACCAAATGGCTCTGGAATCGCAGTCAGTTTGTTGCTCCAAAGGAACTGGTTCTAAACTATCCCAGTAACCTTGACCTGAGCTCTCATGTTGGAAAAGTCGCAGATGAATTTCTTCCATACAAACGTTTGTTCCAGGAGTTTGGTCTCAGAGAAGAACTGACAGATGAAGAAATTATTGACTTACTTTCCACAATAAAGCAAACCATTGAAAGCAAAGAAGCAGTAGCAACATCGTCCGAGGTTAAAGTATCTATTGACATTCTGAACTGGATTTGGAGAGAAAAGAAGGATTTTCCAGATGATATTCCAGTGCCGGTCATTGTACAACCTGGACAATATACACTGAAATCAAAGTCTGAGACTGTGTTCTGTGACTTGAGCAAAAATAGCTTGAAGGAACTAGAGTGTAGCCAAGATGAAATACATGTTGTTCATGAGGAGATACCAATTGCAACAGCGGAGTGGTTAGACATTCAACTGCTGAGTACCTATATTCTGGATCCAGAGTTAGTGGGAATTGAACAATGTGGGCAAACAGAACCAATAACAACTCGAATCAAAAATATTCTGAAAGAATATGATGAAGACAGAGATATCTTTAAAGAGATCATTCAAAATGCTGAAGACGCTGGAGCAGACACCTGTAAATTCTTGCTGGATTTCAGAGTTCACAAAGATGACCCTGAAAGTCTCATTGACCCAAACATGAAGCTGTGCCAGGGGCCCTGTGTGTGGGCGTTCAATAATGAACAGTTTTCACAGAATGACTGGGACAATATCGTGAGAGTGGGCTCTGCCTCTAAGGAGAACAAGGTTGAAAAGATAGGCATGTTTGGACTTGGGTTCAACACAGTTTATCATGTCACAGACATTCCCTCCATCCTCAGCGGGAACTCTCTCCTCATACTTGATCCCAATGCAACCCATCTAAAAAAACGCATCAAGCACAAATCAAATCCAGGCATCAAGCTGGACCTCACTCAGAAGAGACTTTTTCATTGGTTTCCTGGTCAGTTCACACCTTACGAAGGTGTTTTTAATTGTAGCTTCCCTGGTCAAACACCTCAGAACTATCCAGGCACCCTGATTAAATTACCATTCAGAACTGAAGAAGAGTCGCGGTCATCTGAAATAAGTTCTAAAGTTTATTATAAACAAGATATTATAACCTTCCAAAAACACTTTACCAAGGACTCACAATCACACCTAATCTTTCTTAAAAATGTCAACACAGTGTCTCTACAAACTGCCCCAACTATTGCTTCAACTCCATTGAAACATGGAGATATTGAAGACATTTTCACAGTCTCAAAAACCACACTATGCAGCAGAGATATTCAAGAAGAAGGTTTTCTTTCAAAGCAAAACCATGCTGAAAAAGTACTGAACAGAAAATGCAAAGAGATCATCGACTCCAGTAAAGTGGACATTGTGGAGATAACCTGGAACAAATCAGGTGAAACACAAGTGCAGTGCTGGCTTCTCTACAACTGCTTTGGAACAAAGGAGTCGCTAAAAATGGCCACAGGAAAAAACAAGAAACTTGCATTCTCGTTGCCCATAGGTGGCGTTGCTTTGCCTTTACAATTCAACCATGAAACTGACACATTTGTAGCATCACAGACAAACCTTGCGGGTCAAGCATTTTGCTTCCTTCCGCTGTCCATTTCCACAGGGCTGCCATTCAATGTCAATGGAACATTTGCTGTGACCAGCAACAGAAAAGGTCTTTGGGAGAGTGGAGTTAAACACGAGTGGAACAAGTCTTTGCTGCAGGACCCATTAGTCACTGCCTTAATCACTGCACTGTTGGCCCTTAAGGAAATGTCCCAAAACAAGAAACTGGAGAGCTACAGCTACCACACATTCTGGCCAGACAGAGAGCAAGTGAGTAAGACGTTCAGACCACTGGTAGATGCTTTTTATTCTACTATTGCTCAGTCCTGCAGTGCTCTCAAGCTTTTCAGTGATGGCAAGCACTGGTTCTCTTTGGAAAATGCCCTTATTTTACATGAGAGCATACAAGAAGATCAGAACATTTGCCCACTTGCAATCAAGGTATGTCAGACACATGTCAAATCCAGTCATGTTGTTCCTCTGCCGAGATGGATAAGAAATAATTTCAAACAGGCAGGTCTGGAGAAGGTTCTACAAGACAAGACATGGTCTTGGAGGAGGTTTTACAAAGACGCAGTTTTTAACAATCTAGACCACATGGATCCAAAATGGAGAGATACATTGATGCTACATGCTCTTCACCTTAACATCAAGGAGATTGACTCTTTGTTGGTCTCATACCCATGTATTCCAACAACTAATGGACAGCTTCAGTATATTCAGAACCTGGTCAACCCAAAAGGAAAAGTGGCCTGTCTGTTTGAGCATGAGGAAAGTCGCTTGCTTGGTGGGACAATAAATGACTTCTGCTCCCCTGAAAATGTTTTACGTCTGCGGGGGCTTGGAATGGCTAGTGATGAGCTTTCTTTAGAAGACATTACTAAGAAAGCAGAAGCAATAAGTGAAGTTTGGAGCAGTGATGTAAGCAAATCAAACAAACGCATACAATGTCTTTTGGAACTTCTAAGGCCTCACCTACACAATAGTACCTCTCCTTTCTGGGTAACTTTGAGCGCTACTCAATTTCTGCCAGCGTTTGCACCCGGAGATGCAAAAATGGAAAGAGAGGTCACATTGCAAAGGCCTGCTGACGTTTTTACTGAGAAATGTGCTCTTCTTGTGAACATGACACAGCCAGTTTTGGATCTCTCTCAACTTCAAATACATTCATCTGATCCAGTTCTGCAGATGTTGGGAGTTAATGACCACCCAGGTCCTGAAATGGTGCTTGAACAGCTGAAACAAGTGAACACTCAGTGTCAGTTTTTGGACAAATCTGTGCTACATAAAATAGCTTACGAGTGTTACAAGTTTCTTGATCACTGTCTGTCTGATTCACAAAATCACAAACTAAATGTAACTGTGCAGATTTTAACTTCTTTTCCATTTGTGCTTGTTGGTGATATATTTGCCAAAATCAGCTGCGTGGCTGAGACAGCACAGTTTGAAGCCAGACCATATCTTTATGCACTTCCACATTATTTCAAAAACTTTCGATCACTCTGGAAAGAAGTTGGTTTGAAAAAGAAGTTTAGTGTTTGGCAATGCCTGCAGGTACTCTGGAACATGCAGCTCAATCACAGAAATAGACCATTACCAGAAAGGGATTTATCCATTTGTTTCACAATCTTGAACAAAGGAATTTATGAAGCTGGAGAGAGAACTGAGAACTGTCTTGTGCCTGATGAAAATGGAATTTTACAACCTGCAGAAACATTGTTCTACAATGACAGCCCATGGATGCCAGTGGAAAAACATGTTACTTATTGTCATGAAAACATATCACGAGTGATGGCACTCCACTTGGGCATCAAAACAACAAGGCACCACACTTTGAACAGTCATGCTGTTGAAAACCTGTCACCTTTTGCCTTTCACTTTGAACAACATGAACAGGTAACAGTCCGAATCAGAAATATTATCTCTGCCTATCCATCAAAGAAGGACATCCTTAAAGAACTTATCCAAAATGCTGATGATGCAGAGGCAACAGAAATTCATTTTGTTTGGGACAAAAGGCAACACAATTGTACAAAAACCTTTGGGGAGAAATGGAATTATCTTCAAGGCCCAGCCCTGTGTGTTTTCAACAATAAAGTATTCTCAGATGCAGATTTAAAAGGTATCCAGCAGCTGGGAGAGGGTGGGAAGCACAACTCTCCAGGAAAGACTGGGAAATATGGACTGGGATTCAACTCAGTTTACCATCTGACAGACTGCCCCTCAATCCTCACTGGAGATGAGTTACTCTGCATTTCTGATCCCAACCAAAAGTACATAGAGAGTACTTCAGATGTTTCCCCTCCTGGTATTGGTTACGAACTAGCTGACACTTTTAAGCAGATGTACATGGATGTCTACGATACCTTTCTACCAGATAAATTCCCTCTGAAAGAAGGCACCATGTTCAGGCTGCCTTTAAGAACTGACGAAATGGCATGCAGTTCGAGAATATCGCAAATGACGGTTACTGACCATGAAATGACAGAATTGTGCTCTGCTCTATCTGAAGATCCAGAGGGATTGATACTTTTTCTAAAACACATTTCAAAAATTCAAATTCATAAAATTGATGAATTGGGAACACTGCAACACATTTTTTGTGTTGAAAAAAATTCACCAAAAGCAAGTGTAGTTCCACAAATCTATGAAACAATAATTTCAACTTCTCAAAAAAGAGAAACTAAATGGATAGTTGCAGAACAGTTGGGAACATTTGATGACAGATATGGTAAATGTGACAAACTACCTCATGCGGCGGTTGCAGCCCGTGTGAGTCTAAAAGAACCAAACAGGCTTTATAAACCCCTGACAAGCTTTTCAAAAAGCCCTACTCATTTTAATGGTGAAGCATTTTGTACGCTTCCTTTGCCTGGCCACACCGGACTACCAGTTCATGTCAATGCGAACTTTGAGGTAGATTCTTCTCGGAAAAACTTGTGGAAAGAAGATGGTCAGAGTCAAAAAATACACTGGAATGAATATTTGAAACAGACCATCATAGCTCCGCTGTATGCAGACCTTCTTCATTACCTTCGCCGTAGTTTTGAAGACAAACTAGATAGCAAGACAGAAATTGAAAAAGTACTCAAAGAATCTTACCTATGTTTTTTCCCTACTGCAACCAAGCATGTTCACCCAGACTGGCATGAGATGGTGCATGAAGTTTACAGATCAATCAAAAACAGGTGCCTTGATGTGATTCCGGTATTCAAGAGTTCTACACAAACAATTGCAGACAAACCTCTTAAAGAATATTATTTAGACTGGTGTAGCACCAAAGAAACTGAGCCAACTCGAGCACCTTATCTGGCATATAGTGAAAGTGAACAAATCAACATTATTTTGGAAGATACAGGAATGCGGTTGGTGCCTTTGAGCATGCAAAAGGTGTGGAGTAGCTTTAAATCAGCTGGAATAAATCTTTGTTGTGTGACTTCTTCAACTGTGCAGACATTCCTCAGAGCGCAGCCTCTCAATGATCCGTCTCAGACAGATGGACCGCTGCCTCTCCCCATATCTGAGACTCTGATCAAAGACGAGCAAAGATGCTCTAAGCTTCTGAGTTTTTGCCTAAAAGATCTACAAGTACACCGTAGAAACAACCCTAAGGTTCATGCTGCTGCAATTCATGGACTTCCACTTCTTCTTACTAAAGACAAAATTCTGAGAGTATTTGACTTCCACTCTCCCAAGCTTGCATCAGTATTTGAATCTTTGTTTTTTGACTTTGAATGCCAGTTTGTTGATTATACAACCACCTGTAATCACATTGACACCCTTGAAAAATGTGGCTTTGTCAAGATGTTGACAATTACTAATGCTGTAAACTACCTGAAGCCTTTAATTCGGCGCATGCTCCAAACATGTGAAGTTGATTCAGAAAGTGGATATTACACTCCAAGTACGAATATTGTGAGCTGGCTGGTGTTCCTTTGGAGATTCATAATCAGTCAGCTAAAATCTCCAAATCTGAACTGTGATACTGACAATCTAACCATGGCTGATGTCAGGCAACTCTACAGTGAGTGCTGCATTTTGCCTGTTGTTTGTCCGAGGCTGAACAATAAGACATATCTACGAACATTGAAAGAAATGCCCAGTGTCATTCCACTTGGTACTAATAATGTATCAAGCCTTCTGTTTAAACTTGGATTCATGAAACTAGACACTTCGTTCTTCCATGATAAATACACTTATTTACATTTTCAACAGGAACTTATGGACATCCATGATCCAAGTTCAGTTTTGGACCAACTGTACAACATTAAGAGTGCTGCGTTTTCACTGCTCTCGTCTACGGAATTGAATGGCCTTCAGATGTTTTTAAATGATGGGATTTCAAAAGCAGTGAATCAACAAACGTATCTCAAGAAGTTCAAATCCTTGCCTTTGTTTCAAACTGTCATTGGCGAAAGAGTAAGAATTGATGTTTCCAAACAAGTATATGTCCTAAATTTGACTCAGGCAAATTTGACAGAATTTCCGGATTTGCTGAGACTGCCTGACACCGCAGCAATTTTCCTCAAAAACACACCTGAAAACATGCGGCTTACGGACACTTTGAAAATCCAAACACTATCCGATTTGGACTTTTTTGTTCATTTCATTCTTCCCGTGGTCCATAAACTTACTGAGCCTCAGAGACTGAATTGTCTTAAACTCTTACTTTTAACACATTACAACCTTTCCAAGTACAAAGACAGAATCATCTCCACATTGCAACAGGTTCAACTCATTGGCAGTGCTCTCGGTCAGTTGGAAAGGGCTTCTTACTTCTTTGATGATGATGTTGAACTTTTCAGAGTGATGCTGCCAAATGATAGATTTGTACCTCAAACATTTTGGGATGAGTTTGGGGAAGGAAACACAACTCGTTTAAAAATGTTACTGAAGGAGCTTGGAATGAGGTATGACATTTGCGCTGATGACATCAAAAGATTTGCACATCAAGTCGAAAGTGAAGCCAAAAGGAAAGTGAAACCTCACAATCTGAAAAGGCAATCATCAGTTGTTTTTACAGAAGCCCTGCGATATGAGAGTACAGGCAAAGCCATTTTGAATGCCATAGCAAATGTAAAATTCCTTTTCCCTGTGAAAATTAAGACAGAGCTGTGTAACTACCACTCACCATTCACCCCTGAGAGCAATGCTGTTCAAATCAAAGGAGCTTTGATCGAAGATGAAGAAAGACATCAACAACTCATTTGGTCTTCAATGCCAATCATACATGTACCGTACAAGTCACAATACCTGCTGCAAATGCTTTGCAAAGCAGGGGCATTTGTAAAACCACCTCCAGAATATGTGACTACAAATATGAGCAACATATGTCAGGCCCCTTGTCAAAACGAGCAGATGATCAGAACACGGGCTACTGTGTTTAATATTTGTTACTCTTTCTTGCAAGCCAACCCCTTTAAAAGCCAGCCCCTGTATGGGCTTCCTGTTGTGCTCGTGGAAAATAACAAAAAACTTGCTAGGACTGAGGATGTATGTTTTGATCTTAATCACTACATGGACTTCAGACCTTATTTGTATAAAATCCCTGCGGAATTGATCATATACAAAGATTTCCTCATTAAAATTGGAGTAAATATGAAAGCAACTGCAGTTCAGTTTTGTAATGTTTTGGCATCTATCTACAGTGAGACTATTGGTAAACCAGACCTACAACCAAACCAACAAAAAACAGTGAGGCGTGCTGTTCAACAGATCTTTATCCTAATTAAACAGCACAAACAGTGCCTTGATGGCTTGAAGACGTTGTATCTTCCGGGGGTAAATGGAAAATTAATGGAATCTTGCAGACTCTACTACAATGACACACTTTTTGAAGCTCCTCGCTTAGAGCTCGCTTTACCAGAGGAATTTGTGTTGCTTGAGAAACTCAGTCAGTGTCATTTGAAAGCAGACGTTTATGAACATCATGAGCTGCTGAAACTGCTGCCTCAGAGACTTCAGCCACAAATGCTGTCACAAATCACTGAGGAGAAAGTAGTGGAGACTCAAATGGAGCTCTGCTGTGACAGGAACTGTGAGTTCAGTGGGTTCTTTAGAGAGCATTTGTCCTCCACAGCATTCAGACATGGCCTTATCTGTCTGATCCGAGCAGAGTCAGAGGGCAAGGTAACACAGGAAGAGGCTGAGAATATGTGCCACACCGCCTTTGGCAGGATACAGATCATCTGCTGTCAAAGTCTGCAAACTGAGCTTTGGCTGGAGAAGCAACCACTGCCCAATACTGCTGCAGAAACAGGAGTCTATGTCAAACAAGAGCCACACGGCTGCATCTTTTACTTACAGCACAGTGATATGGATCACATGAACATATTTGAAGTGTGTGGAACATTAGCTACAGCGATCAACCATCTGTTAGGGAACATACTTGGGCCATGCAAAATACTGGTCTGTTCACAACTCGTCATGTGTGAGAGTATTGAACAAGTTCAGAAGTTATTGGCGAAAAATCATATCCATGACAGTGTTGAAGCTGAAAATGTTCATCTCAATCCACCAGCACCGGGGACTGAGATCCCCGAAGAATGGCACGATGCCCTAGACATGAACATTCTGAATAACTTTGAGGAGGGGGAATATGTCGGCTACCATTCAAATGGGAAATACATCTATGCTGTGATTGTTGAGGAGCTTCCTGGAAATTCAGGACAATTCACACAAAGATACAAAATAGACATTGGCCACGAAGAGCCAATTGAGGTCAGTTTTCTTGACTTGTACCAATTCAAACGTGAAAAGCAACCAACAATTTCAACTTGTTTGGAGCTCGAGCTTGTAGAAGATGCAACACCTCATTCTTCCTCCCGTCAAAGTACAAGGTGCTCACCTGCCTCTGTTGACCAGGCCAAGAAAGAGATTGACAAATGCTTGAACGAGATTTGGACTCTGCCTAAGGAGGAACGGCAAAAAGCCATCAAGCGTCTGTACCTAAGATGGCATCCTGACAAAAACCCAGATTGTTCAGTGATTGCTGCAGAGGCCTTTAAGTATCTAAAGTATAGAATTGATGAACTTACAAATGGCAAACGAAAATCGACTGACTCCACATCTACTAGTTTCAAATCTACTGGCTCCAAATCTACTGGCTTCACATCTTCCAGCTCCAAAGCTACTGGCTCCAGTTCCAGGTCATCCTCATCATTTTCCGAAGCAAATTTCAATTTTAGAGACTGTTTCCATGAATGGGATGAAGAGGCAAGGCATCACAGAGCTAGCCGCGATAGATTTCACACTGGTCACAACTCTTACAATTTCTGGACCTTCAATGACAATATTCCACAATCGAAAAAAGGCGAGGCCAAACGCTGGTGTCGACAAGCACAATGTGATCTCAATGCAGCCTACAATGACGTTGGAAAAGGAAGCACTGAGTGGTGTCTATTTAAGGTTCATCAGGCTGTGGAAAAGAGCCTCATAGCTGCATCTTATCGAAACAATGGCAAGCAGCTAAACTGCAGTTCCATCTCAGCCATGGCCTCAAAAGTGTCCGGCTACAGCCCTCAGCTCAGTGGTCTGTCACAGCTAGTGAGAGATCTCATAGCTCTGGATGTGGACGCCAAAAAGACTCAGTATCCAAACTATCACTCTTTTCCAAACATTCCTAATGGACAGTTCAGATCGGCCAATGAAAGACGAGCACTGGACAAGGCCTCTGAAATCCTAACTTTAGTCGAAACCTATGTGAATCACTGAATCAAGTCAAGTTACTGAAGATTTTTTATTTTATTTTAAAAGATTTTAAAAAGATATTTTTATTTTATTTTATATAAGACTTTTATCATGATGTGCTTGATGTATTTTTGTTAAATACTGTTTTGAAAAAAAGGGGGAGAAAGTCTCACACTTTGCAATTTTTCTACCGTGCACTCTGATTGTGATAAGATTTGTTATATAAACACATGCAGGGATTTAGTCCTATGCCAGTACAAAATGTGCTGCCGAAAAAACGGTAACCTTTAAAATTGTGATTCTGATATAACTGCGATAAATTGCGCAATTTTGTAATGAAATGCATTTCATATTGTAACATAGAAATCTCCGGAATTATAATTTTGCACCGTAAAGAAAATGCCACAAAAGAAAAAGTGTATTTTTGTATAAAGTGAAAAAAAAGTGTTTACTTACTTAATGTCTGTATGTTATCTGCTCTTCATGCACATTTAGATAGTTATGTTCATTAAGATGTACCGTGTCATAGCTGAAACGTAATAATGCATACTATGAATACATTGTGTAGACAAAACTGTCTTCGTAGCATTGATTCATTTTGATTTAGAGAATGTCTTAATTCTGTTTTCTACTTATACTCCTTTTAACATAAGCACAGACAACAGTTCATCAGATACTCTCCTTTGAGACCAGTAAATCTGCACTGCTTATTGACAAGATAGTCTTATTAAATAAATGAATTTTACCACCTACCTGTTTGACTTTGAATATTCATTTACTGAGTAACATAAACATAGCGTAATCTGTTCATATTAATGATGATGAAAACAAAAAACACAAATTAAAAAGAACTACCTGACCATTTGGAACAGAATTAGGCCTCAGTGCACTCCTGAATTACAGTATCTGTTCACTGCTATCTAGTCATCTCTTGGCAATCGTAGATGTGTTATAATTATTATGAATGATTATTAAAAGTTATACCAAAAAAACCTTTCTTGTTATGACAGGAAAAACCTATACATTTAAATGTTCATACACACCATAACACATACATACCATAATATACCATGAAAGCCATACAAAAAAAAGAATGGCCTTCCATAATCTACACTAACCTCCTATCCAGCTTTAGAAAAACATATGAAATAAGTGATGCATAGTTTCAGTGATTATAAGAAATTTTATCCAAATTACTTTAGGATCGCGGAACCGTTTTCAGAGGCTCGTGGGCCTTTCCCTGGAAAAAAATATTTACTACTACTACAGATGTATAGAAACAAAAGATTTCTGCTTTGTGGACTCATTGAATGACTCATTGAATGAGTCCACAAAGCACAAATGAATACTGAATTTGATGGAAAATTTTACATAACATTTCATCGTCATGACGATGTGGAAACAGGAAGCGACCGTCCTCTCCTTGTACAGCTTAATTTTTTACCTTTTTCTGCAAACTGCATTTGTGGTTTCTGTGTTCCACATAGTTTTTCTGGATGCTTTTGTATGTCTTTGTGGAGGTTTGGTGCATTTGTTTATTTTGAGAGTCCAAATGTCCTGAAATAAGCAGGGTTTTTAAAGGCTAACAAAATGCTATCTTATCAGCTAAACCCATTTGAGACCTACAAAATTCTTCTTCTGAGACACTGAAGAGGCACCAAGAGCCCCCACATCTGCAGCACAGAGGAGGAACTACAGGAAACAAGGAAGGGACAAACGAGGAGATGGTGAAAGACTGTTGCAGAGCAGAGGAAACTGCAGGAAGAAGAGGAAGGAGGAGGTGGAGTATCACAACTGAACAGTATTTTATCTGCACTCTTTGCTTTTAATCTAAGGAAACAAATAATTGATTTACAGTTGTGCTCAAAGATTTACACACCCTGGAAGAATTTCAATTTCAAGAATTGCAATTTATAGTATGTAAACTTTTGGTCAGGGTCATTTTGGTACTTCCATTTTTCATTTTGATTTAAAAATAACAAACTCGGCGGTTTGATCATAAATGGGTTCACAAAACCACTAACTATGAGTGAAAAGAAGTTTTTGTTTCATCTATCATATTTAAAAATTATGTATGTAAACCTTTGAACACAACTGTATTGAATACAATTGATGTTTTATGGATTGATTGATTGATTGATTGATTGATTGATTGATTGATTGATTGATTGATTGATTGATTGATTGATTGATTGATTTTAATTGTTATTAATAATAATTATAATAAAAATAATAATAATAATCTCTTGGATTTATATAGCGCTTTTCAAGACAACCAAAGTGCAGGTGAATAAAGAGCACATTGTGCGTTCATCAGAAATTCTAAATATTAATACTTTTCATACAGTTCCAAATGTAGTGGAGTAGAGAGTACAGATTGGGTAAAATGGGTAAAATGTATTGGTATCTAAAACTCTACAGTACACTCAGGGTTTATACAGAAAGAAGCAAGTCAAATGTAATACTTTTAATGCACAAATAGCATATTTTAAAGCCACAAAGGCAGAATAATTCAGCGCATATTTCATTTCTGAAGATTTGCAAACATTTCATCAAACAGAGGGAAGAGATTTGGACAAACCTGACAACTTTTTAAACAAAACAATAAATCTCAGCCAAAACTGAATATGTTTAAGACTGTAATGTGGGTATTTGTTGATGAATAATACAGTATTGTTTTGAGAAGTGTCATAATTTCCCCCTAAATTTAGATTTAATGACAGCCAGAATCTAATTTAATGCTTTTGAATTACACATTACATTTTAGGCCTTGATATTTTCACAATTCATTTAATGACTTTTATACTTGTTTCTTTCCACCACTGTTGGATCGGGTCTTGTCTTGCAGCTCTGACTCTCACCGTCACCATCATTGCCACGGCACATCTAGTGCATATTTTACTGCTGGAAAAAAAAACATTGTCTTTGAACCAGCCTAAACCTTACGTTCCCACCAAATATTTATTTTATTAATCCTTATTGTCTCATTAGGGCAATTCCTTCCATGTTAGGCTCACAGAACTCTTCTGTGTGTAAAGAAATGAAGGCTACGTCTATGTGTGATTTTATGATTTAGACCAGGGGTCACCAACCTTATTTCAGCTGAGGGCTACTTTAAGAGCATTAAGTTGTTCGAGGGCTACCAGTTAAAAACAAATCCTAAAGACTTAAAACGTACACTGTTCACTTATAGGATATTGACCCCATATGATATAAAATTGCTTTATTTTACACTCATACCAAGTCACAAGAACCGAAATAACTGTAATTTTAAGAATTCGATTCAAGAAAATGAAGTGTTTTACACTTTTGAAAAAGTCCCAAGGGCTACTGGACATGCCCCAAAGGGCCCCTGGGGGCCCGCGGGCACCACGTTGGTGACCCCTGATCTAGACTCAGTCAGGCCAACAGCAGCGTTGACGCACAGATGCTTCACACAGCGATGCAACAGCTCCACCTTGTGGCCAGTCGACTGTATGGACTTCCAAATTATTATGCAAATGATGTTGTTCTCAGATTTTTTAAATTGTCAACTCAAATGAAAGTCAGCATAATTTTCAAGCCTTTAGCTGTTGGATCATTTGAATGTGATGAAAAAAACCTTCCAGTGATAAGTTTGTGTGTGTCAAAAATAAATATAATAAATAATTCAAAATCTACGGTTCCAAATGATTATTCACAGCAGCATTTCAAAACACTTTATAGGTTGTATTTAACTGAAAATGGTCATTTGTTGAATTCGCAGCTTTTTTGTACTTTACACACAAATGTAGGGTTGTTGTTTTTTAGCAAAATTAAAGCAAGAGCAAAACAAAAACTAAAAATAAATGAAACCCCAGCTCATTGTGAGTAGATTTATAATGACATATCTGTGCTTTCTTGAGTAACAATAATTGTTACTTTTCCCACTGTGTGCAAATATTCAAGCGGTGAATGTTTCATTTTGATTCATAAAATAGTTTGTCTTGTGCACCTTGTTCTTTAGAAGGATTTAGTTTTACTCTTTTTTATGCAATTTTCTTGGAAATACCTATTACATGGTTCACATGATTTTGTGTTTTTTTCCCCCACATCATTTATGGCGCCATTGAAAATAAAATGAATCAGACTTTTTCTGTTACTCAGTTACTCACAGTAGTGACATTTTCTCCGAGTAGGGGAGACTGGAACAGGGGGTTTTACTCCAATCAGGAACGAGCTACAGTTAAAAAATGAATACTGCACATGCTCAGTGAGGCCCCTCCTCCTTTTGCCACACTTTCAGTCACATGTGTGCTTTGCTTCACATGGAAACCAAATTCAAGATAAAAAAGTTTTTTTTTAAATGTCAATGGGTTTTTTATTGAATGTAAACTGTTTGAGATATGCTATATTTAGTAATATCATTAAAAACTGGAGTTTCTCAGCACCCAATTCATGTAGTTTGTTTTAGTCAATCTCAATGTGCAAAGCTAGCATGACAAGATTTAGCAAGCCGGGCAGTTTAGGGACAGTTGCAACAGGTTGTTGCAACTGTCCCCGTGTGTTGTTGGAACACACAGGGACAGTTGCAACAGGTTGTTGCAATTGATCAAAATCACTATTTAGAAGTATTATATTTTTGGGCGGGTTGGCTGTCCATACCCGGCAACCCTGTCACTCACTCACTCACTCACTCACTCACTCACTCACTCACTCACTCACTCACTCACTCACTCACTCACTCACTCACTCACTCACTCACTCACTCACTCACTCACTCACTCACTCACTCACTCACTCACTCACTCACTCACTCACTCACTCACTCACTCACTCACTCACAATCTTGTTCTTGAAAACCATTGCTGTTGCTTGGTTAGATGAAAAAACGATCCTAATACATGGCTTACTTCCACTTATCAGCCTCGTTCACACATGATCACTGTTCCTGTGGTCATGCAGGAATTAAAGCCCACTGCAGTTTGTTACAAGGAGCCAACTCACCATTTTTTGCCTCTTGTTTGTTCTCAAATAACCATTGTTGTTAGACCTTTGGGCAAATAAAAATGACAGCCAATTACAAGTTTCCATTTCAAAAATAAAGTCACTAATGTTTCTCTTTTCTGCTTATGGTGTTTTACTCTGCATTTTATGACAAATAAATGTGTTGCAACTGTCCCATATGATTGTTACAACTGTCCCATATGATTGTTACAACTGTCCCATATGATTGTTACAACTGTCCCCAGACGTGGGGGCAGTTGTAACATGTGCCAATGTGTGTTCAAATAGAATTGTTTAAAATTTCACCATCTCCACACATATTTCAACAATGCAGGTGTGTAGGTGACAGATATGGGTTTGTAGTGTTAAAATGTTATGTTTGCACCACACACAGTCCCTGAGAAACTGAAGTAAATGCAAAAAGTGTTGCAACTGACCCCGGTCTCCCCTACTGTCTTACTTGTACTGGGGTAATTGTTTAGGTCACTACTTTTTGCTTGAGTAAAATGATTTGTTCTTTAGAAGGATTTAGTTTTACTCTTTTTTATGCAATTTTCTTGGAAATACCTATTACATAGTTCACATGATTTTGTGTTTTTTTTCCCACACCATTTATGGCGCCATTGAAAATAAAATAAATCAGACTTTTTCTGTTACTCAGTTACTCACAGTAGTGACATTTTCTCCGAGTAGGGGAGACTGGAACAGGGTTTTTTTTACTCCAATCAGGAACGAGCTACAGTTAAAAAATGAATACTGCACATGCTCAGTGAGGCCCCTCCTCCTTTTGCCACACTTTCAGTCACATTTTTAAATGTCAATGGGTTTTGTTATTGAATGTAAACTGTTTGAGATACACTATATTTAGTAATATCATTAAAAACTGGAGTTTCTCAGCACCCAATTCATGTAGTTTGTTTTAGTCAATCTCAATGTGCAAAGCTAGCATGACAAGATTTAGCAACCCGGGCAGTTTAGGGACAGTTGCTCACTCACTCACTCACTCACTCACTCACTCACTCACTCACTCACTCACTCACTCACTACCTTCACTCACTCACTACCTTCACTCACTCACTCACTCACTCACTCACTCACTCACTCACTCACTCACTCACTACCTTCACTCACTCACTACCTTCACTCACTCACTCACTCACTCACTACCTTCACTCACTCACTCACTCACTCACAGTTTGTTACAAGGAGCCAACTCACAATTTTTTGCCTCTTGTTTGTTCTCAAATAACCATTGTTGTTAGACATTTGGGCAAATAAAAATGACAGCCAATTACAAGTTTCCATTTCAAAAATAAAGTCACTAATGTTTCTCTTTTCTGCTTATGGTGTTTTACTCTGCATTTTATGACAAATAAATGTGTTGCAACTGTCCCATATGATTGTTACAACTGTCCCATGTGATTGTTACAACTGTCCCATATGATTGTTACAACTGTCCCATATGATTGTTACAACTGTCCCATATGATTGTTACAACTGTCCCATATGATTGTTACAACTGTCCCATATGATTGTTACAACTGTCCCATATGATTGTTACAACTGTCCCATATGATTGTTACAACTGTCCCATATGATTGTTACATCTGTCCCATGTGATTGTTACAACTGTCCCATGTGATTGTTACAACTGTCCCATATGATTGTTACAACTGTCCCATATGATTGTTTCAACTGTCCCATGTGATTGTTACAACTGTCCCATGTGATTGTTACAACTGTCCCATATGATTGTTACAACTGTCCCATGTGATTGTTACAACTGTCCCATATGATTGTCACAACTGTCCCATATGATTGTTACAACTGTCCCATATGATTGTTACAACTGTCCCATATGATTGTTACATCTGTCCCATGTGATTGTTACAACTGTCCCATGTGATTGTTACAACTGTCCCATATGATTGTTACAACTGTCCCATATGATTGTTTCAACTGTCCCATGTGATTGTTACAACTGTCCCATGTGATTGTTACAACTGTCCCATATGATTGTTACAACTGTCCCATGTGATTGTTACAACTGTCCCATATGATTGTCACAACTGTCCCATATGATTGTTACAACTGTCCCATATGATTGTTACAACTGTCCCATATGATTGTTTCAACTGTCCCATGTGATTGTTACAACTGTCCCATGTGATTGTTACAACTGTCCCATATGATTGTTACAACTGTCCCATGTGATTGTTACAACTGTCCCATATGATTGTTACAACTGTCCCATATGATTGTTTCAACTGTCCCATATGATTGTTACAACTGTCCCCAGACGTGGGGGCAGTTGTAACATGTGCCAATGTGTGTTCAAATAGAATTTTTTTAAATTTCACCATCTCCACACATATTTCAACAATGCCCGTGTGTAGGTGACAGATATGGGTTTGCAGAGTTAAAATGTTATGTTTGCACCACACACAGTCCCTGAGAAACTGAAGTAACTGTCTTACTTGTACTGGGGTAATTGTTTGGGTCACTACTTTTTGCTTGTACTTGAGTAAAATGATTTAAAAGTTACGTTACTTTTTTTGGGTCGCTTTTTTCTTGCGTTTTCATCCTTGTTTACGTCTCTTTTGTCCTTTACTATTTTTGACGCTTTTTTCATGAAGCTTTTTATTTGGGTAAAGCCAAACTGGAGAAAACGTGGTCGGTTTAGGTGGGGGTTAAGAGGTTAAATAGTTAGCACATACACAGGAGTAGCTTAAATGTAACAACCCGCTTATGAAACTCATCAAACAGCCCTGGAGTAAATCTGGCTACACCCGTCACGGTTGGCACCTCCTAAACCGAAACCAAAAGCTGGTGTGAGCATTCGTTTTTGCACTAACGGAAGTACATCCTCTGTGTCTAAGTTTCGTTAAATGAAAAACGCGACGTAAGACGGAAAAACGAAACTTTAGCATCCCAGAGGAGCGCGTGCAGGGCTGTGATTGGCCCGCACTGTCGGTTTTACGAATCACGCGCTCTCATCCTCCGCTCATTTGGACCGAGGGCACGCGCAGGAGCTCAGGTACGAACTGTTAGCTTTAGCTTTCTCTGGGCTTAGCCTGAACTTCAGCATAGTTTCAATGGACTGTGTGGACTTTTGCTAAAACAACTTTTTTTTCGCACGCATGTTTAGTTTTTACAGTAGTCTGCCACTCCACTCCAGAGTTAAAAAAATAAATAAAATAAATAACGCTACTGTAAGTCTGTAAGTTCCTGCTTTATTTGCACGCAGTTTAAAAGCCCATTTAAACAATGCGTGTGACATTTACACAGAGGCAGGTATTAGAGTAGCTTTACCATAGAGTACTTTTGACTTCTACTTGAGTAAAATTACAATGAAGTATTTGCACTCTTACTTAAATTAAATAGTAAGAGTACAGATACTCAAGAGTATTTTTATGAGAGTAAAAATCATTGTTACTTTTCCCACTGTGAGTAAACATTTAAGCGGCAAATGTTTCATGTACGTAGTTTGTCTCGTGCACCTTTTTATGTCATTTTCTTGGATTTGATGATTTAAGGTTTTGTTAAATCAAATTTTTCCGCTCAAACAATTGCTCAAAGTACTCACAAGCAAGTGAGTACTTTTTTTGTACTTTTAATTGAGTAGCTTAATTGTTACATTTTACTTCCGCGTAAAATTATTTGAAAGCAACGCACGTCACTCTTACTTAAGTCAATATTTTGACTACTTTACCACCTCTGCATTTATAACACTTCTATAGTGGCTAATTTACTCGATGTCAAAATCTTAAAAAAAAACATTTATTAATCATGGCAAAATGACTGTAGTAAATATTGCAACTAGTCTCCACCTGCAAATTCTAGTTGTTTTTTTTGAGCGGTGCCCACAGAGGGAGTTTCCTCTGAGTTTCCTCTGACTGTGAGTCTGTGTTGCACCAACGATGAATCCAAGGTTAATCATAGAATTAAAGAGGATTGTAACTTGGCTGAAACATGGTTTAGACTTAAGAAGAACTGTTGCACCATATAATTCAGTCTCTGCTAAGAAAAACATTATCATATGATTATTGGCTTCTTTTATGAGAAAATAGTGGATGATCTGAAGCTCAAACACACACAGACGTCTCAGTTCTTTTTTTTTTTTTTGCATCCAGAGGAACGGCCTCACCACAGGAAGCAGAAACTGTTCACAACAAACCAGTGTGCGGTAGCTAGAAAAAAGTATCTTCTGTTTCACACTTTTTTTTATTATTTCCTCGTCTGTATTTTCTCATCTGTATTCGCTATTACAATACGTTTTGATTATTTTTCATGAGGGCACTGTTAGGGCTGCTCGATTATTGAAAAAATAATAATCACGATTATTTTTTGTCATAATTGAAATCACGATTATTCAAGCGATCATTTGTTGCCTTTAAAAAAAAGTATTTATTTTATTTATATATTTATTAATTTAAAAAAAACTATGCTGAATATTTTCTGTTTTCTGAACAGTCATAAAAGTACAAATGGTTTCAAGTTTGCCTCGATTAAGGACAGGTCTCTGTTTCACACCTGCCCCCTGCTGGCCAGCCCTCACACCTGCGCAAGGCCTGATGACATCATCACACAGCGCTGTTTGTTTTCATGTCAGACAAAAGCATGAGCCACGACACGTGAAATGTGAAGGAAAATAATCCCAGCGCCATAAAATAATGCAGGTTTTTTCTTTCTTCGATTATGCTAATTTTGTAATCATTTAGTGTAATAATCAAAATCGTAATTGAATTTCCATTAATTGCACAGCCCTAGGCACTGTTATCCTAATGATGAATAAATCTTCGCACGTTCATTAGGTCCATATTTTACTTGACTTTTCAATCAAACTTTTTATTCGTTTTGCGTTTGTCTCATTGTGAGTAACTTCCGACTTACTGGATCTGGAAAACTGTCACTCGAATGGAACGCAGCCGTTCAATCATTAGTTTAGAGTTGTTCTCAGATCTGGTTTAACCTGTCTTTAGTTTGGAAGGTTGGTAAACAGATGTTACAGTTGAAGAGAAAAAAAAAATCATTAAAGGAATAGGCCACCGTTTTTACATACTGAGATATGTTCTTACCTAAGCTTAGACAAGTTCATTTGTACCTGTCTGGTCTTCACCCGTGCCCTCAGTCACGTAAACACAGCGCAGACGGCGTTAGCATTTAGCCTCTCCCTCTCTCCTCTATAGCTCCAAAACAGGTCAGGATAGAAGCTACCAAGCTCTTCCACGTTTTCCCTATTTAAATATGGTTACGTGAAGTGTTCCACTACAAAGTATAATTACACAAAATTAAACAATGTGGATTTTCTAAGTGGATAAAAGGGGGAACTATATTGTAAGGAGTAATAATACCAGGAGTAGTTCGGCATCCGCACAGTAAAGTGAAGATATTACTGCGCGGATTTCGAACTACTCCTGGAATTATTTTTATCCGCTTAGAAAATCTACATTGATATCTTTAGATCTAAATTTTTGATGCCGTTGGTCACAATTTTAGCACATTTTCGTTTTTTTGGCTTTACCCAAATCTAAAAGCTTCTTGAAAAATAAAAAAGGGTGACAAAAATGCAACAAAAAAGCTACAAAAGACAAACAGAAAAGTGATGAAAAAGTGACAAAAAGCCGAACTGGAGAAAATGTGCTCAGTTAAGGCGGGGGTTAAGAGGTTAAAGGAAGTGGCTTGGTTAGGAGTCACTGAGTTCTTAATCCACAAAACAGATAAACATGTAACTCATTACTTTGTTTCTGTCTATTCATCACGTCTGTTTCTTCAGGTCGATCTTCAACAAATGGACGATGAGCACAAAAAGAAAGAAAAGGTAAGACAGCAGCAGCAGTTACAGCGTTTTATATTCATGTCCAGTAAATGTAAACTGTGATAAACACTTGTTTGTTCAGGACTCCCTTTGGGGCGACGGCTCCGCCCTTCATTGACTACCTTAAAGACATACTGCGGCGCTACCCAGACGGAGGACAGATTCTGAAGGTACACAAACCATTTCAGTGTGTGTGTGTGTGTGTGTGTGTGTGTGTGTGTGTGTGTGGGGGGGGGGGGGGGGGGGGGGGGGCTATATATCAATTTCAATTTCAATCATAATTTGTTTTGTTATTTGTAACATTTTTAAGGGTTTTGAAGCACTTTACATCCTTATCTTTTTAAGTGTTGCACAACGCAAACTCTGAGGATCAAATTATTTTACAGTTGACGATCTTGTGGGTGGGGCAGGGGTGTGCTGATGGTGGGACGGGGTGCTCTGCCAATTACATGTAGAGGAAACAGTGGCTATGTTTACATGGACAGTGAAATCAGATAACTGGAGTAATCAGATAACCCAATAACCCATGAACTTTAGAAATCTGATAATCCAAAACTCTTTTTAGAGCAACAGAAGTATCTTCCCACATGTTTGCGCCTCCATATTTGAACTTGAGTCTTTTGGCTCCATGTGGCGTTGCCTCCTGAGCATGAGCCCAGTGGAGACAGCACAGGTTTAGAAACTCAAAGGTCCAGAGTTCAAACCATTCTGTTTACTCGTAATGGTTGTGTTCTCAGCAAAATTAAATACAAATAGCACAAACTGCGCTTTAACCTTTAATACGGATGTAAGGGAAGAGCTGTAGAGACAATGTAGTAAATATTTCAAGCTGTGACTCAAACTCACAACTCTGAGGATGGAGCAATACTCTGCATATGTGCAGCAGCTCTAACCACTCGACTATCGGCTGAACGCTGTGCTTTCACTTTAAACAAAGCTGGGATGTATTTCATGGATCACTTTTTGAGTTTATACACAAATGCAAAAGATCAGAAAGAACTCAGATTACGTCTTTATACGTCTCTTCAATAATCCGAGTACTGCAGAATTCAGTTTAGGATGAGATTTTGGTCTCCATGGAAACATAGCCACTTCCATAAATAATCTTCCACATACATCCCTCTTAGTGGGGTGGCCCCTGGGGACCCCTCGACACGCCACTGTCCTGTTGACAATCACAGATGCAAACTCAAGCTCCATTGTATTTATCTTTGTCAACATCAGCAGTCACAGAGCAAGATCTCATTTACTTGGCTTGATTCTAGAGTAAGGTGAATGATTAATGAGAAGAGTCACTTTGCGATTGCCATAATTATTGAATCATTGAACATTGATTTCACATCGTCCAAATTGATCACAGGCCTTCATTCTGGGAAAAATCATATCTTTGTATTGTTTGATGCATTGTGCATTGTAGCAGAAGCATATCGTCTCTAACCCTATAATCTAATCTTGTTTTGAAACTATTTCTGTTCAACTCCAGGAGCTGATTCAAAATGCGGACGATGCCGGCGCCACAGAAGTGGTTTTCATTCATGACGACAGAAGCTACGGGACAGAAAACCTCTGGGCTGAAGACCTGGCTCAGTATCAAGGTACACAAAGACAAACAGGACTGTCATTGTGCGCTCATTTGTTCTTCACAACCATTCCACTCATTATATACTTTAGTTTGTAGTGTAGTGTAAAGCCTGTTAAAAGACTCTAAGCCTTTCCTTAACGCCATGGGTGTGGGTAACCGTGTCGTCAGCGTTCATTTGAATCGGGATATTGCAAAATGTGGGGAGGTCCTTAATGTAGATAGAAAATAATAACGGTGCAAGAGTGGATCCTTGAGGCAGACCAGTGGTTAGACTAAGGGCTGTAGACTGGTGGGACTAGACTCTGACATGTTGAGAGCGATTTGCCGGATACGATTTAATCCAATTGATTGTGTCAGGGGAAAGATTGTGTACAAAAATGGCGTATGTGTAGGTGTATTTGCGATATACACCAGAGTGCGCGTCATTTGAATGAAACGGCCAAAAATATACATGTATCAGGAGGCCTCACCCACGGGTTTTACGGCATGCACGCACGAAGCACGGCAAAAAAGAACATTTCTCCAACCAGGAAATGATAAAGAGTTGCTTTTAACACAGCAAATGTGATATTTTTGTGCACGAGGAAAAATTAAGAATCTGTCAGTAACCCACATTCACCGTATGGCCAATCCAAGATCACATTTACTAACACAAAAAGAGGGGGGAAAAAGAAATAGGCTAATAATAAAAAATGTTTGAAAGCAGGAAACGTGAGTGCTTCTGAGGGTCTGTGTAGTAGTGGAAGGCCAACAAACAGGTGTTGTTCCAAGACTGGGCCAGTGTTGCAATAATAAGGAAAACATGACTAGATTAAGGCTGTGTAGAGCTAGTGCAGGAGGTGGAGTAGCCTAATCAAAAGGGCCAAACAAGTCTGAGGCACTCTGTTGTATGAAAAATGATTAAAAGTCCTTTAATGGAAGATGGACAGCCAACACAACGTCTTCATCAGTCTTCAGAATTAGTACCAGGTGTGTCCCTTTTAAAATGAGATCACATGATCAGAGGTCACATGTGATCAGAAAACACATGACCAAAAAATGTTTCAGACAAATATACACACAATATAAACAATGAATATGTACACAATATATTCACAGTGTATGGAGAGAAATTTAAAAAGAGCAATATTCAGGAGATCAAGATGAATGATTGAGGCACCAACTGTACATCGCTGTGTGGAGCGAGCAGTGTATAACAGTAAACAGTAAAAAAAAAAGTTACTCATTCCACAGTGAATAAATAAGTGGCAAAAGCATCAAGTTTGTGTTTCAGGAACTTAATTCTGCAGAAAAAACTCTTGTTTTTTTCTGTCATTTCCTTTGGAAATACTGGGATTTTAACATGATTTTATGTTTGGTTTCTCATCATTTATGTCACGACTCAATCGTAAATCAGACTTTTACGCTGAAACAGTAACTCTGTACTCACAGGTACTTTTACTCTTACTCAAATCATTATGTTGGTCCCTGCTTTTTACTTCTTACTAAAATAATTTAAAAATAATATTACTCTGATATGACTAGCCCTGACTAGTCGTCAATAAATCCTTTCCAAATTCAAAGCCTCAGCCTTTCACAGAACCGACACCACTTGACTCATTTGATCCAGTGCAGCACTCGCTACCTCTTTTTCTAATACTACTCTTACTTGAGTAAATATTTTAGCTACTTTACCCACCTCTGCTGAAGTGATCATTTAAAGGAGCTATATCATGCTATTTTAGCCATTCCAAAGTTAAGTATAGGCATTTATATGATATATTGTACCTCTACCATTATGGAGCACTCATTTTTGTGATAAATATAAGTGTTTTCTGGAGGTATTTTTCGAACCCGGAAGACACAACGCTTCGATTCAGTTAACTCCGCCCCCTCTCTCCGCGCATACAACTTTACCGTAATATAAATAAACAACAATAAGTGAAGTCACTTCACGATGCAGTTATACGGAGTTGACATCTGTAACACAGCTTCATAAATGGCTAACACACATGCTAATATGCTAACACACAAGCTAACCCGCGTTTGGACTGACTCACCCTCTGCTCCATCTCTGTTTACATTATGGGACTCGCGTTGGTTATAAAAGTTAATCCACTTTGGTTCTGGCGAAGGTTCACCAAACATCCATCAGAGACAGTCACAGAAAAACAATATTTTGGCTGATAGTCGCTGAATCCCGGAGAAAAAAACAGCTAGACGAGTGGCCTCTTCTTGAAAAGGGTTGAATATAAACTCCTCGTCCTCGTAGCCAAACGCGCTTCTTTTTCTCCGTGACATGATCGTTAGGTAAGAATGAAGAACAGGTGTGTCAGAGTAGGTAACGAGCTCCACCTTCACAGCTGCAGCGCAAACATGACTGATCTGTTCAGACGCGATGTGTTTGTTTTGGCCACAGCTGACCTGGAAGCACTTCAGGCACTTCCTTTTTTTTTTTTTTTTTTTTTTTTTTTTTTTTACTTTTTGTTTCTTTCTTACGACAGAAATAATGAAAACGCTGTTTTACAAATTAAAATCAGGCCGTAAGCATAGAATTAAGACATTACATTACAGACGTCGAGCACTTCCGTTCCGCTGTTACGACACAACTGAACACTCAGTCGTTCACGAGGAGAGGGAGGAGCAGCTGCTCAGAGAGCAGGATTCAGGAGGATTACTGAGAGCTGCGTGAATGAAGCCACAAGCCACTCTGGGGGTGTTTTTGATAAGGAAATAGCATAACAACATGGCTAAAATCACCAAAAAGTCGATTTTGCATGATATAGGACCTTTAACACACCACAAATGTCGTTATTCAAATACAGAGCTGAATGCCGCCCTCTAGTGTCATTCATTTTAGACATTGTTTTATCGTCATCTTATTGTAGCGGAGCAGAAAAGTGTTTACTTTCTGAATCAAGTGCCAAAATTAGTATGAATCCTCATCATTATTAGTTTGCTAAAAGAATCAATATAGTAAACATTTGTTTTTCCCATTTTCCTGATTTTCCTGATAAAATATTTGTGTGAGAAATTGGAAAAACAAAAACAAGACTATTCCATAATTTTCCACATTAAGAGTTCTTTGGGTCCTGGGACTCAATCGGACCAGTTTGAAACTAAAGATTTTGATCTACTAAACAGGAGTAAACTGAAAATAAAATTACTAGTTTTAATCAGGGAGCAAAAAGAATATTGGATGTGTGTCAGTGACACCTGATGTATAGGTATAGGTAATATTAAGCCAATATTCCATATTTTTGCTTTGTAATGGGCTTTCCTGAAAGTCCTAGCAGGCAACATTTTTGCCAGATTTAGCACCTGTGTTACAAAGTGCAATAGCCTTAATATGCATTAAGTCTAAGAAGGAGAACCCCAACACTTCAACATATGACACTTATCATGACATTGCATATTTCTGTATTTTACCTTATATTTATGTTAATATAAAACAATTCATGTGTTCTCTTTTGTGTACAGGCCCAGCCCTGTACGCCTACAACAATGCCCAGTTTACAGATGCAGACTGGGAAGGGATCCAGAGTGTGGCCAGGAGTGTCAAGCGCGGAGACCCCAACAAAGTGGGCCGTTTTGGGCTCGGCTTCAACTCTGTGTACCACATAACAGGTAACTCCTCAGTGACATTTATTAGTATTTACTGACAAGTATTTTACTGTATTTAAAGGGGTTAGATGCAAGTTTGTGATTTTATACTCACTACTGCCATCTCAGGCCTTATGCGTAACTGCAGCTTCTATATTAAGCTCGTGCATGACGGCACTTCGGACCCGAATGAACACCTTTGATGACAGTGCTGGATTTTAGAGGCAGTTTTGGCGAATAGGTCTGAGCTCATTCTACACATTAGGACATTTGTGGAACATCTAGGGGGAGGAAAATACATTGTTTTAACATTTTTAAACTCCGTATAGTACCTTTAGAGACACTCTCACAGTAGTATATGACCGATAGATGTATCCAATTTTTTTTTACCAATTTGGGAAAAATGTCTGTCACCTGAAATAAATCAATAAAAGTAATGTCGGGATAGTGCACTCAGCGACACTGCTGCGGTGAATAAGTTGGACCACGGCTATCAGCCAATCAGAAGTGAGTAGGTGCTGTGAGAGGGGGGCATTGGGCTCTTGGCTAAAAACATTTACGTTTGATGCTAAAGCGAGCGACCGCTATATATGTTTGTGTGGACTGGACTCATTGGCTGAATCCGAAAGCAGTAAATTGGTGAAAGGTCTTACACCAAACCGGATGTGCGTCAGCGTCCGCCATGATAAGAAGCCTCCGAATAGTGCAGTCAGTTAGGAAGGACTTAGGGAAAGGAGCCTGTGTGCTAACTGGTGGTGGTTCCTTACCAGCAATTAGGAGCTACGTGCCATCCAATAAGCCACCAATCCCCCACCCTCGAGGGATTCATGTGCAACCACTGTTGATTGACAAGCGCACATTTATTAATAATAATAATAATAATAATAAAAAGATTCTGCACAAGCCAAACTTTATAAAGTGACAAAATACAAGTTCGCGTCACCACAGCTCAGTCACATGTCACTGTTTTAAAGAACCGCCTCAGAACGGCCTAAATGAAGGCAGTTTGTGCTTTTGCTTTCATTTAGGAGAAACTTAAACCCACATGGATCATGTGCATACATTGCGGATGAAAAGATGAAAGTTTAGAAATCTCTTGATATTTCTGTTTTATTACTGCTGCCTAAAATAATACACACGTATTTTCGGTTGGTACAATAAACTACAGTAATTTCCCTTCAACTATAAACGTGGAAATGTGAACACTTTGTAAATTCTATTAATTGCCCATGAAACAGAACATTACAGTGTATAGATAAGCCTGAATATAGATTATTAAAGATTAAACATAACATTAGCAGATTTTAACATTAGAATAAATAAAAGACCATTGTGATCTCTCAAAATGCACCCAGAGAAAACCTCTCCAATTTCCAATCCTACATAATTCTTATTTTGAGCAAATTATCCATATTAGACAACAGAGAAAGGACCAGCTGAAAATATTATTCATCATTTAAAATGCACCAGAATGCAGGAAATATCATATGAATCCCTAAATATCTCTCCCCCCTAGTTATTCATTGTATTTCGGAGTGTCTCTGTGTCTGAAGACTTATGTTTTGTTACTATTCACCTTTTTTCCGCCCACTTTTGCCACTTTTTGCTTTGTCTCTGCACTTCCGGTGTACAGACACTTCCAGTCGAGCGCAAAGCCCGTTCATTTAAACAGAGAACAAGGGAGAATATTCTCCTCTCAAATCTGATGTTTAGTCGATTGATTTGTGTAACATGTCCAATGTTCATTTACACCAACATGTCGACACTGCACCGTTTCTCTGCGCGGCCGAAAAACTGCTTTGTTTTCTTATAGTGACTGATTTTATCTGGACTTCTCCAGTCCCATGTTAACAGATAGGAGAAAAGAGCATGGCGGCGCCCACGCGAACTTCCAGAATAAGGTGAATCGGAAGAGCATATAAGGGAAACGCCGGTGCGAAAATATGTGTGCACTCTGCTGCCCCGCATTGATGTAGTGATAGCACGGTTGAAAATAAAAAATTGAGTCAGATGAAAATGTTTTGCTTGAAAGTGGCGCTACATGTCCGAAGAAGCAAGGACACCTGCACCGGAGCTGGAAGCTGTAAAGCAACTTTTCTAGTGCTAGATCAACGAGCATTAAACAATTATCTGAACAAAATAAGCGAGAGCAGCCTGTTCAGAACTTGGCCCTGAATGTGGAGGAAAGAAAGAAATTGGTCATTGAACTGTGCAGGCGTAGTAGATGCTATGGAGGCAAATTTACTCTGGCGACAGGAGCGAGTAATCCCTGCGATAGAAGCGAGTGAACCCCAAATATTCAAGTGAGAAACGCCTGGTGTTTGGTGTGGCATAATAATTAAGCCTAGATACGGCAAGTGAATAGGAAAAAAATAAATAAATACGTAGAGACATTAATTGGCTTGTTACCATAGATATAATATAATAAAGATGAGTGCGTCCCATTCAACCCCATTCATTGAAAAAGGTCGCTCTGTCTTCTCCTACGCAGCCTGTTCCTTAAAAGGGCAAAAAGGCGGGGAGCCCTGCGCTCGTGGGGCGGGTGGAGCCTCCAGAACTCCAGAGCTTGATTGACAGGCTCCAGTCAATGCACTGAAAATGCTTCCAAATTTCGGGCTGATAAACAAAAACTAGCGTAAATATTATTTCACCCAGCGTGGTCACATGAGTCACAGCGATTTTTAGAAAAAGAAAAAACTCTTTGGAGCCAGGCTTTTAAGCTGTTCTTGGGATGTTTGAAGTCCCATTCAAATCAATGATCCCAAGTGTCTCTTGGAGTCGACCCTGGCCACCAGGGGGTGGTATTACAACAATGTCAGCTCCTCGCCATAAGGACCATACAGAAGCATGTTCCTCGCCCATTGCTCGTTACACAAAGTGGCTATGCTAGTTCCTCTGACCGGAAGTTGTGAGCACCAGTATTTCCTGTTCTATTAATTTACTTTAGCTTGGACTCGTTTGAATAATCTTACTTTCAAAATTGTATGTGGTGGACACAGTTTGTAGTAGATGATCACTCAACTTCATTTAGGATGTAAACACTTCAGCGGAGGAAACGTCTTAAAGTTTGTCTTTAAAGCTAAAGGGTAACATAATAATAATGAATTAAATAAAAAAAAACATACAAAATAAAAATACATTAAAACTATAGACAATACAAGACCATTTCTTTGTACTTTCTGCTGATTTTAAATACATAATTCATCAAAATATAATTCCATTTTTTTTTTTATCTTTTAGACAAACTTGCAGAGATTTATAAACACAGATGTCTCTGGCTAAAGTATTTGCATCCAAAATCAAGTTTTTAAGACGCAATAAAAGTAGGGATGCAACGATTCACTTCAATTCGATACGTATTTGGTATGATGGTCACAATTTCGATTCGATTCGATACATTTAAAGAAAAACGAAGTAACTTGTTTACCTTAATAAATCCATTCCGTAGTAATACAAGTGTTAATGGAATGATTGGAGGGTCTTTCATCTCCCACTTCAAACCACCCTTGCAAAGAAGAAGCTAACAGGCTAACAGGCAAAGCTAACTGCGGGCTAGCGCTACTTTAGCAGTGTTTACAGCAGTGTTTACAGCAGTGTTTACAGCAGAGATAAAAATATTCAAGTGCTTAACTCTTTTGAAAACACTGTTTTTAAGCTTAGTTTTAGTTTGCTTTGTTTGAGTTGCTTACATTCTTATTTTCTTTTAGAATTGACATCATTACACAGTAATGGAAACTCAAAAGGAGTCGGCTGAAACAAGTGCAGAAGGTCCTGTTAGTGTCCATCTCAGTCTCCTGACCTCAATATCATTGAATCACTGTTGGGAGATCTATATGCGCTGTTCATGTGAGACAGCCCAGGAACTTATAGGATCTGGAGGCTTTTTGCCAAGAAGAATGGGCCGCTTTACCATCATAGAACCTCATCCACAACTACCACAAAATACTCCAAGCTGTCATTGCTAAAGGGCAATATACGGTTTTAAAGGAATAGGCCACCGTTTTCCATACTGAGATATGTTCTTACCTGATCTTAGACGATTTGATGTGTACCTGTCTGGTCTTTGCGTGTGCGCTCAGTCATGCAAAAAGACCAAAGATGTTGTTCCTCTCCTCTTCTCCTGAGGTGCAAAGGTGGCGTTATCTTGTTGCTTGCTGAAATGGCGTCTGCAGGAGCTAATGCTACAAACAACAGCTAGCTAGTGCACATGTGTGGCTCCCTCCGTCTTCAGGCAGATCACAGAGGGGAGAGGAGGTCCTCTCACAGGTCTACATGGAGTGGGCTGTGTTTCTCAGTGAGAGTGCGCAGGGAATGGCTGAAAATAGTATTTGCAGGCCGCGGCACATCAACCAAATTTCTTCACATTATATAGAATATATTTACATATTGAATCGAAGAGGATGTATTAAATAATTTGTTGCCGCCACATGTTTAGAAAATATGATGATTTAAACGGGTCGAAGCTAATCTCCATAGTAAATGAATAGGACATTTAAGGGACTATACGGAGTCAAAAATGTCAAAATTAAGTATTTTCCTCCCCCTACATGTTCCAACAATGTCCTAATGTGTAGAATGAGCCCAGACCTGTTCACCACAACTGCCTCTAAAATCCTGCACTGTCACGAAAAAAGGTGTTAATTCGGGTCTGAATTGCCGTCATGCACGAGCTTAATAAAGAAGCTGCAGTTACACGTATGACCTGAGGTGGCAGTATTGAGTATGAAATGGCCAACTTGCATCTAGCCCCTTTAAGTACGGACGCTCGCAACTTAGCAGAACTAGCACTGGAAAATCATGCCACAGGCCAATTTTCCTATAGAGGTACATAGAAAAAATAGTATTACAAACCGTATCTTTATTTATTTTTTTTACTAAATTTTTTCATTTTTTTTTTTTTAATTACATATATTTCCAGGGACATCTGCAATAGATTCTTGTTTCTAGGTGAAAGTTTTCACCCTATGAGCAAACTGGCCTGTTCGTTAAGAATATTTCATAGTACATTCAGAATAGCTTGGGTCTTGTAGGTGTCTGCCATGCCAAGTCATGCTTGGTCACAGATAGAACCTAAGACTATTAATTCATTTTTTTTTCCTCAGATGTGACAAGTATATTCAGTGCGGGTCACCTGGGTATGATGGACCCTCAGGAGAAAATATTTGGTGAACAAAAAGGAGGTTTCCGTTGGTCTTTGGAAGAAGAAGACGACAGAGAAGCACTAACAACCATGATTGACCAGTTTCAACCTTTTAGGGACATTGTGTCACTCGTAAGTGGACAAGAGTGGTCCAGAGTTGTCCAGGAAGATCATAATTTCAATGGGACCCTTTTCAGATTCCCCCTTCGCTCAGAGAAATCAGAAATATCAGACAACCTTTATAGTTACGAGAAAGTTGTTGAGCTTTTTGATAGCTTCATTGCTGATGCAGAACTCAGCCTTCTCTTCTTGAAAAACGTCTCGTCAGTTTCTCTTATACACATTGATGCTCTTGGCTCTGTCAGCACTAGACTGCAAGTGAAATCCACCACTTCACAAGACGTCAATTTAAAGTCCTACGATGGTGTCACTGAAGGATTAACACAAATCAAAACCATTACTCTCGACTCTGAAGAGTCCAGAGAAACAAAATGGCTTGTGACATCTTGCACTATGAAAGAAGGAAACGTGGACGAGCTCGACTACCTTGCAGAGAAGTTGAAGTTCCTTCCGAGGGTTGACCTGGCCTTTCCTTGTGATGATGTCCACACAGACTGTAGTAAGAGTAGACTGTGCTGCTTTCTCCCACTTCCAAACAATGACTCAAATAAGACAGGACTCCCCGTTTATGTCAACGCATACTTTGGCCTCACAGACAACAGACGACACATCAAGTGGCTCGAAGAAGACCAGAGGAATGACGAACATGCCATCTGGAACGAAAAGCTCATCAAAGAGGTTCTTCCAAAAACATATCTCACAATCATTCGAGATGCGATCAGACTGGTCCAAGACAACATCCTGCTGGTTAATTCCATCTACAATCTCTGGCCGGATATTTCCCAAGTGCAGCACAAAGAGAAATGGTATGAGGTTGCCATGGATGTCCTCAGTCAGTTATTTAGTCAGGATATAGCAGTTCTCTCCTTGGCCAAAGATGAGAGACAGTTCATCACACTGAAGAAAGCAGTGCTTCCATGTAACGGACCAACGACAAGTGAGACATTGTCAGCCATTAGAAGAATCCTGGTGTCCTGTGACGTCAACCTGGTGACTTTATCAGACAGTGTAGCAAGAGCCATAAAGGATGTGTATCCAGACTATAGCTCACTGACTCATGTGACTCCAGCCTTCCTGAGAAACAAACTTCGAAGCTCTGGTATGAAGGACATCTCAGATGCTGACAGACTCGCTCTGTTGGAGTTTGTCTTGAGTGACAAACAGTACAGTGAACTCCATGGTCTTCAGCTGCTGCCCCGCAGTGATGGTTCCTTCAGATCCTTTACAGACAGAGAGGAAGACACTGTCTTAATCGACAACAAGGAATTTCCAAGGTACATGCACTGTTTTTTGTGTCATAGCATTATCTGGCACAGATTTGAAATCACCAGTTATACTATGTGACTTTGTTGTCTTATATGCTATAAATCTAATGCTGTAAGAGTATTTCATGAACTAAAATGCAAACACTGACATTCGCTAGTGGCCCGAATTATTTCATTATTTGTGGTGACCCAGTCATGTCCCAGCCCTGATAAAATGATGATTAAAACTAAGAGATTTCAAATCAGATATTTGGAATCGATACCTGATCTCTTTTCTTATCTATTTTTTCCTGGATTGGCTCTGATATCAGATCGAGTATCAGTAAAATAGAACAGAGACAGGTTTTTGCTATCAATATCCTTTGAATTCTACATTTTAAAAAGAACATTTTTGTTTGTGCAGAACTTTGCTTCCATTCTGTCAAAACCTCTTCCTACAAGACGGCCTCACCTCTGACTGTGTAAACCATTTGAGACAACTCGCACCAAAAAGTAAGAGCACTTTCTGACCTGCTATGTACAAAATCTATATCTAAATTATCCTTACCAACTTGTTGATATTTATCTTTTTGCAGATCTCTACATGGTCACTAACATTGATGCAGACCAGGTGGTGACATTCACTAAAAGCCATTTGCCGGACGACTGGAAGAAGACAGAGAATAAACTTGTGACATGGGACGTGAGCAGTGGTCAGCATCCTCCACTGAACTGGTTACAAGAGTTCTGGAGATTTCTCAACTGTCACTTTACGGAGCTAAGTGGTTTAATCGGACTGCCCTTAATACCGGTGAACACAGTGTCCAGTAGCCAACCAGTCAAACTTGCTAAAATACAACGAAATCCAACTTTGATTTTTGACAAAAGTAAGAAGGTGGTAATGCCAGATAGTATCACTCAGCTGGTAAACAAAGTTGGTGGGACAGTAGTAAAAGAAAATCCTTGGCTAAGACATGAAGATCTAGATTCCTATGTCCTGAGCCCATCCCCAAAACATGTTCTGCAAGTGTTTGTAAATTTACAATCCCAGCAGGTCATCAAAGAGCTGAGGTCTGTTTCTAAAAGTACTTTAGAGGAGCTAAAAGATTACATCTCTCACCTTGATTCTCTCTCAAAGTGCGAGACAGAATTCCTCTTGCACTTGCCTTTGTTCCAAACCATGACAGGAGAGTATACCACCGCCCATTCCAAACAAGCTGTGCTAATGATATCTGGACTCAGGATCCCAACAGATGTGACAATGCTCGGTTCAGTGATTAAATGTGCCACTGAGGCAGATCGCAGACTTCTTCAGCTACTCAAAATCCACCTCTTGGACACGGCACAAGCAGCCAGCCTTCTCATCAACAGTGTAGAGAGTAGAGCATGCACCAAAGCAGAGACTGAAAAAATCATGACATGGATCTTAGACCACGGAAATATTCTTTTCTATCAAAATCCACACTTAAAAACACAATGTGTAAATTTGCCTTTTATCGAAATAAACATGAAGTTAAAGAAGGCCTCCAGTCTGTATGACCCAAGAGTTCATGCTTTTAAAGTTCTCTTTGAGAAGGATTATTTCCCACCAGCTGTGTTCACAAAGACTCCACAGATGCTCGCGAGCTTGATCGATCTCGGGTTAATTCATAAAGAAAAGGATGTGCCTCCTGAACACTTGCTGCATGCAGCTACACTGGTGGAGAATCTTACTAGAGCCAGTCCTGAAGAGGCTCGCAAAAGAGCTCAAGTTTTTCTGAAAGTCTTGGATGCCAATGATTTACTGAAGAACTTTGCTAATGACCAGCTTGAGAAACTCAAAAGGCTTAAATGGGTGCCAGTGACTAAACAAAATGACTCCATGAAAAGTGGCTTCTTCTGCCCAGAAGAAATGAGGCACAGCATGTATGAAGACATAGTTGGATATGTGATGCCCCTGGAGGGAATGTTCAGTGAAAACATTTGCAGCAAACTTGGTTTTAAACGACCACCTCCACCTGAAAAAGTAGTGGCAAATCTATTAGCCCTGATTTCTAAAGTGAAGAAAATGACTACTCCTGACACAAATGTGGATTTTAAAAGAAAGTTGCGAAGCATTTATGAACATATGCAAAAGTCAGTAAGTGAATATACTGCACTAATCAGCAAAGACACCAAATGGCTCTGGAATCGCAGTCAGTTTGTTGCTCCAAAGGAACTGGTTCTAAACTATCCCAGTAACCTTGACCTGAGCTCTCATGTTGGAAAAGTCGCAGATGAATTTCTTCCCTACAAAAGTTTGTTCCAGGAGTTTGGTCTCAGAGAAGAACTGACAGATGAAGAAATTATTGACTTACTTTCCAAAATAAAGCAAACCATTGAAAGCAGAGAAGCAGTAGCAACATCGTCCGAGGTTAAAGTATCTATTGACATTCTGAACTGGATTTGGAGAGAAAAGAAGGATTTTCCAGATGATATTCCAGTGCCGGTCATTGTACAACCTGGACAATATACACTGAAATCAAAGTCTGAGACTGTGTTCTGTGACTTGAGCAAAAATGGCTTGAAGGAACTAGAGTGTAGCCAAGATGAAATGCATGTTGTTCATGAGGAGATGCCAATCACAACAGCAGAGTGGTTAGACATTCAACTGCTGAGTACCTATATTCTGGATCCGAAGGAAGTGGGAATCGAACAATGTGGGCAAACAGAACCAATAACAACTCGAATTAAAAACATTCTCAAAGAGTATGATGAAGAAAGTGATATCTTTAAAGAGATTATTCAAAATGCTGAAGATGCTGGAGCAGACACCTGTAAGTTCTTGCTGGATTTCAGAGTTCACAAAGATGACCTTGAAAGTCTCATCGACCCAAACATGAAGCTGTGCCAGGGGCCCTGTGTTTGGGCGTTCAATAATGAACAGTTTTCACAGAATGACTGGGACAATATCGTGAGAGTGGGCTCCGCCTCTAAGGAGAACAAGGTTGAAAAGATAGGCATGTTTGGACTTGGGTTCAACACAGTGTATCATGTCACAGACATTCCCTCCATCCTCAGCGGGAACACTCTCCTCATACTAGATCCCAATGCAACCCATTTAAAAAAACGCATCAAGAACAAATCAAATCCAGGCATCAAGCTGGACCTCACTCAGAAGAGACTTTTTCATTGGTTTTCTGGTCAGTTCACACCTTATGAAGGTGTTTTTAATTGTAGTTTCTCTGGTCAAACTTCTCAGAACTATCCAGGCACCCTGATTAAATTACCATTCAGAACTGAAGAAGAGTCGCGGTCATCTGAAATAAGTTCTAAAGTTTATTATAAACAAGATATTATAACCTTCCAAAGACACTTTACCAAGGACTCACAATCACACCTAATTTTTCTCAAAAATGTCAAAACAGTCTCTCTAGAAACTGCCCCAAATATTGCTTCAACTCCATTGAAACATGGAGATATTGAAGACATTTTCACAGTCTCAAAAAGCACACTATGTAGCAGAGATATTCAAGAAGAAGGTTTTCTTTCAAAGCAAAACCATGCTGAAAAAGTACTAAACAGAAAATGCAAAGAGGTCATCGACTTCAGTAAAGTGGACATTGTGGAGATAACCTGGAACAAATCAGGTGAAACACAAGTGCAGTGCTGGCTTCTCTACAACTGCTTTGGAACAAAGGAGTCGTTAAAAATGGCCACAGGAAAAAACAAGAAACTTGCATTCTCGTTGCCCATAGGTGGCGTTGCTTTGCCTTTACAATTCAACCATGAAGCTGACACATTTGTAGCATCACAGACAAACCTTGCAGGTCAAGCATTTTGCTTCCTTCCGCTGTCCATTTCCACAGGGCTGCCATTCAATGTCAATGGAACATTTGCTGTGACCAGCAACAGAAAAGGTCTTTGGGAGAGTGGAGTTAAACATGAGTGGAACAAGTCTTTGCTGCAGGACCCATTAGTCACTGCCTTAATCACTGCACTGTTGGCCCTTAAGGAAATGTCCCAAAACAAGAAACTGGAGAGCTACAGCTACCACACATTCTGGCCAGACAGAGAGCAAGTGAGTGAAACGTTCAGACCACTGGTAGATGCTTTTTATTCTACTATTGCTCAGTCCTGCAGTGCTCTCAAGCTTTTCAGTGATGGCAAGCACTGGTTCTCTTTGGAAAATGCCCTTATTTTACATGAGAGCATACAAGAAGATCAGAACATTTGCCAACTTGCAATCAAGGTATGTCAGACACATGTCAAATCCAGTCATGTTGTTTCTCTGCCAAGATGGACAAGGAATAGCTTCAAACAAGCAGGTCTGGAGAAGGTTCTACAAGACAAGACATGGACTTGGGGGAGGTTTTACAAAGATGTAGTTTTTAACAATCTCGACCAGATGGATCCAAAATGGAGAGATACATTGATGCTACATGCTCTTCACCTTAACATCAAGGAGATTGACTCTTTGTTGGTCTCATACCCATGTATTCCAACAACTAATGGACAGCTTCAGTATATTCAGAACCTGGTCAACCCAAAAGGAAAAGTGGCCTGTCTGTTTGAACATGAGGAAAGTCGCTTGCTTGGTGGGACGATTAATGACTTCTGCTCCCCTGAAAATGTTTTACGTCTGCAGGGGCTTGGAATGGCTAGTGATGAGCTTTCTTTAGAAGACATTACTAAGAAAGCAGAAGCAATCAATACAGTTTGGAATAATGACCAAAACGAAGCACAGAAACATATAAAATGTCTTCTCGAACTTCTCAAGCTTCACTTACACAATGATACCTCTCCTTTCTGGGCAACCTTGAGCTCTACTCAGTTTCTGCCAGGGTTTTCTCCTGGGGATGCAAAAATGGAAAGAGAGGTCACATTGCAAAGGCCCGTTGATGTTTTTACTGAGAAATGTGCTCTTCTTGTGAACATGACACAGCCAGTTTTGGATCTCTCTAAACTTCAAATACATTCATCTGATCCAGTTCTGCAGATGTTGGAAGTTAATGACCACCCAGGTCCTGAAATGGTGCTTGAGCAGCTAAAAGAAACAAAAAAACATTGTCAATCTTTGGACAAATCAGTGCTACATAAAATAGCCAATGAGTGTTACAAGTTTCTTGATCACTGTCTGTCTGATTCACACAATGACAAACAAAACGTAGTTTTGCAGAGTGTAACTTCTTTTCCGTTTGTGCTTGTTGGTGACAGATTTGTCAGTGTCAGCTGTGTGGCTGAGACAGCACAGTTTGAAGCTCGACCATATCTTCATGGTCTTCCACATCATTTCACAAACTTTCGAACACTCTGGGAAAAAGTTGGTGTGAAAAAGGAGTTTACTGTTAGCCAATGCCTGGAGGCCCTGAAGAACATCCACTCAAAACACAAAAGTAAACCATTATCAAAAAGGGAACTATCAATTTGTCTCACAATCTTGAACAAAGGAATTTATGAAGCTGGAGAGAAAACAGAGAACTGTTTTGTGCCAAATAAGAAGTGGATTTTACAACCTGCACAAACATTGTTCTACAATGACAGCCCATGGATGCCAGTGGAAAAACATGTTACCTTTTGTCATGAAAACATATCACGAGTGATGGCACTCCACTTGGGCATCAAAACAACTAAGCACCACACTTTGAACAGTCATGCTGTTGAAAACATGTCACCTTTTGCGTTTCAGTTTGAACAACATGAACAGCTAACAGTCCGAATCAGAAATATTATTTCTGCCTATCCATCAAAGAAGGACATCCTTAAAGAACTTATCCAAAATGCTGATGATGCAGAGGCAACAGAAATTCATTTTGTTTGGGACAAAAGGCAACACAATTGTACAAAAACCTTTGGGGAGAAATGGAAATATCTTCAAGGCCCAGCCTTGTGTGTTTTCAACAATAAAGTATTCTCAGATGCAGATTTAAAAGGTATCCAGCAGCTGGGAGAGGGCGGGAAGCACAACTCTCCAGGAAAGACTGGGAAATATGGACTGGGATTCAACTCAGTTTACCATCTGACAGACTGCCCCTCTATCCTCACTGGAGATGAGTTACTCTGCATTTCTGATCCCAACCAAAAGTACATCGAGAGTACTTCAGATGTTTCACCTCCTGGTATTGGTTACAAACTAGCTGACAGTTTTAAGCAGATGTACATGGATGTCTACGATACCTTTCTCCCAGATAAATTCCCTCTGAAAGAAGGCACCATGTTCAGGCTGCCTTTAAGAACTGAAACCATGGCAGAAAATTCAAAAATATCCCAACACAGTGTGACCGAACATGACATGGAAGACCTGTGCTCTGCTCTATCTGAGGATCCTGAAGGACTTGTACTGTTTCTGAAATCCGTCTGCAAAATCCACATCTATGAAATCAACAAATCAGGAGAGCTTCAAATGATATATGCAGTAGAAAAAAAGATATCAGAGTCAAGCATCCAGAAGAAAGACGCATTCGACAAATGTAAACAACAGGCACTAGTGTCCGATGAACCAACTGATCAAACGGTGATCTATGGTGCAGTTATTACTATCCATCCATCCATCCATTTTCTTCCGCTTTGTCCGGGGCCGGGTCGCGGAGGCAACAGTCTGAGCAGAGATGCCCAGACTTCTCAATCCACGCACACCCACTCTAGCTGTTCTGGGGAGACCCCGATGCGACACAAGGCCAGCTCAGAGACATCAGTCATTTCTACATCACATAAAATAACAACAAAGTGGATAGTGGCAGAAAAGTTGATCAAAAACACAGATGGAAAACAAAAACTACCTGCAGGCAAACTTGCTCAAGCCGCAGTTGCAGCACGTTTGAGTCAAAAGAATTCTCATAAGGAACCACAAGGTTTGCCCCATTTTAACGGAGTAGCCTTCTGTTCCCTTCCCTTGCCTGGCCACACTGGACTGCCAGTTCATGTCAATGCCAACTTTGAGGTGGATTCTTCTCGAAAAAATCTATGGAAAGAAGATGATCAGATATCTGAGAAAATTACCTGGAATGAATATTTGAAACAGACCATCATAGCTTCTTTGTATGCTGACCTCCTTCATTACCTTCGCTGTAATTTTGCGAACAAACCGGATAACAAGACAAAAATTGAGCAGTTTCTGGAAAAATCTTACTTGCGTTTTTTCCCAACTGAATTCAAAGATGTTCACCCAGAATGGCATGAGATGGTGCATGAAGTTTACAGATCAATCAAAGAACGGGGTCAAGATGTCATCCCCGTGTTCAAGCCTTTTGCAGAAATAACTGATGGCAGGCCTCGGAAAGTCTATGCATTTGACTGGTGTACTATTACAGAAAAAGAACCAACTAAAATACCATACCTCGCTCACGATGGGACTGAACAAATCAAAATAATATTGGAAGATATAGGAATGAGGCTGGTACCGTTGAGCATGCAAAAAGTGTGGAGTGGTTTTAAGTCAGCTGGAATTGAACTGAATTATGTGACTCCTTCATCTGTTCAGACATTTCTGAAATCGCAGCCCCTGAACGATCCCTCACAGACTGATGCACCACTGCCTCTCCCCATATCTGAAACATTGATCAAAAATGAGGAAAGGTGTTCAGAGCTTCTGAGGTTCAGCCTAAAAGATCTGCAAGCACTCAAAGAAAAAGACATGAAATCTGAAGCTGGTGCAATCCATGAACTTCCACTGCTTCTTACAAAGGACAAGGTTCTGAGAGTGTTTGACATCAACTCTCCCAATTTGGCTTCATTTTATGAAAAGGTGTTTATTGGCTATGAGGATCAGTTTGCTGATTACAGAAGCATGCACATTTCTATTCTTCAAAAAATGGGTTTTGTAAAAATGTTAACTGTTCCAGATGCAGCAAAATACCTGAAGCCCTTAATTGAACGCTTTCTTCAAAAATGTGAAGTTGATCCCAGCAAAAAACACTACATCCCCAGTGAAGAAATGCTGGAGTGGTTGAAGGATCTCTGGAAGTTTATATTCAGTCAACTCAAATCTTCGGGCGGTGGTAGCGATAGTCTGACATTAGCAGTTGTGAGGCAGCTCTACAGTGAGTGCTACATTTTGCCAGTCATTTGTCCACAAAACGACAAGAAATACCTGCAAATGATGAGGGACATGTCCAGCGTGATTCACTTTTCGTCTGACAAGGACTTATCAAGAACCTTTTTTAAACTTGGCTTCATGAAGCTTAACACCTTGTTTTTCCGTGAGATGGACCTGGACCGAGGGCGGTTGTCTGATCTTCACTCAGAGCTTCTGAATGTCAATGATAGTAGCTCTGTTCTGGATCAACTCTACAACATTGGCATGTTGGAATTGGAATTTTCCCACCTTTCAACAAATGAGTTAAATGAGCTCCAGAACTTCTTCAATTCTGGTGTTTCCAAAGCCAAAGACACGCAGGACTATCAAGGAAAATTTAAATCATTACCTTTGTTTGAAACAATAAATGGTGATCGTGTCAAGATTGGTGTCGCAAAGCAAGTATATGTCCTTGATATGAATGAAATTACGAGATTTCCTGGTTTGTTCAGGTTACCTGACACCTCCGCCATTTTCCTCAAAGACAGCCTTGAAAACTTGCAGCTTTCCAAAACATTGAACATCAAAATACTCTCTGATTTAGATTTTCTTGTCTTGTTCATTTTGCCGGTTGTCCACAAACTCACTGAGCGTCAGATACTCGACTGCCTTAAACTTCTTCTTTCAATACAACGTCATACGAACTATGACAAATCAAAAGATAGTATAATCTCCACATTCAGAAAAGTGAAACTGATTCGCAGTTCTCTTGGCCAATTGGAGATGGCCTCTTATTTCTATGATGATGATGTTGAACTATTCAGTATGATGCTGCCACAAGAAAGATTTGTGCCCAAGGCTTTTTGGGATGAGTGGAGTAACGAAAGTGTTCGTAGAGTCATTGATTTAAAAGTTTTACTCAAAGAACTTGGAATGAGGCACGATGTATCGTCAGAAGATTTAATTACATTTGCGCTTCAGATAGAGAAAGAAGCAAAACACAAAGGCCAACTTGAGGCTCTGAAATATAAATCTTCTGTTGTTTTCAGTGAAGCCCTGGATTATCTTGGACACAGCGAAACCAAGGGCAAAAAGTTGCTACAGACCATAGCACACATAAAGTTCATTTTCCCTGTGAAGATTAAAACCGAATTGTGCAACTACCATCCACCTTTCACCACTGAGAGTACAGCTGTTCCAATCAGAGGAGCTTTGATTGAAGGTGACAACGGACATCAAGAACTCATTTGGTCTTCAATGCCAATCATACATGTACCAGTATATAAGTCAAATGAAGTTCAACAACAGCTATCCAATGCAGGGGCATTTGACAACCCTCCATCAGAATATGTAACCACAAATATGCGCAACATTTGCCAAACACCTTGTCAAAATGAGGAGACAATCAAGACCCGAGCCAATGTGTTTCAAAGTTGTTACGCTTTCCTTCTGAAAACCCCTTTCAAAGTTGAATCACTGGCCGGACTTCCCATCATACTGGTTGAAAAAAACAAGAAACTTGTAAAGGTTGAGGATGTATGCTTTTCTCTCCATTATGACCATGACTTCAGACCTTATTTGTACAGTATCTCATCAGAATTGTCAATCTACAAGGATTTCTTCAAAATGATTGAAGTAAAGAAAGACGCCACATTTGCTCAATTTTGTAATGTTTTAGCAGCTGTATATAATGAGACTTACAATAAACCATGCCTGCAACCAAACCAGTTGAAAACTGTAAGACGTGCAGTTCACCAGCTTTTTAACCTCATGAAACAACAAAAACAATGCCCTGATGATTTGAAGAAGCTGTATCTTCCTGGAGCAAATGGAAAATTAATGGAGTCTTGCAAACTCTACCACAATGACACAGTTTTTGAAATGTCACGATTAGAACAGGCTCTACCTGAGACGTTTGTATTGCTTGAGAAACTTAGTGAATGTCATTTGAAAGACGACATCTATGAACATCACAAGCTGCTGAAACTGCTGCCTCAGAGACTTCAGCCACAAATGCTGTCACAAATCACTGAAGAGAAAGTAGTGGAGAGTCAAATGGAGCTCTGTGAGAGGAACTGTGAGTTGAGTGGGTTCTTTAGTAAACAGCTATCCTCCACAGCATTTAGATATGGTCTTATCTGTCTGATCCGAGCAGAGTCAGAGGGCAAGGTAACACAGGAAGAGGCCAAGAATATGTGCCACACCGCCTTTGGCAGGATACAGATCATCTGCTGTCAAAGTCTGCAAACTGAGCTTTGGCTGGAGAAGCAGCCACTGCCTAATACTGCTGCAGAAACAGGAGTCTATGTCAAACAAGAGCCACACGGCTGCATCTTTTACTTACAGCACAGTGATATGGATCACACGGTTATGTTTGAGGTCTGTGGGACATTGGCAAGGGAAATCAACCATCTGTTAGGGAACATACTTGGGCCACGAAACATACTGGTCTGTTCACATCTTCTCACATGCAATTGTCTAGAGAAAGTTCGAAAAGTATTGGCAACCAATCATATCCATGACAGTGTTGAAGCTAAAAGTTTGTATCTTAATCCACCTTCACCGGGGACTGAGATCCCCGAAGAATGGCACGATGCCCTGGAAATGAACATTCTGAATAACTTTGAGGAGGGGGAATATGTCGGCTACCATTCAAATGGGAAATACATCTATGCTGTGATTGTTGAGGAGCTTCCTGGAAATTCAGGACAATTCACACAGAGATACAAAATAGACATTGGTGAAGAAGAGCCAATCGAAGTCAGTTGTCTTGACTTGTATCAATTCAAACGAGAAACAACACAACCTACTCCATCTGCTGGTTGGGAACTCCAACTTGTAGAAGGTGTAATACCACCTTCCTCTCAACAAAGTTCAAGGTCCTTACCAACCTCTCTTGAAGAAGCCAAGAAAGAAATTGACAAATGTTTGAATGACATTTGGACTCTTCCAAAGGAGGAGCGAGATAAAGCCATCAAGCGTCTGTATCTGAGATGGCATCCAGACAAAAACCCCGACTGTCCGTTGATTGCTACAGAGGCCTTCAAGTATCTAAAGAATAGAATTGAGGAACTTACGAAAGGCAAAGGAAAATCTACTGGTTTCCACTCATCCTCATCATATTCCAATTTTCAGGACTTCTTCCATCAATGGAACGAAGAGGCCAGACATCACAGAACTAGTCGAGAGAGATTTCATACTGGTGGACGTTCTTACAATTTCTGGAGCTTCAATGAAAATATACCACGGCCAAACAAAGAGGAAGGAAAGCGCTGGTGTCGACAAGCACAATGTGATCTTAACGCTGCCCACAAAGATATTGGAGGAGAAAGCACTGAGTGGTGTCTATTCAAAGTTCATCAGGCTGTGGAAAAGAGCCTCATTGCTGCATCTTATCGAAACAATGGCAAGCAGCCAAACTGCAGTTCCATCTCAGCCATGGCCTCAAAAGTGTCCGGCTACAGCCTTCAGCTCAGTGGTCTGTCACAGCTAGTAAGAGATCTCATAGCTCTGGATGTGGACGCTAAAAAGACTCAGTATCCAAACTATCACTCTTTTCCAAACATTCCTAATGGACAGTTCAGATCAGCCAATGAAAGACGAGCACTGGACAAGGCCTCTGAAATCCTAACTGTTGTTGAAACTTATGTGAATCACTGAATAAAGTCAAGGTACTAAAAAAAGTTAATTAAAAATGCATGGTGTAAATTATCGAAATTAAGTAGATGTATTTCAAGTGATAGTCTTGAAGTTTAAATGTTTCAAAGATTTATTTGATTTTGCTGCAATTTCATGTCATGCAAGTAATATTAAATAATTACAGTCCCTCCTTTGCCAATCTCAGCAAAAAAAATAAGAATCCCCTTTGCCATATCCAATGAATGACCAATCCAATCAGGAGGGGAGGGTAGGGAGCTTGAATGTTTACCTTTGTTGTTGTTTGCTGCTTTCTGTCTCCTCATTTTGCAAACCAGTAATGGCTTTGAGGTCCAATCAGGAGGCGATATGAGGGCTGTGTCCTCCTTAATAAAGTAACTGATAAGAAAAGATAACACAGGCTGACAATACAATGTCTGATGGGCCAAGTGTGCATCACTTGCCAGTTTCCTTAAAGTATATGAGGTTATTGATGTATTCTTAGTTTCAGTGATTTCCATTCCACCTTTTAGCAAGCACACACAATCAGAGGTGGGTAGAGTAGCCAAAATATTTACTCAAGTAAGAGTAACATTACTTTGAAATCATTTTGCTCAAGTTAAAGTAAAAAGTAGTGGCCCAAATATTTACTCATGTTGCGTACTATGAGTAACTGAGCGAAAAAGTCTGATTTAACAACGCCCTAATTTGTGTGAAACAAAACATAAAATCATGTAGAAATTGTGATATTTGCTAAGAAATTGATGGAAAATAGCACGAGACAAACTACATCTATTTTACAGATCAAAATGAAGCATTTGCCACTTAAATATTTACAAGTAGTTTTATCATTTTACTTCTACTTAAGAAGTCTTCAAAAAGTTACTCAAGTTACATGTACTTGAGTAAATGTAACTGAGTACTACCCACCTCTGCTCACAATATCTTATCAGATGTATGCTGTTAAAGCTTGTAGATGCCAACTATTCATTCCAACGATGTCTTATTAAATGCTCTTTTCAACTTTGTCTTGAATTTGAATATCTTTTCTCACATTGATCCATCCATCCATCCATCCATTTTCTTCCGCTTTATCCGGGGCCGGGTCACGGGGGCAGCAGTCTCAGCAGAGATGCCCAAACTTCCCGATCCACACACACCTCCTCCAGCTGTAAGTCTGCTCTGATAACAAAATTATTCAACAGAGAGCGTGTAAAGCACAAGTCATTGTTTTCTTCTCTGTCATGTCCATTTTGAAATGCAACACAAACACAGACTGATAGGCTGGTCCTACATGAAGCCTTTGATATAATGTTCGTGTAGCTCTGTGAGCAGAGCGTCCGGTTAGGAGTCATAGGGTCGTGAGTTCGAGATGTTGGTCTGTGGTGGTTTAGTCCTTTGACTTGACATCTACTGGTGAACATAATCAGAAGTACTTCAGGTGTCACATTTTTGTCACAGGCACAATCCTTTATTAAATCTTGGTCAGTGACCTGACATTTTTAGAAGGTTGTATCACTGGCCCCATTTCAACAGGACCAGACCGGAGAGGTTTGAGGGTGTTTCGACAGCCAAAAGTGAACCGGTCCTCTCCTAAATGGGGAGTCTAAACTGCAAACTAGACCGGTTTGGGGGGAAAGGGGAGCGGGGCTTGTCCCCACTCTGATCGGTCAGGCCTGTGAAAGACAATAGTCGCCTTGCATATTCAAAGTTACCTTTCTCTTCACAAATTTAAACCAGGCTCTCCAGGCCGATGAGAACTGGGCTATATGAAAGTCCATTTTATAAATGAGGATAGGAAAACATTCAAATATGATTTTTCTTATCGCTGTTCAACATAAAGGGCATAATATAGAATAATTGCATAGTATTTTTTTGTTGAGTACTCCGTCCCACCTAGTGGCCAAATTGTGCATATACAAAGGTGTTTTGATGCAGGACTAAAGCTCAGTGATGTGGCTGTGGTTGTTGTCAATAATGCATATGAATGACCTCGGCCATTCCCATATCGACCCAGACCGCTTTACCCTAAAGACACTTGAAACACAAACCTGCGGGCGCTGCCTCTCCCTATAGGAACCGGTCTCAAGTGAACCGAACTGGTCTTGTGCTGTCGAAATGGGCCGACTGATACTTCTCATTCATTTGTTTCTATTCTCATTATCCAGAGCAGTTTTCCTCTTTCTAAATTCTCACTCTCAGCTGTTAAACAGCTCAATACTGAGGATGATTTGGTTCATATTTGTGAATGAGAATCAATGAGCTCAGTCAGTGTTGAGTTTGCTTTTTTCAGGCTCACTGCTGCAATGCTTTTTCACCACCAGATGGCGCCTAAAAGCCAACCAACACTGCGTGATACAGCGTGACATTGACCCATCACTACTTCTCAGCTCCTCCAGAATTAACTTGGGGCACTTGGATGCATTTCTTACCAGAAAGAGGCCCTGACAGAACAGCTGTAGTTATACTGAGAGTAGATTACACACAGGTGGCCTCAAGGTGTGAACATTCTGCCGTCATGAGGAATGTTATAAAAGCAATTTAATGCACTCAGAAAAATGCTGTATGAATACTTATACACGCCCCACTTTTCTATTTTCTGAAAAATAACAGAATCATGTATCATTTTGCCTTCACTTCACAGTTGTCTGTTTTTCTTTTTTTGTGAACCTTCAGTAAAAAATTCAAATGAAATCTTTGTTTATGGTTGTAATTTAAACATGACAATGTGCAGTATGCAGACGATAGTCATTTTTCCACAGGGCAAAACAGCTGAGGAGGTTCCTTCAAAGCTAACAGAAGCCATAGCCTGCCTTCAACTTAAAGGGTTATTTCAGGATTTTTGACATAGGGCCTCATTTCCTAGTTATCCAGAGTTTTGCTGATTTCTGGAGATTTTTTTTTCTTATGTTTCTTATGTTTGAAGAGTTTCGTGGCGCTAGGCTAGTGCTAGGCTAGAGCATTTCTACGATGTCAGCTAGCCTGCATTAAAAACAGTCTGACCCGCTCCACAGTGCACCTGAGGCAAATCATTTATAACACCAGACTAACCATATAAATGTCTGTGTCCATAGAATAATTTTAACCATTTTGCAGTTAAAATAACTTATATTTGAGCAGCATCAGCTTCATGGTTGTATAAGCTACGCGGCGGCGGAGTGATCTGCTAGAAAATAGTCCCTCAAAATGCGATCATTCATGTGATGCAAGGTCAGTTATATTCCAAAAATTATTCTATGGACACAGACATTTATATGGTTTGTCTGGTGTTATAATATAATCCTTTAATATCCCTTTAATGTATCCAAAACCGTTTGTATGTTCCTTTCAAAAAACACCATAAACATTACACCAGATATTTCAATAGCAGGACAAAAAGTTCAAGCCGTTACAGAATTGAAATACCTAGGATTATACATTGATTCAAACCTTAGCTTTAAAGCAAAATCAAATTCTGTTAATCAAACTTTCGGTTCATTAGAGACTGTCTGTCACGTCAAGCTGCTAAATTATACTTTTTTTTCCATGATCCTCACATATCACATACTGTATCATTAGTTGGTCCAACTCACATGCCACAACAATTAATCCCATGAAATCATTATATAAACAAGCACTTAAAATATTGGATGAAAAACTCTACAGATATCACCAGTGGAACCCCAGTGGAACCCCAGTGGAACACCAGTGGAACACCAGTGGAACACCAGTGGAACACCAGTGGAACACCAGTGGAACACCAGTGCCTGAAACAACTTGCGAGTCTTCCTCATTCCTTTAAAAAGAATGCAAAAAAGTGGCTCATGGAGACACAGACTTGAGAGCACTAGTTATATTGAAAATGTATACTTGGCTCATTTTATGTACTATGTATGTATGTATATATTTATATATATATTGTGTTTTGTAAATTATGGTGTGATTTTAATTTCTGTCTTTCCTAAGCTGGTTTTGACATCTGCCAAAGGGACTATCGATGAAGATTAGTTTTCTACTAACTCGGGCATGTTTACATTGTAAAACGTTGATTCATGTGTACTGTCCCTTTTCAAATACAGAAATAAAAGTTCAAGGTGTATTAGTACTTAGAACACTGTATGTTTACAGCAAAACCTGTAGCACCCTCTATTGGGCACATATGGTATTAGGCATGTACTTTGAGAACTACTCAATACTGTGATGAATTTAAAGGGGCTAGATGCAAGTTGTCCTTTTTATACTCACTACTGCCACCTCAGGTCATACGTGTAACTGCAGCTTCTATATTGAGCTCGTGCAGGACGGCACTTCGGACCTGAAGTAACAAGTTCTTCAGTGACAGTGCAGGATTTTAGAGGCAGTTGTGGTGAACAGGTCACTTAGGACATGGCCGGAACATGTAGGGGGAGGAAAATACATCATTTTAACATTTTTAAACTCCGTATAGTCCCTTTAAGTCGGTTTCCCAAATGATTTGTCACCAACATAAACTACCAAACAGTTAGTCAAGCAGTCAAATATTGCCTTTTAAGCAGCTTAAAGTTATTAATGACAACACACACAGGGTTTAAGTTAAAAGCTTTTTTAATTCATTAAGAAATCCTGTTATGAAAATAATGTCCGTGAAACCTCCAGCTGCTCTTTCTCTGCAAAGCGTCTGCTGTAAAAAAGTCCATCCAAAACCTGGCTGTGGAGGTTTCCTCTGCTTTCGGTCCAACGTCTGAAAAAACGATTCTCGTCCGACAGGAAGTACGCGACATTCGGCCCAGTCCCCGCTTTCCCGCCAAAAGCCAGAACTAATAATTTACACAAGTTTCTGTACATAATTACAGCTTTAGGCAGACGTTAAAAACAGCGGGAGGTGTTTTTTTTTTACAAAGTTAAAAGATGGCACGATTAGGGGTTATTTTCAAGCATATCACACATCTGATACATGAACCGTTCAAGCCTCTGAGCCCCGTCACATTCTCTACCAAACGTCCTCAAATATAGCTACTGTAAAAACGTACATTTCTAAAAACATTTTTATCATAAATAGTTTTTACCATGAAAACTTTGGGCGGCCTCCCCGAGCGTGATCTGCATTAACCTCTCCTTTCCAACGGTCAGTTCAGTGATTAGGAAGGACAGCGACACACAGGTATGTTCTTGTGTGCTTGGTGGTTTATTGACGTCGCGTTCAAACTGAAATAAATAACTGCTAGTGGCATTCGATTTTCACTGCAGGATTATGAAATGCAAGAGAGGGCGTTTTAAACTGGGGATAGTGAGACAGTTCTCCCAGTTTATATGGCACAGGCCCCTCTAGTGTCCAAGTGTAAAATAAATATTTCACATTAAAGTATAATCCAAACGCTTAGGACGAGGGTCTAATGTTGACGTCATGAGAGATTCCCCCCCCCCACCCTGTTCTTCTCTCTGTGAAGTGTGTCCAGTGCGGCGGGAATAATCACAGGCAAACTAAAGCATTCATGTTCTGGATTGATTTCACGAGTGATCCCGAGTAAGAAGCCATTTTGGTTTCCTTTCCCTGTTAGTGGTCACCCAAATCATGACATCATGGGGGCGAGGCGGGAGACTTCACAGCCACATTTTCCTGTCAGTGAAAAAGGTGCTGGGACCTCGTGTCAGCCCGGGAGTTAAAGTGACAGTCTGTAAGTTTGCAAAGTGAGGAGAGAAAGTAAACAATCAAATTCCTCCCCCCTTTAACCAGAAAGCCCTTATTAGTTTGCAAAATGAGGAGAGCAGGAGCATTATTTTCTAAAAGTGAACGATCAAGCTCCTCCCCCTCCCTCCTGATTGGACCTGACAGGCCGGTTCATGGGAAAAGCTTGTCTTATTGGTCAACACAGGAGGATGCTATTCTAGACGCTGAGATCCTTCGATTTTGCACATTCTAGTAAAACATTTAGGCTTCCAGACTATCACTTTAAGGTTTAGCTCTCCTGGATGATCATCTGACTAAAAAGAATGTGTTAAAGGTCACATGCACCTCGTTTAGGAGGGCGGAATGGCGGAATAAACTGGCCCAGACCACAATTGGAGTGACCCACGGGTGGCGCTGTGGGGCAACGTTAACGCAATGTGGAAAATGACTTACTGTTAATTGCCAACTTTTTTAATATTAATTTCACATCTGTATGGATTCTTCTACACTTTCTAAATGCTCGGTTTGCAGACGAGAGACGTTCAACCGGAAGCGGCTGTAGCTAACTGCAAGCTAGCTTTGTTTTGATCAACGTTAAAGCTCAACAGGAACTTGCTATCGTCACAGAATATGACGCTGATCACCGAAACAGGTCAGCGTTTGTCTGAATCTCACAAATGTAGGTGCCCGTCACAAACCTCTCCACCCCATTGGAAAAGTGGCCCCAGAATGGAGCGACTTGGCCCCCGCTTTGGCTGCGGAATGGGTCAGTTTAGGCCAGGGATCTCCAGCCAGTTCTGAACACGCTGAGCAAACATTGGGGTCCATATAGTAAAACATAGGGGCAAAACGGAAGTCAGTTTCTTTCAGATATCTTTGCGACTTCGGAGGAGTTCACCCAGGAGAGTTAGCGTAGTTACACGAGTGCCTATGAAGCGAAAGCAGCTCCCTGACTTTTTTGTTTTCGGTAAAAGTAGCCCGTCGGGTTCATGTTTTAGGCCCTGGAAACACCCGCAAAATGATCCGTCCCGTTGATTAAAGTGACTTGTTTTGCGCCGCTTCATTGGAGTCGAACCAGTGACCTCATGGATGACAAACATAGTGCAGAGTCAAATGCATGGATCCACAGTTGTTACATGTTGTACATCACACGGACAAGCTTACGGCGAGACACTGCAAGTACAAAGTACATACAAATCAGAGGGAATTTTGGATCTTGTTTAGCTTTTGAAAAACACAATCATTAGTGAAACAAATCGGTGAAAAATTCAAATTTCGCCTTGTTTTTGGGGTTCAAAGCTCAATAAACTCGCTAAAGATCTCAACGCCGACCACTGTGAGAAAAATCCACCTTCCCACCTGCAGCGTCTCGCCTTAAATATGACCAAAGTGTGTTTATTTCCACTGTGAGACTTGTACTGCCCATTCCTTCCAAACCAGGCCAACAGGAAAGCTCCGGGGGACCCAGAGTGGGCCCAGATTGGAACGGCCTGTACCCCTTTTGGGCGCGGAATGGTTCAGTGACGCCATAAACTAAACCACAGCTATGAGACTTGTGTGACGGATCACAAAGACGGAGTCACAGAGACAGGCTTAAGCAGGGGAGGTCAGGGGAGGTCAGGGGAGGTCAGGGCGATGGCGTTGGGCCCTAACTCCTGTGTGAGGTCCGTCACGCGCCTCGTAGAACAAGGTCCCCGGGCCGGTGACCGCAGGTGAGAGCGTCCCGGTGACCTCACATGTTGTAGGCCACGTAGATGGGGTCCAGCTGGTCGGCCAGGAAGCCGTCCCTCAGGTGCATGCGCTGCTTCTCGCCCCTGGAGTTGATGGGGATGACGCCCGGGTCCACCACCACCACCACGCCCACGATCAGGTAGTGCTCCTCCAGGACCACGTTGGTCACCAGGGCCACCAGGTCCAGGGCCTGCTGCTCGGAGCCCTCCAGCTCCACCACCACCACCAGCAGGTTGGTCCACGTGAACACGGCGCTGGGGGGGGGGACAGGAGAGTGAGAGCTGGTCCACTACGTTCAGAGGACATCTTTATTCTGTCTTCATTACACATTTTGTTCTAAATGCCTGCACAAGTGTGGTATAAAGTTGCCTTGCCTTTCAACTTTGGATACTTAAGTGTTTTCTACAGCAAATACATCAGTACTTTCACTCAAGTACTAATCCAGGGGTGGCCAACTAGTCACAGACCAAGAGCCGAAATTTTCAACATTGATCCTGTGAAGAGCCACAAAGGCACCGACCATTAGTGAGATTCCGGGGCGGTAGTTTATTGTGATGAAATAGAATTTGACCATTTTTTAAAAAAAAATAATTATGTTAGATTAAATGGTTTTACTCCTCACCAAGATTGAAATACATGTATATTAACTGAAATTTTGTGCTGTTCTGCTCTGACTGAGACAGAATTAGATTGTTATTATTTTTTTTAATGCTGGGGTGTGTTTGTATGTGGGGTCCTGCCCACTGAGCCCCCTCCTCTGATTCGCCCCTGGCCTGTGCGCTCAGTGCCTGCAGCTTTGTCCTGACTGGACTGTGCAGAGAACGCACTCTCGGCTGCACAAAGTTCATGAACTTTAACCAGGAGCCTCTGGACGTCTGAGAGTCTGTTTTTTTGTTGCATCTGTTACAGTTTCAGTCACATGTGAAAGAAAAGTCATGACTTTTCGTATTTCCGCGTTACGATGTCGCGCTTCGCATCATAAGCTTCAAAAGAGCTCCGCTTTTTTCCATTTCCTAATTTTGATCTTTTTCTGTGAATATGAAGCCAAATTTAATCAAATAAAGAGTAGGCTGATCAGAAACCTGAAAAGCACAGAAGCTGATACCAGTGCCACGATCTGCCTGACTGTTGTTCAACCTACATCCCGCTGTGAGTGAGGCTGCACGGGCTCCTTTTACACACCGCCACGAAAAGGAGAGAGATACAGACTCTCATTCATGTAGAGATGGAAACAGGGTCTGTAGGACGATGGTTGGATTTTTGGTCAAAGACTGTTACAGTTTATGGGAAATATTTACCAATTATTTTGCAAAGAGCCGCATTTTATTAAACATATCCAATCATGCAAAGAGCCGCACTCTGATTGGCCAAGAGCCACGTGTTCGCCACCCCTGTACTAATCTGACTAAGCAACTTTGACTTTTGTTGAAGTAATATTTAAAAAGTGATATCTGTAAATAAAGTTTTTGACCACCTTTTTCAGAATCGTAAAAATATATTAGAGTAAAAATCTTGACATTTAAATATATTTGGTTTACTGTTTAGAATTGAGGATGTGGTCGTGGTTGGACAGTTGTTTGAACCATTATAGATGTTGTACTATCTTATTACCACCAGATGTCAGTGTGGAGAGCGGTTCTGAACAGTGTTTTGTGTCTGAAGCTGCACATGGCGTTTCTCCCTGAGCGCTCACCACTCTGCGATGCTGCGGTGCGCCCGGATCACCGACGTCTCGATGTCGATGGGGTGGTACCTCATGCCCCGCAGCTCCAGCGTCTCGTCCACCGAGCCCACCACGTACAGGGCGTCATGGCGCTCTGCCAAACACAACACACGTGCAGACAGAGGCGTCACTATTCATGAACAGAAGAGGCTGTTTTATTCCTGTGAGGAGTTAGCCGTGTCTCGCTGAAACCAATGGCCGCTGGCTGCCCTGCTTTTTGACAACCACACTAGAGGCCGCCATTGCTGTAGTACCTCCATGTCGCCGCTAGTGCCCCATTGAAAAGCATTGGAGTTTAGACACGTTAAAAGAACTTTAAAGCCTGGTCCCAATTTTTTGGGAATTATCTAGAGCTAGATGTTCCTCCTGTGCTAACGCTGGGTTAGTCACAATATAAGAAACCAGGCTGGTTTTCGTAAGAAGAATCTTAGAAATCTCGTACTTGATGAGGGTCGGACTGTTAGCATTGGAGCAGCGCGAGCTACACGTCACGCAAGGGCGGAGTCTACAGTGAAGATCCCGCCCTTATGCCCTTTTTAGGAACATGCTTCGTCAGAGCTGGGGAGGGGGAGTCTGTAAATCCTCCATGAATTCCCCCATGAGCTTGGTCATTATGGTAAATGGGGAGCAGTGAGCAGAAGCTGTCCATTTATACATACAGTCTATGAAACAAGCATTTAAACAGGAAAACAAGCAGAAAGTAAACACTTCACCTGAGGAGACTTCTGTGTTTACAACTGTAGCAGCTTTAGCATTGAAGCTAAAGGCTAACGTTAATTTAACGCTAACAAATGGTAAAATAGCGCCACCATCTGAAATAATTTTTATGAAAGAAACTCGGTTTGACAATTACTTAAGTTTTTATCTGTTTTTTAAATCTAATTTTATTAAAATGTGCAAATGGCCATTGAGCAAATTGCAATGGCTACGAATATGATAACCCGGCGAAAGGATTAGCCCATTGTACATGTTTTGGGTGGATAAGGGAATATGCAAACCCCACCCCGCCTGGGAATCAAACCAGGGGCCTTCTTGTTGTGAGGAGAGTGTTAACCACTCAGCCACTATTTCAGTAACGCCGCAGTGATGTTCCGGCACAAACTAAATATTAGATCTTTACTGGCTCTTATTATTTCTTAGCTCTTTGCACAGTTGTAAAAGTCTGTGCAGTCAAGCCCGTTCAGCACGAGCGAGTCGTCAGCGTCAGTGACTCCCGGTCTGTGGTGTCTCCTCGCTCCCCTGGAGCCGCTCACCTCCGTTGGCGTCGGTGAGCTCGGTGCGGCGCAGGAAGCCCAGGTAGCCGGTGCGAGCCCAGACCGTCTGTGTGTCTCCAAAGCTCAGCTTCGTGTTGAAGTGGTCGGCGTGCAGCGCCTCCTCCCCGTACACCGTGTAGTACCCAGAGGCGTTATGTGGACTGCTCACCCACACCTGGAGGAGACAGAAGGAGCAGTCTTAGAGAGTTTGATCCACTGGAGGAGCCAGGCCATTTCTAGCCTGGTTCAGAACACTTTCTCTACAATTTAACGTGCACATGCCAGGTCTGCTTTTAATGCTTTTGTAAATACGACTTATTAAGATGGAGAACAACATTTTATTTCAGTGAAGCAGAAATTTTAATGAATGAATTTTTTGAAGCTAGTAACATAGATAGAGGAGCATAGCAGTTTGACTCATTTCTCATTGACATGACATGGTCGGCACGGCAACTGTTTAAAATAGTTTGCCTCTATCTATGTCACTTCCTGTCAGTGTCCAATAAGGAACTCTAAACATCACAAAAATCGTGAAACCAAAAAGAAAATGGGCAACATTTATTAGCAAAATCTTAATTATAATTGTGTTAATTGTGTTAACTATGTTTTAACAAAAATTGTGTCTAACGTGTCACATGCACTTTAAAGGTATAAATTATGCTCCGATGTTAAAGTGCATAGAGAGGTGGGAAACACCTCTCACCCACTGCACGGGACTGTAGATGGGATCAAGTTGAAAGTTTAGGTACAACTTGTATCAAAAACATAAAAGTATTGAAAGCAGGTACTGAAAGAAAACTTGTATATCTTTAGATCCAAGTTTTGATGCTGTTGGGTCCAGGGGCAGCATTAAAGCTGCACTATGCAACTTTTAATGTAAAAAGAAAGTTGATATTAGTGCGTATTTGACCTTTCAGTGACCCAGCGGCTGTGAGTGATTAGCTTAGCGCCTTTACTTTCCATCCCAGTGGCTCCTATGATGCTTCAGGATCAATTATATTTCCGTTTTTTTAGGATTTTTGGAAGGTTTTTCGTAATGGAATGTATACGTAACCATGGATACAGTTCAATCAGCAGTGAAAACCTAAAAAACAATTGATCCTGGAGTGTCTTTTTGTTATATCGTGATGTGTAATGTAATATACAGTTATATCGGATACACAAGGCATGGATGACTCTGTATTTCGTGTTCGTCATTCTGTGTTGTGTTGTGTTGTGTGCCTGACCTCCCCCAGGTGCGAGTCTCCCAGCGGCCCTTTGGTCTCCGTGTTGGCGATGATGACTTTGACTCCGGGGAGGATCTGTTCAAACAAACAGCCGAGCGTTAGGGACATGGAGTCCAACAGAGCGTCTCTGAGGAGCCGAGTACGTACCTTTCCAGACTCCATGAGCGGCAGACTGTGAGGAGAGCCCTTCTCCACCAGGCGCACCCTGCAGACACAAGGACCACAGGCTCAGACCGGCTCACTGTGACCAGGCCGGGGCACCGTTACTTTGCTTTCCATACCAGTACTTTAACGATACTTGGTTTACGATACTGATACTCAAATATATTTTTATATCGTCTAGAGCCAGAAAACAGAACAATAATGTGTGGCAGACCTGCAAATTTACAATAATGGATTCATCTCCAATGTCAAGAAATGTGGGGAAAATGGGGAAGAATTTGGGGGAAGAAAGAGAGAAAATTGAAGAAATTGTGTCAAAAAAGTAAAAGTATGCAAGGATAAAAAAATGTTAAAAGGGGGCAAACATTTAGAAAAAAATGTGGAAAAATTGAAGAAATTGTAGGGAAATAATAAAAGAATGTGGCGGAAAAATGTGCATGTTACGTTTTTTTACTCATTAATTGTCTGTGAGAGTAAATACTACACTGACATAAAAGACAAAGGGACAGAGGGATATTGTTCATCCAATGAAGATCATTATTTTCACTCAAATTTGGCTGTAAATACTATACTATATTTTTGACATAGGGCCTCATTTCCTAGTTATCCAGAGTGTTGCTGATTTCTGGAGATATTTTTTTTGTAATTCAAGCAGCGCATTTCTACGATATCAGCTAGCCTGTATTAAAAACAGTCTGACCCGCTCCACAGTGCACCTGAGGCAAATCACTTATAACACCAGACTAGCCATATAAATGTCTGTGTCGATAGAAATATTTTAACCATTTTGCATTTAAAATACCTTATATTTGAGCAGCATCAGCTTCGTGGTTGTATAAGCTACGCAGCGGCGGAGTGATCTGCTAGAAAATAGTCCCTCAAAATGTGATCATTCATGTGATGCAAGGTCAGTTATATTACAAAATATATTCTGTCAACCCAGACATTTATATGGTTAGTCTGGTGTTAGAAGTGATTTGCCTCAGGTGCTCTGTGGAGCGGGTCAGACTGTTTTTAATGCAGGCTAGCTGATACCATAGAAATGCACTAGTTTAGCGTCACGTAACTATTACACAAAATGAATTACACAAAAATAATATCTCCAGAAATCAGCAACACTCCGGCCCTATGTCAAAAATCCTGAAATATCCCTTTAAGTGGTGCTAGCCCGCAGTTAGCTTGGCCCGTTAGCCTGTTAGCTTCTTCTTCATGATTCCATTATTGTGAATTGGAGACTCCGATCCAGAGGCAGCGAAGTTGCAAATGTGCTTTTCTGGCCAGAGGGGGGGGAGATAAAAGGCCCCCCACTCATCCCATTATCTCCAGAACTACTACTACGAAAAGGATTTTATTAAGGTAAACAAGTTACTTAGTTCTTCTTTAAGAGAAATATGAAAAACGTGTATAAACATGCTAAATTGGGCAAAAATTCTGTAAAGAAATTGTGTCAAAAATGAGGGGAAAAAAAGTGTTTAAATTGGAAAAAGGGGGAAGAAATTCAGAAAAAAAACAACAGAAAATTAGAACAAAATGTGGCAAAAATAAGGAAAAAACATGTAAAAAAAAAAAATGGAGAAAAATTGGGAAATGTGAAGAAAAAATAAGGGGGTGATCCTTTATTTGAGCTGAAACAACCAAATCACTTAATCCAATGCTGTCCCTGGACCAACAGCATAACATTATTTTTTTGGTACCTGCGTTGGATACTTTTATTTTTCGATACCAGCAGTACCTAAACCATTCCGGTATCGTTGAACAGTACCCAGCTCTGTGACATCGTTTTACCTGTCGTGGCGCAGCGCTCTCATGTCCACGTACACGGTGGTGGGGTCCGGTCCGGAGGTGCCCTGCGTGACAGAGTGGACGTTAGAGGACGGTCTGGAGGAGAACGCCGCTGGAACGCAGATGACGTGAGTGTCGGGAAAGCAGCGGCAGCCACAAGCCAAACAGCCAGGCCTCTGCGGGGAGATGACCATGTCCACACTTCCCCTACACCGCACCAAGGGAACGGGAGCGGGGGTGGGGAGGTTCACTTCAAGTCTTTTCCGGTGGCTCAGACTCCAACATTCATTTCTACACAGTTTCACCACCGCCATCAATTCCAGTTATTTTGGGGCCTGACTTACTCCATGTATGAGATTCTGTACAAGGGAAGTCTGGTTTTCCATGTTAGTTTCCTTCACTTGGACATTTACGGCGAAGGATTATCTCCAAAATGCAAGGCAGAGCGTCCTACCTTGCTCAACTATCGGTGAGTTTCCGCACAAGTGAATTTCTCCATTGTCTTATCTTAGCTCGTGCCGTGTAGCTGCCCATTTCCGTGGCAACTGTGGCTTCTAATGCTCTTTTATTATCGTGGTGTTAATCGTAAAACCCCTGACGTCCCTGCGTCTGAGACAGTCGAGGTGGTTTGCACATGCTTTGCGTTATGGCCCTGGGATGGTTTGTGGTAAAGCTACGCCTGTCACGATAACATTGCGACAATAAAGATTCTTCAGTCTTTTTAGCAGCAGTTTAATGATCAGTGGATACAGTCATTATCGTGACAGCCCTAGCACACGGCGATGATATTTGCAGTACACGGGGGAAGGTATTTTCCATGATTTGCTGCGACACAAGCGCATGGCTCGATTCTTAAGATTACAGAGTTGCACCTGAGGAGAGGGGTGCGAATAGTTCATGGACACGAGAGTGAGGCACCATGCAAAAGTGGCACAGACGGACAGACAGAGCGTTAGTACCTGCTCCGGGGGCCTCCCTAACCTGTTGGGCTGACCACAGAACAGAGACAGAGCGTTTCAACAGGACAGGGACATATACACACACACACACACACACACACACACACACACACACACACACACACACACACACACACACACACACACACACACACACACACACACACACACACACACACACAAGTCAACCTGACGCACGGGGCACAGAGAGTCACCAGGATCATACAATTCCAGACTTTCTACTCCATTACATTTCTAAAAAGGCTTCAAAGTAAAGAGTGAAAGACAGCCGCACACTTTGTCCCATTTTCAAGCCTTATAATACACACAACACAGGCTTGTCATTCTGACTCTTCTAAATATCAGAACCCCAAAACAACTGCCAAACTGCATGGACAAGTGTCAAATTTAGTCCACACGTAGCACTACGGGTGCAGCCACCCTGGTTTGTAAAGAGCAATACAAGTGGAGGCCGTTATTATCCAGCAGGCTGTCGTCCTGTGGGGCTTTGGGCCAAATCAGCTCTATTTTAAAGCTGGGTACCTGACTTTTTCTGTTCCAACTGTCTTGGTTTTGTCCCAAACTGGTTTTCTGGCTACAGGCCATCGGGATGGTAAGTAAAACGAAAGTTACGTATGTAACTACGGTTCTATGAATCCCGGATGACCGCCAGAGGCGGTGCTGTAAGCACTGAATGTTCCCTTCGCGCATGCGTAGTTCGAGTAATTAATACCAAATGAGTCACACCTGTGACCCTGGATGACGCCCCGGAGGTAATAAATCCCCCCGTCATCCGAGCCTCTGTTCCTAAAGAATCTTCTCGCGAAAACGCAAGGATTCTGAGTGACAGAGAAGCTCTGGCGGTCATCCGGGATTCATAGAACCGTAGTTACATACGTAACTTTCGTTCTATTTCATCCCTCCTGACCGCCAGAGGCGGTGCTGTAAGCACTGAATGACTAGTACCAGCTACGTCACGAGGAATCCTGAGCACCCACCTTACCCAGAGGATCCAGAAGGCCCCTGGAGGAGAGCACGACCCAGAGGATGAGACGCCGCCACATTGACGTTGTAAAACCTCGTGAACGTGCTCGGGGAAGCCCATGACGCCGCAGCACAAATCGCATCCAATGGAACACCCCGCATAGCCGCCCAGGAAGTGGAGACACTCCTAGTCGAGTGGGCCTTCACCCCGATCGGCAAGGCGTGACCCTCCGCCTCGTAGGAATGACGGATGACATCTACTATCCAATGGGATAGACGTTGTTTAGACAGAGGGCGACCCAACTGAGGACCTCCATAACACACAAATAGTTGGTCCGAGCGTCTCAAACTCGCAGTCGCCGCAACGTATGCCTCCAGTGCCCTCACAGGGCACAAACAGCCAGACTCCTCCACAGCCACTCCGGAAGGCCGGAACCGTGCCAACTGCAATGGTCGGTTACAATGAGAACCGGATAACACCTTAGGCACAAATGCAGTGTTCGGCCATAAGGTAACACCGCTGCCATCCGGACTCCACCGGAGACAGGAGGGACTAACAGACAGAGCATGTAACTCACCAACCCTTTTAGCAGAGACAATAGCCAACAAAAAAGCGGTCTTACATGACAGCCACTTGAGCTCCGCTTGCGCCAAAGGCTCAAAAGGAGGACGGGAGAGCGCTTGGAGAACCACAGGCAGATCCCAGGCAGGTGACCGCGGGACCGATGGTGGGCGTAACCTGCGAGTCCCACGCAGAAAACGAGACACAAGGTTATGGCTCCCCACAGTACAACCATCAATCTCAGCATGATTAGTAGAGATCGCTGCCACATATACCTTAAGCGTGGAAGGAGAGCGACCCTCATCAAAGAGCGACTGCAGAAACTCCAGAATAGAGGACACTGAACACAGAGCCGGGTCCTCATCACGACCAGAACACCACCGGGAAAACAGACGCCATCTGTTATCATACTGCCGACGAGTAGAGGAGGCCCTGGCACTCAAAATGGTGTGCTGGACAGACGCCGGCAACCCAGTCAACTGTGACAAGGGCCCTGTAACGGCCAGACCCACAGCCGAAGACGAGGAGGGTCGGGATGCCAAATCTGCCCTCCCAACTGAGACAGCAGATCCCTCCTGTTCGGGAGACACCACGGGTTGCCGCGAATCAGACTTCGCAGCAGGGGGAACCACGGCCGTGCTGGCCAGAACGGGGCCACCAGCAACAACCTGTGACCCTCCCTCAGAACCCGCTGAAGAGTGGGCCAAATCAGTGGAAGGGGCGGAAAAGCGAACAGCAGGACCTGAGGCCACGGATGAGCCAACGCATCCTGACCCAGTGCACCCGATGCCCCCGTAAGAGAAAACCACAGCGGGCACTGAGTCGATTCCTTCGAGGCGAACAGGTCTACTTCCGCTCGACCAAAGAGGTCCCAAATCATGTGCACCACTTCGCTGTGAAGGGTCCACTCCCCCGGAGCAGATGACTGACGAGAGAGAGCGTCCGCTACCCGGTTGTGTTCCCCAGGCAGATACACCGCCCGCAGAGTGGCCAATCGAGGGGCCGCCCACACCAAAAGAGCTCTGGACGCCTCCAGAAGCGGTGCAGATCTGGTGCCCCCCTGATGGTTGATGTGGTAGACAGCTGCGGTGTTGTCTGTTCGGACGAGAACATGCCTGCCTACCAGGTGGGGCAGGAAACGCCGGAGAGCCAAGTGAACGGCGCGCAGCTCCAGCACATTTATGTGACTGGAGCGCTCCCTCGGACTCCAGCGCCCCTGGACGGCCCGGTGCTGCCACACAGCGCCCCAGCCCGTAGAGCAGGCGTCTGTGGTCACCACCTCCCTGCGACACACAACTACCCCCAAAGGGACACCCCTGGAGAGATAGGACCTGTCCCCCCACGGAGTCAGGGCACGGAGACATGTCCCTGTCACTGTGAGTCTGCAATGCCTGTGACGCCTGGGGTCCAGGCGAAACCCGTTGAGCCACCACTGTAGAGGACGCAGCGACAGCAGGCCCAAAGGTACAATGCGAGTGACAGATGTCAGCTTCCCTAACAACTGCAGGAAGGTGACGTAGGGGAACCGCCTGCCCAGCGTGAACTGACCGACCAACTGGAGGATGTCGTCTACTCTGCGAACCGATGGACGAGCCGCCATGGAAGTCGAGTCCAAAATCATCCCAAGAAAAGTTGTCGTCTGAGACGGGGACAGACAACTCTTCTCCAAGTTGACCTTGAGGCCCAACTGGGACACATGAGCCAGAAGGCGACCGGTCTCCCGAATCGCGACTGCACGAGAGGGGGCGCAGATGAGCCAATCGTCGAGATACGGCAGAATCTTCATTCCAGCGGCCTGCAGAGGAGAGAGGGCCGCCTTCACGCACCGAGTGAAAACCCTTGGGGAAAGCGAAAGGCCAAACGGAAGCACCCGGAACTGCCAATGGCGACCCCGATAGGCAAACCTGAGAAAGCACCTGTGCTCGACCGCAATGGGCACATGGAAGTACGCATCGGAGAGGTCTATTGACGTGAACCAGTCCCCCCTCGCAATAGCCTGCAGAACCTCTGCCGTGGTCAGCATGTGAAAAGGCAGGACCTTCAGAAACCGATTGAGCCCCCTCAGATCCAAAATGGGACGGAAGCCGCCTGTTTTCTTTGGCACGAGGAAGTATGTTGAATAGTATCCCCTGGGTTGCAGCAGAGGATCTACTGCCTCGATTGCCCCCTTGGCCAGGAGGGCGGAAAGCTCCTGGTCCAGGGCTTGAGCCTTCACCGGGTCGCTGATCGTAGTCATCCTGACCCGGCGGGCAAATTGTGGCCGGCGTCGGAACTGTAGTCTGTAGCCATGGGTCAAAGTGGCAACCACCCATGGGTCTACAGCATGAGCAGCCCAGTAACTGAGCTGCTGATGGGAAAAGTGTCCGACGGCCGGCCTGTTGGCTTCACTGTCTAGCCCCACGGCCCCTAGGGGCCCCGGGGGGGCGGCGGCCAGAACCCGACACTCGGGCCTGCCCTCCTGAGCGGCGGACCGTGCCACGAAAGTCCCCACTGGTCCTCCGTGAAACATCACGAGGAGAAAAACCACCAGCCCGGGACCGAGGCTGCGAGCGGTCAGCGGGTTCAGTAACAAGGCGCCTCGGCCGCCGAGGAGGGGGGGGCTGCATAACTCGGCTGAGACCTGAAAGCTGCTGTCTCGTCTGTCGCGCTTGAACGGTCCGTTCCAAAGCCTCCAGGGCAGCCGAACCAAACATCTCTCCCGGTTCCACAGGAACACTGCGTAGGGTCCTACGGCATGTCTCAGTCAGCGTAGACTGAGCCAGCCAAACCTGCCGACGAGCCTGAACGAGGAAAGACATTACACGGCCCAGCTCCCTGGTCATCAGAGCAAACGCCTGCAGTGCCGCATCACTAAACCCGGTAGCAACCGCCACACCCCCCTCATCCTGCAAGGATGCAGAGAGGGCAAACATGAGGTGCGCCAGCGAGTTACCAAGACGACCAGCCCGTGCGCCAGCACTGTAGGCCCTACAGAGGAGGTCATCAGTAGCGCGACATTGAACCCGTGGGCAACGAACATCACGACGCAGAGCCTCATCTGGTGACACGATGAGTGAAGCTATGGCAGGTTCAACCGCTGGCATGCGCTCCAAGCCTGCCTTTGCCGCCTCATGCATAGAAGCCAACACCCGACCATCCGCGGAGAGGTGCGAAAAAGCTCCTGGGTCGCGCCAGCATGCATTTAACTCCCTCAGATATTCCGACGATTGTGGGACAATAAAAGGGGCAGGAGCCTGTACGCGCCTGAAGAAGGCGCTCCCAGGAGCAGATTCTCCCGGCTGCGGAATATCCACCCGCAGCCGCCTCAAAGCCATGCACAAGACCTCCTGCATGGAGCTGTCTGCCGCCTCACTAGCTGTACTCTGAGTCGAAGAGCGCGATCCAGCCACAGACAATGGAGCCTCTCCGTCATCCCTAAAGCGAGAGGCTGAGGCCGCCAGAGACAAAACATCTTCAGAGAGACCGACATCCGGACTATACACAGAAAAGACAGGCTAACGTTGGGAGAGGGGGCGCGAACGCTACCGTCACCAATGATAGCAAAACAACAAAAAAGACTAACACCGTTAGCCAACTCCACACTCCGGGAGCACAAAAGAACAACGACGGTGTGTACCAACACCAAACGCCGTGAGTTGGGAGAGGAGGCGCGAACGCTATCGTCACCAACAACACTCAAATATACCTACAGAAAATAGCGAAGATCCAACTGTCGCAGCCCAAGGAGGACGGTCCACCGCTACTCCAGCCAGATTCGACGACAGGGCATCCAGCGACAGCGAAAAACTCCAAAAACGAACGGCTAAAGCCACGTTGTTCGAACCACACGCGAGAAGAAAAAAGGGAACAGAGGCTCGGATGACGGGGGGATTTATTACCTCCGGGGCGTCATCCAGGGTCACAGGTGTGACTCATTTGGTATTAATTACTCGAACTACGCATGCGCGAAGGGAACATTCAGTGCTTACAGCACCGCCTCTGGCGGTCAGGAGGGATGAAATAGAACTTCTTTGGTCAAATACGCATAGAATTTTTTTTACACAAAAATGCATATTATTACATTTCATTTATTGAAAAATGTTTTCTCAATAGTATTTTACTGTTATACATATGCGGCCCTCGACCCGCCGTGGAGGCTGAGTTTGACACCCCTGCACTGCAGGTGCACAATCTTCCTGCAATTTGGACTCTGACTCTGATTTTCATACTTCATACTTGTAATGGAGTAATACTGAATGGGGATCTGTCCTTTAATAGTGAAGGACTTTGACTCCGCTGCTGGTTTGTCCCTCAGAGACACACAGAGAGTGTCTCACCTGCAGACAGATGGCCAGGTTGACCCTGCACCCAAAGGTGGTGCTGACGGCTCGAGGGGACAGTCCCAGGTCTTTGAAGATCTTGGAGAAGGACTGAGTGAGAGCGATCCGCGGCCTCTCCTCCGCCACCACCATGCACGTGCGCACGCACGACAGGTTCACGCTCCGCATCTGCAACAGGACACACAGGGCTTTAACAATCACACTCATCAGTGATGATGTAGAACTTTCTTTACTGGTGAACAGCACAGGTGAAGAGACATTCAGCAAAGTGTCTTGTGACTAATGTGAGTGAACAGTGTGTCCAAAGATCTGACATGAAAACTATCAAAAACTATTAACTCCCTCAAATGTCCAGGTATGAGCAATCAGAGCAAAGGTTTTCCAAAAGTCGTCATCTGGACTGGGCTGTTCTGAACTCAAAGAAGGTTCACTATCTTCTCATATCAACACATATAACATGTTCATATGTGCAGAGTGTAATGAGCCAGTGATTCTCAAACCTTTAACACCAAATACCGTCTTAGAAAATACTAGAGGCTGAGAACAAAACCATATTAGGACTAAAACTCATCTAAAATAGACCTAAAGCCGTAATTCTGTCTAAACTGGATGTAAACAATGTTTAAAGCAGAAAAACACCAAACTTACAGTCATAAATGAAAGTGTCTGTAATAAAAGTGAATAAGTGTCCCACTGTACCAGGTGAAGCGTGTGGTGCATGTGAGCCGTACCTTGAGAGCCTCGGTCTGAGCGCCCAGGCCCTTGGTGCACATCTCCATGACAGAGTAGGAGCAGAAGGTGACCCGCACCTTGTACTGACTGACCGCACACAGCCACAGCGACGGGTTGGTCTCCAGCTCCAGAGGCGGGACGAGGATGGACTGGTGCCCCGCGTACACACTGCAAACACACAGGGCAGTTTATAGTCAATGAGAACGAGGAGTTTGGGACAGTGGTGTAGTTGGGAGTGGTGTAGTCTTCCATTTTCCTCTGGGTTTATGGTAATCTTTTAGCGGGCCAACAGTCCTGGGGGCGGGGCCTTTATGTGCTGAACAAATTATAAAGAGCAGCAGTATTCGTACACGTATCTTTGTCCAATTTAGAGCCTGACTTGTAAAGCATGGATTTCTGAGTATGTTAAAAACTAGCCCATTCCTGTGTGGACTTTAAAGAAATAACCAGAATGCTCATTCAAGCCACTAGGGGGCAGCTTAAATAAAAAAGGGAAAGAGTTCCACACATTTGGATATAAACAACACATTACAGCCACATGGTAAATGGTCAGCCAGCCCCAGGGCTTGTAAAGTGCAATGCAAGTGTAAGCCGTAATTATTTGTTAAACTACAGTCGGGCTTATATTTTTAAATCACAGCTCATTATTATTATTCATCTGTTGGTGGGGCTCCCCCGCCGTGGGAGCTGAATTTTGACCCTCCTGACGTAGACTACACCACCGGTTAGGGATTCGGACACAGCCTATGCTTCTTTCTGCTCTGTTCATTAGTTGCTGATAAAATAACCCCCAGCTCGTCCAAAAATCCACTTTCAAATTCACACAGGTTTGATTTACTGTTACTGGGATCAGGTTTGGGCCTTTCTGCCATCATTTGAATGTGAGTCGAGTTGTTAACCCCCCTCCCCACAAGACATAACTGCCTTCTACTAGTCATAGATTTCTGCGCATTTGTTTAATGTCTGGTCACATATTCTGACACCAGTCAGTGGCCGGTTCTACCCGTGACCAGGGCCCTGGAGCGTTACCTGCAGAGGCACCACAGAGCCAGGCCCAGTCCGCAGTAGGGGTCGAGGCAGAGGGCGATCTGTCGGGACGGGTACAGCTCACACTGCAGCTTCACCGAGCGGCACAGGGCACTGGTGGCGCTGTGGGACATCTGAACAAACCAGTGTGTTAATAATATCAAGCTGAGAGAGTGGGGACATACAGTACTGAGGTGCACGCACTTTGACCCCCGCCAGGATGCCCGTGGTGGACACGCTGAAGTCCAGGTAGGCCAACATCTCCGGAGTGGGCGGCTTGTACATCTGAGCGCTCTTCTTCCTGGGGAGGTCATCTGCCGCAGAAGTTACATTTACAGGAGTCACTTTTGGACAAACTGAGCAGGGCCGGTGTAGCGATTTCAAACTACCCCCCATTCACCTTACCCCCCGGTACTTGAAATTGATTTCAGACTACCGGGAGGTAACTTGAAATCGATTTCAAATTACCCCCGGGGTAACCTGAAACTGATTTCAAGTTACCCCCCCTGATTTCAGATTACCCCCGCCGCAATATGTATTGTTTGTTTGGCACGGCTGTGTTAAATAGAAAATGCCCGGATGTTAATTACTAATAATAGCTACAACTCTCGTAACTTTTCATCTGGTAAGGTTAGCTTTAGTTTGTAAACTCCACAATCCTTAAGTTTAGGGCTAAGGTAAGGTTAGCTTTAGTTTGTAAACTCCACTATCCTTAAGTTTAGGGCTAAGGTAAGGTTAGCTTTAGTTCGTAAACTCCACTATCCTTAGGTTACGGCTCCAACCGCGGTTCCTTTAAGCTTTCACCCTCTTGACCCACAGTGATCAAGCCCATAGAGCCCCAGCTTTTGTGAAGTTTGTTAATGGGTTGCCTAATCCTATGACTAAAACACATATGGGCACTAACCCTAAACAAAGAGTAGATTAGAGTTGATGCGTTAATAGGTTGTGTGTGAATCACCTGTGTCCATGACCAGTGGCCAGCTCTTGACCTCCACCGCCGCTGCCGCCTCTTTGGACTTGAGCAGTTTCATTATGGCCTGTGTGGTGAGGATGCACACCGACTTACTGACCTGTGGAGAACATCAGCACCAAATCAGGATAAGTCCAATGTCACTGTCCAACCAGGAGAGCAGGACAAATACGGCTTTGGTTTGGTAGAATATGTGCCTCTAACAGCCAGGCTAAAGCGGGACATGTCCGCTCTGAATTAGCCAGAGCGGCCGGCGTTACCTCGACGATCATCTTGACGGTGGGCAGCGTGGTGGCCAGGTTCTGGGGGTGCGGGGGCCTCACGGTGACCGGGACACAGCCGGCGTACAGGCAGCCGTAGAACGTGGCTATCAGCTCCACTCCTGAACACACACCAGAAACATCTCATTACGATTAATAAAAAAGAGGCTACAACTGTCAGACAAATCATTTTTAGTGCAACAAACTTTTCATTTCATCAGAACGTCACGGGCAACAACACTTTTGTCTCTTATCAGCTGTTTTCTGGTGGACTATAAACAAATTTATCACACACAAATAAAGTCAAGCCAAAATCGTGCCCATCTGGATGCAGATCGTTCAGTAGAAGCGAAAAACGTCACTCGTTGCTAACATTAGCATATGTAGCATGAAGCTAAAATTCACCTCTGGCGGCTTCGAACATGACGATTTTATGGCCGATTCCTGTAAGCATGATTTAAAATGGAACTGGTGCAGCAAGGTCGACTGTAGTGGTAACTTAACTTTGGACTTGGTTTATGGTTAATATCTCTGTAACGGCTGGGCCTGTCCACATGAAATAAAAACTGTCACAGAGTCCAGCACATCAATGGTCCAGCGTCTTCTCTCTCAGCACATATGAACTAAGGTCACGTGACTATCTCATAAAAGCGTCTAAAATGGAGATGATCTTCAAAAGAATGAAAAAAAACTCAGCATAAGATGTGTTTGGCAGGTTTGACCTGAGGTGGCAGTAGTGAGTATAAATATGACTGACTTGCATCTAGTCTCTTTAACTGTCTCCCATGTCTCCACCATTACGTTAACCTCTTAACCTCCGCCTCAACGGAGTGCATTTTCTCCAGTACAACTTTACCCTAATCTAAAAGCTGTTTGACGAGAGAGCCACAGTGTAATGCCTCATTTGAAAGCTAAGACCTACAAAACTGATCCTTCTTTTTACTAAATCAAGATACAGAGACATAGAAAGGAGCAAAGTGGTTTGACAGCCCATAAAACTAACAATTCCAACCAGGAAGCTTCATGCTACATATGTTAACGTTAACAAGTGCCGTTTGCCGTTTTTCTACCGAACAATCAGTTTTTCACATCCACATGGACCCGATTCTGGCTTGACTTTATTGATGTGTGATAAATATGTTTATAGTCCGGAAAAAAAAGAGTGAAAAATTGTGAGGCCTGACATCGTAGTAACTGTACCTGGGGGGTAGACTAGCGCCACGTGGTCCCCCGTGTTGAGGCGTCCCGTCAGCGCGGCCGCCACTCTCTCCGCCTTCTTGTGCAGCTGGAGACAGGAGGCTGTACTCGACACTGTCCCCTAAGAACAAATATAAACACAAACATGTCAACACTTATGATCAATGTTTGGAATGTTGTGGTCGGGTGGGGCTGAACCTTGGAGTTGAGGACCACGAAGAGCGGATGGTCCGGAGTGGCCTGGGCCCTCCACTGAAGCACGTCTTGGATGTACAGGAACTACACACACAAAGAGAAACATATCAGTGACACAAGTATCAATGTACTTTAAAGCAGTACTAAGTAACTCATGCCCCTAGAGGCCATAAGCGCCACTGCAGGTGTCGTAGCAAGTTACTTTTTTTTTTTACTCATTAATTGTCTGTGAGAGTAAATACTACGCTGACAGAAACGACAAAGGGAGACAAGGATATTGTACATCCAATAACACAATGGAGATAATGTTGCTAACATTAGCATATGTAGCATGAAGCTAACGCTAAATTACTGGTTAGCACTGTCCGTGTTCAATTATTTTTCACTCAAACTTGGCTGTAAATACTGTTTAAGTGGCGCTAGCCCGCAGTTAGCTTTGCCCGTTAGCCTGTTAGCTTCTTCTTCATGATTCCATTAGTGTGTATTGGGGCCTCAGACCCGTAGGCAGGGAAGTTGCAGGTTTTCTGGCCAGAGACACCAGGGGGAGATGAAAGACCCCCTTATCATCCCATTAACATTTGTATTACCCCCAGAGGGACTACGGAAAGGATTTATTAAGGTAAACAAGTTACTTAGTACTGCAGTCCTCTTAGTTTTAGTCTTTTAAGTTAAAATGTTTTTTGTTTTAGTCACATTTAGCCGCAAAAGACAGAAGCATTTCGAGATATTTTATTAACAGCGGCGTCTGCACACTAGTTCATCGACATGCTTTCTGCTTTCATACGTTACTGTATTTAACTGAGGGAAAAACTGTCCTGAGAAAAGATAAGAGTCCTGTTAGATCGCAGTCAGCGAGAACATTTAAGCCAAACCTTGAGAAACTCGGCCTGCACTGGTTCCCGTGCATTGTTAAAGCTTTACACACCTGCTTAACAGTTATGTGAGACAATGCAGACTGTTCTATGTGAGGATGTAAGAACTGCGACAGCGACATGAGCGAGGACCGGCTTTCGTCTCAACGCCCTCCCAGCAGCTGGCGGTACGTCCGGGTCCTGTGTAAAATAAAATCGCGACTAGGCTAACCGGTGTCCCCGTGTTTGATGGTGGAAAAGCTCTTCATCTGTGCTCTTCGAGGTGAAGCAGTGTCCATAAAACTAACAGCGGACGCATTCAAACTGTTTTTTATTGCAAAACTCCAGTTACTTATGTCCAAACACATACCAACTTATTTCCAAATCTTCCCTTTTTAGGTCATAGATTAATCTCTCAGTTTTTTGGCATACACTGAAACGAGTGGACAATCAGAGAAGAATGCGCCCCTCACTTATTGTTGCCAAATCCTAAAACTAAACTGGGTTCGGAAATAACCCCCTCTCGATTTCACAATCCCAGCTCCAGGCCCTAATCAAGTTAGTGCTAGTGCAGCCTCCAGCTTCTAGAGGTTCTGAGCTTTCAAATAAGGAATGGCATTTTTACATATTGCGAAACTGGTGCTTGTGTCTCATCCCCAGCTTTGTGCAACCCACGTTCAGTTATAGTGCCTTTTTAAACCACTAAGAGCATCCTACAAATGTTAATAAGTTTACTCTATCAATGTCTTCAAATGGAATCGCTTTAGCTTCATGTGCTAAAACGTTTGATTAAAAAAATAAACTCAGAGTTTACAGACCTGCTCGTTGTCCTCCATCAGCCCCACGTCTCTCCCACAGGCCTGAGCGATCCTCTTCCCTGACACCAGGTTCCCCACGATCATAGAGGCCGGGCCCACTTCTGCGGAAACACACACAGGGACATCAGTCACTACAACATGCAGCTGGAGCATCACTGAACACACAAACAAGTCACCTGCTCCTGGGTAACTAAGCAAATCACAGCCTCTCAGAAGAGAGTCGGTAACACTTTATTTTACAGTACCTTGATGCATTGTACCTAACTAAATTTACTACATGTGCTCTGTAACAATGTGTAATGACTTGTACCTATGGGTTAGATACACAACGAAATAGCTTGTATTAGTACCGGTAACTCTAACCCTACATTGTGTACCTACAAAGTCCTAATACAAGTTATTCCATTGTGTATCTAACCCATAGGTACAAGTTATTACAGATTGTTACAGTCACATTACATTGTTCTAAATGTAGTTAGGTACATTATATCAAGGTACTGTAAAATAAAGAGATTCCGGAGAGTCCTGCTGGTTCAACAACATGATGTAGCTGATTCCATCAATCCACTAAAACTTAACTTAAAGTCGACTAAAACTAAAAATGAATTTATTCTATTATTCAAACAGATATTGTGTGCTCTATGTTTGCTGTCCCACATGAACAAACCTCCTCATAAGAGTAAAAACGCGGATCTGCAGTGGCTGGTACCTGGCTGTTTCTGCCGGGGCTTGGGCAGGTTGGTCACACAGGTGTGGGGGCACATGAGCACGTTGCAGGGGTGCAGCGCCCCCTCCAGGAAGCGCTGTTTGGTCTCAGAAATGTGGATGCCGCCCAGGGGAGCCTTGGGCAGCGTGTTGGCGGGGACCAGAGCCAGGCAGTACACGCCCACCTGGTGGATACTGTCTATCGCCTGGAAAACAAGACAAGGGACGGAAATGAACATGCAGGGCAGCCAAACTTAAAGGAAGGAGTTCTCGACTATCTTTAAGGTGTTAGCTGCATTATTTTAAATGAATACCACACAGATCCTACAGCTGTGATCAGTGTTAGAAGAGGGAAACATCACCGTCTACCTCGGCTTTTGTGGCTTGTATTGAACTAAGAGCGCGCTCTGACCTGCAGGACGCGGCTCATCCACTGGAAGCTGTCCTCCTCTGAAGCGTCTGGCCTCTGCTCCGCCACCACCACGATCCTCTCGTCATGGAGCACGGACACCGAGAACACCGCTATCCTGGAACACACAGCAACAGAACCATGGCACTTCTGAACGGGACAGTAACTGCATTTTCAGACACTCAACAACCTCCACAAAACAGGCAGGAAAGATCACATTTGGTCCTTGTTAAATGATGGAGAGCCAAGCTTTGGCACCGCAGACAAAACTCCTGCCAACTTAAGTATTTAGTTGCACAAATAGTGGTGTTGTTCTTCTTGAGCACTAAATCAGGGATAGGCAAGTTCGCTTGGTGGAGGGCCAATTTTCATCAAAAGACCAAGGGCCAAACCCTCCAATTTTCCACCGAATAAAGAATCCATTATGGAGGACTTTGCCTTCCCCTGGACTAAATGGTCACAGTAGCCGATGTCTTTAATATGTTCCCTCCCACACTAGGCTTTAGGGGAACTGAGAAACATAATGAAGAAAATCGGTCACAAGTTTGTTCACCTCGGATCATATTTTAGATATTTTATGTTACAGACTTTTCCTTCTAACTTCAGAACCATAATAGATTGAGATGTACCGTTTTTCGTTTTGGAACCTGCTGATTTTGGTCTTTCAAACTACCTCCCTCTGAAGAACCTACTAAACAGGAATGTCCTAAATAAATAAACTTATATGCCTCTAATAAAGCGCCCCCTGCTGTCACAGCTCAACACTGACACGTTTTACAGTTAAGAAACATCATACACTGGATTACAGACAAGACCTTTGGAAAAATTGGCCAAAAATATCAGCAGTACGTATCGGCACTGGCCTTAGAAAAGTCCAGACAGTCGCTGGCCTGGTTGAATCATTTCTCCAGCCCTGTATCAAAGCCCGATACTTGCACCTGTACGAGTCTTACCTGCCTCTGTAGACAAACTTCATGGGCTCCACAGCCAGAGCGGTGGCCACCACGTCGTCGGCGTTATGTCTGCGGCCGCTCACCACCATGAGGCCGTCCATCTTCCCCACCACAAACACCAAGCCGTCCTGCAGGAGCATACGATACATACACATGCAGGTTAGGACAGTTCTGTGGGCTCATTTATCCTAAAGGGCGGGCTCAAAGTGGGATTACGCTTAATAGGTATGGTGTTAGCATTTAGCCCCTCCTCCTCTCCTCTATAGATCCAAAGGAGGTGAAGATAGAAGCTACCAAGCTCTTCCACGTTCTCCCTATTTAAATATGGTTAAAGTATAATTACACAAAATTAAACAATGTGGATTTTCTAAGTGGATAAAAAGGGGAACTATATTGTAAGGCGTAATAATACCAGGAGTAGTTCGGCATCCGCACAGTAAAGTGAAGATATTGCTGCGTGGATGTCGAACTACTCCTGGTATTATTAAGCCTTACAATATAGTTCAACTTTTTATCCACTTAGAAAATCCCCATTGTTTAATGTTGTGTAATAATACTTTATAGTGTAGCACTTCACCTAACCATATTCAAACAGGTTCACCTCGTTTGGAGCTATAGAGGAGAGGAGAGGCTAAATGCTAACGCCGTCTGAGCTGTGACTGAGGGCACGTGTGAAGACCAGACAGGTACAAATAAACTCGTCTATGGTAAGAACATATCTCAGTATGTAAAAACGGTGGCCTCTTCCTTTAAGGCAGGGGTGTCCAAACTTTTTTCCCCGTGGGCCATATACTGCCATGTATAAGGCATGGAGGGCCACAGATCAGTGGTCAATGCATTCAAACGTTCAACTGCGTATATTTAAGAGAGGTTTAAACCATTCCACACACTTAGAACCATAATGCCAGCTCAGTCCCACAATAAATGTTCATTTTTGAGGTTTTAATTGCGTGGAATTATTCAAATTGGAGTAAAATGACCATCTCTGGCAATGTGTGGCAATAAAACAAGGAGGCTGTGGGCCACCAAAAATTGGTATGAGGGCCGCATTTGGCCCTCGCGCCGCACTTTGGACACCCCTGCTTTAAGGGGACGCTATTGAACATATAAAATGCTATGTCACAACAGCAACTACACTGACCTTTACCACCCACACCGTGGTCAAAATCTCTAAAAAAAATTCTATGATACATTTTTTTTAAGTAAGCAAGTGTACTTGTTTATTCTACGTCAACCACAAAAACTGACCTAACTTTCCCCTGTGCCCTTTCTTAAAGCCTTCAAACTACGACGACATCAACGTGGCTCAACATTTCGAAACAAAGTAAACCTCTGGCCTCGGAGAATGTACAAAAAATAATAATAATAATAATGCACGACGATGGGACAGTGATGAAAATTGGATGTGTGTTTGTTTAGATGGAGGGCACTGACCGGTCCGACGAAGCCCAGCAGAGAGGTCCTGGTGAAGGCCCGGTCACACACGGGGACGCCAGAGGACGACAAGGGGACAGTCTGCGGACAGAGACACACAAGCACCATGTTTTAAAGTCCTAATATATAATATATATATGGGAGGGTGTGCCAGGTGTATTGTTTTAAATATTGTAATCTGTAAAGCGCTTTATAAATAAAGTTTGATTGATTGATTAAAATCACTAAAGATTTCAAAACACTCTCTTTTGTGTCCCCCCAAAAGATTCCCAATATTGCCGTCATTTTCTTGTAATTCCTATGCTGCTAAGACCCTCTTTTTTCCACTATTTATTTCAGTTAGAGCTGAATCTTTTGTTCAAGCTCACTCTGCGTTGTTCCCTCTGGACCTTCCATCTTTCATCAACGCACCACGGTGAGGTCATACTTTGTCACAGAGTTATGAAATTTGTCACAAAACGTCCCGAGATGAGGGGTATAGGAACTAAATAGTAATATCGGGTCAAAGGGTTTCATGTTCAAACAAAGTCAAATATGACCATCAACATCCATGGGGCTTTTCTGAAAACAATATTCAGTACTCCACTCCCACTAAGCATTCAGAGAGCAATGCGTACCTCAAAGACGTTCTTGGTCATCCCGGGCAGGCCGTAGTAGGCCACCCCTGAGGCCCCTGAGCTGACGCAGATCTCCCCCACCTCATCCGTCTGACAGAGGAACGCCGTGCCCTCCAGCCGCACCACGCACACCAGCGCTGCACA